>NC_091496.1:22670633-22975169 GCF_947461875.1 Haliaeetus albicilla | reverse complement strand
CTAAGAGGAGGTCAGGAGCTTATGTCCTTGTATTTTGCCCTGCAGCTGAGGTACTTCTGGGAAAAAAAAAAAAAGAAAAAAAGAAAAAAAACCAGTGAGAAATACCATTTAGTTCAGCAGTTTTATACCTGTCACACAGCGTATTTACTTTTGAATATGAGTTACATCGCCTAGGTTTTACTTTCAATATTCCGTTAGGGAGTAATTCCTGGCCTTCAGTGAATTTGAACACCTGGCTGCACTGTACTACAAGCCAGGAAATTGATGATACCAGCAGAGCAAAAGCCAAATAAGGGGAACTAAACGTAGCTTGGTGTTCAGATTCCAACCAGCAATTCGTATTTACCTTCGCATTGCATGACATCCAGAAACAGATTTGATCCATAGCACATTGTATTTTCTGTTTTGCTGCATCATTCTGTTCCAGCCTACAGAAGTGCAATAACTGCTTACACTCACACTTGTGGAGAGGTTCCATTTATGACAATGGAGTAATCAGGGCTCCTGAATTTAAGTACGCTTTTCAGCCACTGCAGTACAAGCACATTCAATTCATCGGGATATTAAACTGATTATTTTTCCAGTGGAATTCACTTTTTTCTGGGCTTACTATATATCTAAAACACCTTCCAGATAATTTCTAACATTAAATTACTTTTATGAAAAGGTAGCTGATTTCTTAAGCAAAAAGAGCACAAAGTATTCTGTTAGGAAACCAGCTGAACATCCAGTATTCGCCTTCCGACATTTTACTTGAGCTGAAGTCCTACATTAACAAGGTCTCTATTCTCTGCTTGCATTTGGGTCACACTAAATAGGAACAATGTTGTGCCCCCGCTGACATCTGGAGAAGTCCCACTGATTTTAAGGAGATGAGGATTTCAGCCTACATATCTAAACACCTGTGTCATAGTTTAAGTCCAGCCCCCCCGGCCGTGGTGGGATGAGGAGGAGAAAATACAAAGAAACGCTCGTGGGTCGAGACAAGGACTGTGAGGGACCACTCACCACTTATGGTCACGGGCAAAAGACAGGCTCAAGTTGGGGAAGAAACAAACTCAATTTCATTTGTTACCAACCAAATCAAAACAAGGACATTAGGAAGCAACCCCAAACCTTAGAAGACCTTCCCCTCCCTCCTCCCCGCCTCAGCCCCACTCCCGGTTCTCTCTCCCTCCTCCTCCCCCCGGCGGCGGCGGCGGCGGCGCAGGGGAACAGGGGCTGGGGGCTGGGGTCGGTTCCTCACCCCTTGTCTCTGCCGCTCCTTCCTCCTCGGGGGGAGGACTCCTCACCCGGCCCCTGCTCCACCGGGGGGTCCCTCCCGCGGGAGACAGTCCTCCACCCACTTCTCCAAGGGGAGTTCTTCCCGAGGGCTGCAGGCGGGCACCGGCTCCCCCGCTCCCCTCCGTGGGCCGGGGGGGGACAGCCTGCCATCTTGCCTCACGGCGGGCTGCGGGGGCATCAGCCTCCTCCTCCCCTCAGCCTGCCATCTTGCCTCACGGCGGGCTGCGGGGGCATCAGCCTCCTCCTCCCCTCAGCCTGCCATCTTGCCTCACGGCGGGCTGCGGGGGCATCAGCCTCCTCCTCCCCTCAGCCTGCCATCTTGCCTCACGGCGGGCTGCGGGGGCATCAGCCTCCTCCTCCCCTTCCTCCCTGACCTGGTGTCCGCAGAGGGGTTCCTCTCCCATCCCGACCCCCTCTCTGCGGCAGGTTCCCCCTCTTCCCTCTGTTCAGGTGTTCCCGCCGTCGCTGGCGGGCTCGGCCTGGCCCAGAGGCGGGGCCCACTCCCAGCCGGGGAAGAAGCTTCTGGCAGCTTCTCACAGGAGCCCGCCCTGCCGCCTCTCCCCCGCCACCAAAAACCCACCACACAAACCTGAAACAACCTGACTGTTATACATAACTCCAAATTGCCCCCACTTTAATTCTCAAGTCAGTGGCATTTATTTATTTCAATATTTAACAAAATTACGCGTGCCTGAATAAATTTTTAGGCCTCTGAGGAGAAGAGTGAGAGAATTAATTTTACCTGATACTAGATAGGCACACTGTGGGCAACTGCATCTGAGCCAGTCTCTCAAGGCATCTGTTTCAGGAGCAGTGGACATCCTAGGGTGCAACTCACCCAACCCTTTTCTTTAAAAAAGTTTTATTTATTATGAAATTGGTCACACTGAACAAGTGCCTACCTCACTGCCTATACAGAAAATCCAAGCAACAGGCTTATCTGTACATATGTGTGTACTTTGTCCCTAGTGATCTGACTGGTTCCTACCAAAAATATGATCAAATTAGAAGACAGTTATAAACAAAACTAGAAGACAGTTATAGACAACTATACTGTTTTTTCAATGACATTTTGAATTATTCTCCACAAGATTTTTAGATTATGTGGTAACAAAACTCAAAATGTGGTTTGACAATGCTTTAAATTGATCATCCTCTTCCTACATTTATTTTGTTACATGTTTTTCCCCAAATGATAATACTAAGCTCACAAAAGCTGAAGAAGAGTTTTTAAATAGTGGCTATTTGAAGGCCTGAGAAAAAGATCCATAAGGGAAAGTCTTCTATTGAATGTAAAGGTATCTCACTGTGATTTGGTAACAGAGCAACAGCTTGAAAATGAAACATGTTTAATGGGTGTGAATAAAATCACTGCAGTTGGAAACAGCAGCACACAGGACTTTCAGTGTCTCTTAACATTTAGTTTTGCTTGAATTTGGCTCAGCGTTGAATCTAAATGAAACAAAGTCTGTGCTGTTTTATGTGATAATCCCATCGTTCTCCTTTGGCTTCTTTTGGGCACATAGCTTACAAAGCTGCCTAGGCTTCAACCCCATGAGCCGAACTCAGACTCAGTCACAAATGGAAGAACTTGACTAACGTCACTGTGTGAGTTGATCCAGCCCCACGGTATGTTTCTTATATGGCCCACGCTGTAAAGAAAAGATCGTATGAGCAATTGAACTAGCCACAACTGTCTGTTATCTTGATTGCCTCATTAGAAAAATGCAGTTAAGAGTTCAAAATAGTGAACAGTAAAAGTTGTAGCTACACCTAAAATAGACACGGAGGCAATTTCCTTTCTGGTTCCACAATGAATAACCAACTCATTAGTCTATGCATGTATGTACAACCCATGCAGGGAGCAATTTTTCTCTGAGGGAATAAAAGATAAGACTACCCTTATTTAACACTGTACGGAGAACAAGTAAACACCACTGAAAAAGTGAAAATATTCATGAAGGAAAGAAACGTTGCTTTTTCTCTTTCTCAGCCTCACGTCAATTCCTTACAGCCAAAGAACACCCAGAAATTAAAGCAACTGTCAGTCTTTGTACAAACAAATAGTGATGAATTCAACTATTGCAACCCAAATACCAACAACAATGGAGAAGCCACAGGGAGCCAATATCCTCAGCCCAATACCTTATCTGGAACTGACTAAAAGTCAAATGAATTGGTAATAAACATTTTTCAACATTATAGTCTACATAAGCATTAATTGCTCTGTCTCAGATTGCATGTTTTCCTGAAAAAGTATGTTTCTTTGCTGCAAGTGTCCACAGCTTGTCTATAAAACAGAAATAAAATTTTACAATGTTCTTTTTAAAAATTTAAGACCTTTTAGTCTTTTTTGTTACCTAAGAAATAAAAGCTTCTATTGCACTGCCTAATTTATTCATGCCACACTGCTTTTCATATATTGATTAATATTAACTTTTACAGAATGTTGTAAGCCTGTGTAGCTAAGCAGAAAGCATCTGATCTAAATGAATTCCATTTTTATCAATGACTTTTAGTGAAAAAGCATGGGCCTCTGGGCTATAAAGCCTGAATGAACTTTCCTCATGTGCAGATTTCTTTCAAAGTAAAATGCTGTCCTTTTCCAATTGACCATAAAAGTTTGAATTAATGCAAATATATTCTCGATTTACCAGGTTCGCCACTGTAGTCATTGGTGTTCACTAGAAACATGACTTCAGAGAAGAAATTCACACATTTCCCCAGCACAGTCCAAGAGTAAGTGCACCACAAGGCCTCTCTTCCAGTCACCTTGGAATACATGCTTCTCTTGGGTTTAATTCATTAAAAATATCTGGCATTATCAGAACATACTGCTATTTTTAAAGTCAGTATTTCAGCACAAACCTCCACTTGTTCTGCTAGAATATATATTTATTTTTAAACCTAAGGAGGCGGAGTACTGCAAGACAGGGGACATGGAAGCTTCTGCATGTAGTGTCTGGTTCTGAAATTACTTCCTTCATAAAATCATTCAGCTTTATCAGATATTTGGTACTCAGGGTTGGGTACTTTGGTACCATGTTCCCAGAATCAGTGCATCAGCATGTGCCTGGACTGGTCACTATTCCAACCACAGACTCATTGCACTGAGAGATGGGCTCATTACGGGAGTTCTTTATGTTAATGAAAAGGTCTAAATAATGAGCTGAGAGTGACCAATAAATACTGAAATAGATATACGCAATGTCTTTATTTTGATAACAAGGTTCCTGAAAGGGCCATCTTCAGCTGGCACTGATATCGTGGCTGAAACCATATAGAAAGATCCAATACGTTCACCTGGAAATACTGTTCTAGAAAATCTCACAATTACAGACAGTCACAGGAGCAAAGAGTACTCTCTGCAGCATAAGCAGGAAAACATGTTCACTGAACTTCATGGAACATTTTTTAACTGACGTTGCCAGCCAGGAAAAAACATCTGAGAAAAAGTATTTAAAATTTTGTTTGAGGCCAAAAAAATTCATTTCTCATTGCATTTGAAGCACAGTTGGAACTGCACTAAAATAAAATAAAACCAATATTCGGTGAAGTAGAAAAGGAGGAGTTTTAGGGTGAAAACCCATTTCTACTTTCACAAAATGTCAGATTGTCTAGTCAATGCAAAACCGATCTGGTTTTATTGAATGAAAACAAAGTAACATCTTCCATTATGAAGTTCTGAGGAGAAAAAAAATTGCAAAAATGAGATTATCTTGACTTTTTACTACTGATATGTTACTTCTGAACTATCAAATAAGAATTATCTTGCTAACATTCATTTTAGTGTTCATAAAAGTTGCCTCTTTCTCCTGCACAGCATTCAGTGATGAACAAATAGTTGAATTTCTGCACAGAGCAGGTAAAGAGTTGCCACCTGCATACAGTAACCTGACACATATGGAAGATTAATGGGTTTTGCTGACAACACAAGGGAATTTGGAAAACCTTTGGCCTTGACATCGCAACTCCTAACTTGCGGGAGGATTCTTCACTGATGTAAGTAGTCTTATCTACCTCAGCTCTTCTGTAATGATTTGCTGTGCCCCTGCCACAGCAGTAACCTTTACACAATAATCAGGACTTCAAGGCAAATCACCCTCAGCATCTCGTTTACGGGAACTATTTCTTCCTAGCGCACCATGAGAGAAATGTCTCTACTCAGTCTGATCCACCTCTTTTCAAATACCCCAGAGCACCTGCCTTCACTTTCTACCCTGCAAATATCCATTTTCCAAACAAGCTACCCTGCTAAAAACCAGCACAGGTCCTTCTGCCAGGGTGAGACTAATAGGAGCTCACAATTTTTAAAAAGAAAACAGCGTCAAATATTTTCCTCTGCCCTTGCTTGGTCTCTCAGCTGAATAAGCCCCATCAATATTAACACTTTAGAGTGGGTTTCACCTCTGGTCTGGCAAGTGATGATCCAGGAGATTTTCCCGGGCAGCCTAGGAGACCTTCCCCTCTTGTTTTTGTTTTCATTTCACCCTCTTCCCCACCAGACTCCCGCTCCCCAGCGGCCACCGCTGGGTTCGGAGCAGGCGCTGGTAGCGCAGCCCAGTGCTCCGCGAGAGGGGCTCTGCCCCGAGAAACGCAGCCGCCCGCCGAAATCGTCCCGGGCCATCCTGCGGGAAACCCCCCCCCCGTGTCCGCGACCGGCCCCGGCGAGCGGCCGCCTCCCCCGGGCGCCCAGATGGCGGCGAGCCCCGCACCGCATCCCGCGCATCGCACGCCGCTGCGTTCCGCGCAGCGCTCCGCGCCGCACCCCGCGCGCCGCACCCGCGCATCCCGCCAGTCTCACCCCGCGCAGCACCGCGCCCCGCCCCGCACCCCGCGCATCCCACCCCGCGCTGCGCGCCGCACCCCGCGCAGCACCGCACCCCGCGCAGCACCGCACCCCGCGCAGCGCTCCGCGCACCGCGCTCTGCCCCCCCCCCCCCTCCGGGAGCACACAGCCGGCCACGCACCGGCTTCCCGTGCGGCTCCTCTGTGCTTCCCCGGCTGCCTTTCGGCTCCTAATGCGTGCCGGCCCCTTTCTCGGCCCGAGGAAGGGCTAGCGCAGCCCGGCCGGCCCCGGCCGGCCCCGCCCGGCGCTGGGGCCCGGGGAGCGCCCCCGGGGCTGGGCGAGCCGCCTCTCCCCGCGCAACTCCACGACCATCGCCCATCACCGCGGTGTTTCTCCCTTCAAGGGAGCCCCCTATTGTTCTCCACTTTACTTAGCCGAGCTATTTTTTTTTTTTTTCCCCCTCTCCCAAGCTCATCCGTACCCCAGCTGGCGCCTGTCGTTGAGGGATTCCGGCACAGCCTCGGCGCGGCTCTCCCCGGGGCCTCGCTCCTTCCAGTTAGCGGCCGTAGGACGGGTTTAAACCGCCTCACTCCGCGGCCTTGCAGCCGAGGCGGTCCGTGCGCGGCGGGCGGCGGGCACATGCGGATCCCGCGGCTGGAGCCGAGGCTCCGGCCGTCCCCTCCGAGCCCTGATCCCCGGCCGGCAGCAACCGCACCTCCGCGCTGCAAGCACGAGCGTCGCCTTTTATTTACAGCCGCCGGTGATTCCTTCCTCTCCTTGCATCAACTGGTCAGCTTTAATGCGCTTCTGTTCCCCCTCAATGAAAACCTAAGTCTCCTGTAATGAATCCCCGGTCCCAGAGGTCAGAAGCTTGCGAACTCCAAAATGCCAACGCCGGATTTGCATGCACTTTGGGTCACTGATCGATTTTCATTACTCGCGTTGTGTTGGGTTTTGTGGTGGGGTTTTTTTTTTAAACCGTGTTACACGTTCACCTGCCAACACTTCGGATTCCCGCAACAAACACACGCCAGCGCTGGGGGATGCTGCTCCGCGCCGCGGACAGCTGACCCCTCGCCGCGGGCCGGCACGGCCTCTCGCTCTCTTCCTCGGGGGAGGAAGCCCCCGGAGCCCGGCGGGGATCCCCCGTCCCCTTTCCCACCCCAGGGACACGGGGTTCTCCCCCGCGGAGCCGAGGGAGCGGAGCCCGCCCGGCAAGCGGTGCGGTACCGGCGGGCGGCCGGCAGCTCGCCCGACCCCGGCCCCAGCCCCGGCCCCGGAGCCGAGCGAGAAGTTGGCGGCGGCGGCGGGCAGGGCTGGCCCCGTCCCCCCGCAGCGGCGGGAGCCCCCGCTTCCCTCCCGGCCAGCGAAAGGTGAACAGGGGGTTCCCTGTGTCCCCTTCCCCTCGGGGGTGGGAGAGGACCCAGTTAAGGAGGCAAGCTCACTCTTCGGGAGCACCGGTATCCTCCCTTTTTGCTCGCTGCTGAGACGGCACCGTGCCCGGGATCTCTTTTGTTAGAGCTGATCGGGGGAGGATATCGACAATAGGAATGATAAATAATTAAAGTAAAAAAAAAAAAACAAAAGCCCCCGGCGCCACGAAGCAGGCAGAGAGGATTGCCCAGCCCAAAAACGTTAACCGAGGCAAAACTTGCATTATTTGTGGACTCTTCTCTCCTTAAAATAAGAACTAAAGGCGACACACACATACACAAATACCTTGATCGAAAAGAGTTGCATATCCATATTACTGTAGAGGTCACTGGAATTAATACTCGGCGCCGATCGGGAATAGCATGAGGTAATTTCTGTACAACCCTCGTCTCAAATAGCTTCCCCCAGTAGCGTCAGTTTAATATGCAGGAGCTCAGCCTGGGACAGGTAGCCAGGAGAGCGATTTCAGTAGTGCTGCATAACACTCGCGATTAGCCAAGCCGAACCCGCTCCGCTGCCTCCTTCCTTATTCCTCCTCCCCTCGCCTAAAAAAAAAAAAAAAAACCACAAAAAAAAACCGAACAACAACTTTTTGGGACCCGTGGCTCGGCCCCCGTGACGCTCTCCACCCTCTGCCGCCTCGCCGCTCAATTGCAGCGGCGGGCCCACGCACCGGCCCGGCCGTGCCCTTCACAGCCAAGTAAGAAAACGCCCCCCAGCCCCCGCCCCCCGGCCCGTCCCCCCTCCCCGCCGGAGCCGGTCCCCGCCAGGAACCCCGCGGCTCGGTGCTCCCGGGCGCCGGCGGGAGCGGCACGGCGCTGCCCGCGCTCACCGCGGCTCCGGCGGGGCGGGCAGGGCCGGGCGGGCAGGGCGGGCAGGGCGCGGCCGCACTTGTAGCTGTTCTTGGTGCTGAAGGCGGCGGCGCTCCCCGGCGCTCCCCGGCGCTCCCGGCTCCATGTGGATCCCCGGACGGCCGCGGGCCGCGGCTCCGGGCCCGCCCGCCTCGCCGCGCCGGGGCGCCGGATCCGCCGGTGGGGCAGCCCGCGGCCGGCACCGCCCTCCCCCGGCACTCCCGGCTCCGCCCGGGGCGCGGTGCCGGACGAATGTTTGCCGCGGGATTTCTGAGCGGGGGAAACCAACGAGGGCTGGGGCGGTCGCCGTGGCGGAGCGGGAGCAAGGAGGGGGGGCGAGGAGGGGGACACCGGCGGGGGCCGGGGCTGGTTAATGCGGCCTCCCCCGGCCTGCGGGACCTTCATCCCCACCCCGCCGTCCGCGGGCGGCGGAGCCGTGTCCTCCCTCATCGGACCGATGACACAGGGGAGGTTTCCCCACGCTTTTTGTCCCATCCCCGGCTTCGGCTCGGGTGCCGGGCGGAGGAGTTCCCGTTTTCCCCCAGGCAACAGGGAGGTTTCGGCAGCGCGGGGCCAGGGCCACCCCGGAGGGAAAGGGACACTTGGCTGGAACGATCTGGAAGTTTGCGCCTCTCCTCAAAGGCGCTCCCCGCCCCAGGGCCATCCCCCGCTTGCACGGGGATGCTCCGGGGCGCTCCGCTCCGGGCCCCCCGGGGCCCCGCGCCGCCGGCTGGGAGCGCCCGCGCCGGCCCCGCACGGCCGCGGGAGCGCAGCCCCGGCGGGGCCGCACCGCCCGCCCGGGAGCGCCCGCCGCTGCCTCGGTGAGAAGGTTCCACCTCGAGGGCGCTGCCCGCAACTGCACCCGCGGCGCCGGGCTCCGCCGGCCCTCGCACGGCTCGCCTCGGCTCGGCTCGGCCCGGCCCCAGGCCCCTGGAGTAGGAGAGGGCTCCAGACTCCCCGGTCTGAGCAGGAAGGCCCGTTCGTCAGGCTCCTCACACTGACCAGATCTCTCCACCTTCCCATTTCAGATTGCTGTGAACTGCTTTCCTTAGTAGCAAATAATATTTTGCTTTGCTGTGCCCAGAGCCATCTTGCTTACTTCGAACATCGGTGCTGGAAGAAGGAAGAATCCCAAGCATGCTCTAATATACCCAACCAGCGCTTCCGTGATCGTCTTTGTTGTATGGTACTGCTTGGATTTTTGTGTTAAAGGTCTGCCCCAGGCAAGACACAGAACTCTGACAGTATCTGATGAGTCTTTCAGTCCTGTAACTTCTTACGGAAACAGTCTTTCACTATCAGAAAATGGCACTGGGAAATTGGCCAGGTCTTAGACAGAATATGTTAACTCATGTTTGCGTTTGTTTTTTCTCAAAACCTTCCATGAAAGAAGACTGAGGAGCTGTGATTTCAATGACTCTATCATAGAAATCTGCAATATAGTCACATAGGTTAAATCCTGATGTTTAACCATGAGCAAAATTCCATCTTAAATCAGAGATCCTCCTTAACCCCATCAGGAAAATAAGCCATGCATGAGTTACCTGTAGTGTTGGGTAAACCAATTTCAAACTTCATTTAAACTCTGCAGGTCCAAGAGCTGGACAGAAATTTCAGCAAAGCAAAACCAGGTGATATTCTGAGGGCACAGCTGATGCTTGAACTTTTTGATAAATCTTGCAGCTGGAGATGCACGCTGAGGTCAAAAGATTAAGATGAGGAAACCTCTGATGTCATTCCAGCTTCGCCACGAACATGAATGTAACCTGTTGCCTTGCCCTGAGTCTCCCAGCCACATCTTTTTTAGACCACAATTTTGGGGGCATGGGGACTATATCTTATAACGTATGTTTACAGTTGTCGTGGTTTAACCCCAGCCAGCAACTAAGCACCACGCAGCCGCTCACTCACTCCCCCCCCATCCAGTGGGATGGGGGAGAAAATCGGGAAAAGAAGTAAAACTCCTGGGTTGAGATAAGAACGATTTAATAGAACAGAAAAGAAGAAACTAATAATGATAATGATAACACTAATAAAATGACAGCGGTAATGATAAAAGGATTGGAATATACAAATTATGCGCAGGGCAATTGCTCACCACCCGCCGACCGACACCCAGCCAGTCCCCGAGTGGCGATTCCCCACCCCCCCCTTCCCAGTTCCTAAACTAGATGGGACGTCACATGGTATGGAATACACTGTTGGCCAGTTTGGGTCAGGTGCCCTGGCTGGGCATGAGAAGCTGAAAAATCCTTGACTATAGTCTAAACACTACTGAGCAACAACTGAAAACATCAGTGTTATCAACATTCTTCACATACTGAACTCAAAACAGAGCACTGTACCAGCTACTAGGAAGACAGTTAACTCTATCTCAGCTGAAACCAGGACAACAGTGAGCAGCACAACGGCTCTTAGGTGGGAGTATGATAAAAAATTGCATAATCAAAGAGACATGTGCTGTGTTTTGGCTAAATGCAAGCAGAGAAAATAAATTGGAGGGTGGGGTAGAGAAAAGGAAAGAATGAGAAGTTTTACATGAAAATGGTCGTGTTTGGTGAGGATATGTGATGCAAAAGAGAGGCAAAGAACATCTGTCATTCTTTGAGTAGGATTTGTTCTGATTCAAGCCCAACAGCAGCTAATGTCAGTTTGTACAGAAGACTAACATCAGGACTGGTGACAACTACTACCTGCACAACTAACTGGGGAGGGAAGAAACCCAGTTCTGGAGACCTAGCTGTCATAAAGGAGCACTTAAATGACCCTTTTTCAAGTGAGAAGTCCCGATTCTCACAGGAAGCATCTTACACGTTAGGAGACTTGCATAGACTAAAGGCCATACTAGAATATCAAGATCACAGAGACACGGCCTGAGAAGCTTCAGTTTCAATTACTGCCTAGAATAAATGCTTGCTCTAAACATCTCTCTAAAGCCAAGCAAAAACAAATGCATCAGTCCAGCTCTGTGCCTGTATTTCTCCTACACAGAAGACGTTGGACCTCCATGTATGCAAGCAGTGATTTTGGCAGAGCAGCCCATATTCCAACAGCACTATTCCATAACTGTGCTCACCAGTACAGTTTTTAATGACATTCAAATGGAGCTGATTTTTTTGTAACTTTGAAATACTGAGAAGTAAGACACTCTGGAGTTCTGGGTGGGAGTTTTTATTGCTATTCGAGTGACAGAAACATGACTTTTGGAGTTAATCAAACACGGGAATTAAACCCACCAAAGGCAATAAAACCACTTGAATAATCACTTTTAGGGAAAGGTCTGCTAATTAATAGCCATCAAGGAATACAAAGCCACGAAGTCAGTGATTTCCATTAAACTGATAGTGGATACTGGGTTCTGAGTTACATGATGTTTCGGAATATGAGTGTTGGAATTTTTCAAGAAAACATAATCACTGAAAAAAAGAACTTGACACTTGTGTGTTTTGTGTGCACTTCTCTAAGGCTAATATTTCTTTAAGAAATTTATTGCATGGTGAAAAAATAAAAGGGGGAGAAAAGGCATTTCACAGTAGTAACTATGACAAAAAGCGTTATCTGGAGGCCAAAGAATGTGCAACCATCTGTAAAATAGAACATACCTTTGGAAGGACCTGACTGTGATTTATTTCAAATAAACTTTTCAGCGGTGAACAGGAGATGTCAAAGCTTAAAATATAAAAAGAAAGATAGCCATCATGTAGGAAAGGTAGCATGGTTTCCAGAGAAGGTATTTTCAGAACGAGAATATTTTTAGTATCTAATTTCCAAATGTGTCTAACAAACTCCAGTATGTTAGAAGATTTTAGCAGTTGGAAACCATCCCTCTGCTGGAAGGAGCAGTACAAGAACACTGTTCTGTAAATGGGTTTTTGAACCTCTACTTTCAGGAGGCAGCAGGAGCCGGCTGTGCTGCAGGGGAGGGCAAGCTGGGAGCTGAAGGGGGACAATACAGCAGGCAGGGGCAGTGTCCTCCACAAGAGACACAGTCAGAGCTTAAAAAAAGCTCCTGAGTGATGCTGGGGAGCCCAAATGACATTTCTTACAGCTTTCTGATGAAGCTGTCTCCTCAGCAGCCTGACCCAAGGTCACACCACTGCACCACCATGTCAGAGCTGGCCTTGAGCATAGGCTGCCAAAGCCATAGGAGCCAGGCAGGGCTCTTGGCCCTCACTTATATGCTGGTCGAAGTCTGTGTCATATTCTCTTAAATCTCCTTTTTCTGCACAGAGCTAGAGGATGACAGTGACACATCTGTCCTGAGCATTGTCATAAAACCTGATAAATTTTCTTAACGCACAGTGTAAGGATATGCCTCTCAGTGTGATTGAAATCTGAAGGAGACCCATCTGGAAGTTAGAAATGGTGGACTCATACTAAATTTTGGTGAAGGATGTAGTACATTTATGAATCAAATACAGTGTTTCCAGAACACAAGTGGATGATGAGCCTGCAAAATCCTCTCCCACACAAGTCAGAACATTGAAGTCAGCAGAGACAGTTGTGAAGCAACATAATATTTGCTAAAGAGAAGAGAGGCTCAATCCTAATTAACTAAAAATTACAACACCCACAAAGGGAGTTATGCATTGTTATACCTTTATAATGGGGACAGTCTCCACTAGCATGTCCTCTAGTATAATGACTGTGTGGTTTTATATCTGTATTTAATAAAGTAGCTATACAGGCACTAAGTTCTGCAGCTTCTAAAACCTTAGTCTTTCATTTTGTCCTTCACTGAAGGAAAAATGAAACCATGTGTAAGAGTGCCTTTCATTCTAAGCCACTTTACAAAAACTGATAAAAAGCTATATATAGTGATTACTTCACCAGCCTTTGAAATGCTGACATCTTTGAGGTGAGGTACAAAAAAGGTTTATAAATCAGAAAGTAAAGCCACATTACCTTTTCAACAAGTGAGCCATAACCTTTCCTCTTAAATGACAACAGATGGACACTGCTATTTTACATGGAAAAAAATCTTTGCATTTATTTACCCTTCCAAAGAAGTTATTTGCATACAATGTCATTTGCAAAGCGACAAGTGGAGCTGTTCATGCTCTGCCTTGTTCTAGTCACTTTGTAGGCTGTTGGCAAAATCCTCTGAGGTTAGCAATGTGTGGAAATAGCTAATCTTCAAGTCATATTCCTCTCATTTTTGTGGACAGCAGAATTCGTCACAAGACTGTTTTCGAAACTAAGTGCGCAAAATGACCTGCATACTCCCTAGATAAAAAACATACTCAAGGCTTGATATAAGGTAAACTTAATTCTACTTTTAATACTGCCTATTAGACAGCCAGAAAACAAACCATTAATCCATCTTCTAGAGTTCAAGGCATTGCACTGCAAAGCCAAGCATTTCTTTTCATGGCTTGTTGCAGGAGCAATAGATTTGCAGCTCTAGGAATCATCACAATCATGAATGAAGACTCACTTGAAGTAATAAAATGCTTTGCTTAAATGCAATTGTAAGTCTGAACATTGCAAGACCCACCCTCAAGCAGCATTGACCAGGGAGAGCATTTTGAAAAGGCTCTGAGAATTCCCCTAAAACCATGGCATCAATGTGGTGTCCATACAGGCAGCAGACATATGTCCAGCCCCACGTTTGGCCTGAGGTTATTCTCTGAGTGGATACGTAAACTCACAAGAAAGATGCTAAGTAGATTATGGTGTCACCTCATGTGCCCAGACTCGTAACCTTAGAGTAAGCAGGTGAACATGCCCTATTAGCTGTTGCTTCTGAAACTGTTCTTTAAGAATGATGTAACTATATTGTTGGGTTCTCAGTTAGAAGACATTAAAAATGGAGATGAATTTTCTTGTGCAAAATACACAGGTCTTCAGGATAGATTCTCAAACATCTAAAATGTAAAATCCTATATTTAAAATATTCCTTTAGGCTCCCTGTGTAAATGCAAAATATGGAAATGGAAAGAAATAGCTACTTTCCAGGCAGTGAGTCATCTGATATTACCATAGATGTCTAAATAGAACATGTAAATCATGCCTGAGAAGTGTCTTTTTCTCTCCATGGACTATAAAAAGAGTCTAGACAACTGGCTCAGATGTAAATGTCTGCATTGTAGGTGACTGAAGTGAGGTGAGGTATATCCACCACTGGAGCATGGCAAGATGCAGACAGTAAAGGTAACAGGTCAGGCTCAGGATCTGAGAACACACACCACCAGTTTGTGACTAGTTTTACTGATCTTTATATCTGTTCTTATGGTAGGTAATACTCCAGCACTAATGATTGCTTCCTCTTTCCTTTCTCTCCTCACAGTAAGTTGCTGACAAATATTCAAAATGGTCTTAAGAAGTAGATCAGCTGTGTGCCAAGTATTTAAAAGTGAAAAAGCCCTAGAAAACAATAAATATTTTGTATTTATTAAGAAGCTATATATTTACAAGGAAATAATTCTGCAACTTTTTCCTAAAAATTAATTTAATTGGTACAAAAATAAGCAAACATTTTCATTAACTGCCTGTGAGAAAAGGAATGGTCATGGTTGCGTCTTTTCCTGCTTGACTTTTACACAAACAAGATGTAATTGAGCTGCTGCTCAGGATTAACATATGATGACTTTTTACATCCATATGGCACTTTGTGGGCGAGTTCACATTAACATTTCAGCTTGGATCATGAGCACACTCTTGAAGTAAACCTCCTAGTCGTCCCCACTTACTATGTGCTTTGGTTAACGTGAGCAGTCTTGGGGCTCATGGACTGGATTCCTCTTGGGGGAAACATGTGGTGTGGACATCAACTCATCAGCACCAAATATTTTGCTCTATAGACCTGCGCGGCCCCACACGACTTGTTAATGTAAACATAGCCCAAGTCAGATTGAGGTTGCAGTCTTGAAAACCATCCTGGTATTTCCCTGAGGGCCAGAGCTGAAGGACTGACCTGAAGTTCAAAGATAGATAGATAGATTCTGTCACTAATTAAGGGTTAGCATGATGCATGGCGTGTTTCACAAGGAAGTTTCACACTTTATTTAATGGTTACCAGCTGTAAGTAATGTACATGATTCTATCTTACATGTGTAAAGTGAAGACTAAGCTTTTTTAATACTGTGGAGGATCAGAAAACGTATGTGCAACCATATTTGCTGTAGGTTCTGTGCTACTGAAACAACAGAGAACTCCCTGTCAGTGTTGTTGGGAGGAAGATTAAGTGTACAATCATGCAACATTCATCCAGTGTTCTGCTCTGCATCTGCAGCTTGAGAATTACCTTCACTTATCAATGATAAGGTGATCTTAATAAATCTCTTAATTATTTAAACTCTGCTTAAAGTACAAAACAATCAATGACATTATTTTAATAAAGAAAGACAAATTGTAATGTACTCTTACAATAGTGGCATTTTCTTGTCTTAAAAAAAATAACCTAGGATATCTAAAAGCCACTTTGTCATGTCATTGGTATTAAGGTTAACGATTCTTGCTTTCTTGTGCTTCATTGCTTAACTCTGATCTGAAGACTGGTAATCACTAACAGTATAATTAAGTGAGTGTTGTACCAGACACTTACTGAGTAGTGACGCTTCTGCAGCAGAAACATTTCCAGTTCTTAAACGCCACCTCATCGATCTTATTGGGCAACTTTGGGACCAGCAATAGGCACACAGCTGTTCTGATGTGAAAGACAACTACTATAGCAATATGTTAGGTGCTAAAATATTTATCTGTACATTTTCACTTTTCAACTTGCATTCAGCAAGGAGACTAAGCCACGCATAGGTGGGATTTTCATTAGCATGGTCACGAAATCATTTCAAGGAGGACATATGCTCACATGCAGAAAATGAAGTGGGGGAAGGCTCCACAGTCTGGCCTCGCCTTAAACATTTCATTGTCTAAACGGGTTCAAGAAGAGTTTAGGGGTTTTAATGGATAAGTTAAATGTACTGAAATAATAATATTCACATTAACATGGATTTATAGAAAGCATATTATGTTGTAAAACTTGACATAAAATTCCTGTATTCCTTAATGTCTCTAGCTGCTTCTCCCAGATTGCCTTGTGTTTCTCCTCAATATAAACTCTCAATGGCCACAATGGTGCTAATAAAAAAAGTGTGTGCCTGCTGCCTGGCCAAACAGGTAAAATGGAGCAAAAAGCTTTTGAACTCAAACTGCAACCCTTTCCCTCAGCAGAAGAATTAATTCAAGTATCCAGCCAAAAGCTTTCAAGAAATAAAATATTCCTTTGGGAACATAGTATCTTTATATTTCCATCACTGGGGACAATTTAGCTGAAAAAAGTCCATAGGCTGAAAACTATTTGGCAGACTAAGTGACAAACACATGAGCAGAGACATAGGGTTTGAAATAAACAATGTATCTGAATGAAATCAAAACAAAATAAATAATTCAGAATCAGACAAAAATATTTTTCATTAATTTTTTAAAATTTGTTTTATTCCCTAAATGCTATTATGTTGTTTGTTTGTTGGTTTTGGTTTGGTTTGGTTTTAATTTTTATTCAACACTTCAAAAATACAAAGGAAATATTGAAAATGAAGGGCTGGGGATATGCAAGAGGAGAAACTGGTGGGAGCAGACCCCTTCCTTCAATGTTGTAGCTGTGTTACTCATTTGCCATGACAGAAGCACACACAGGCATCCTCTTTCTGACTCATTGCAACCAATGACTGAAACCAGCACTCCCTGATGTCAAGAAACTGCCTAATTTCAAGTGTACTCCGGGATGGGTTTCATTGCGTGTGTCTATATTTGCATTTTAGTTTGGGTTAGGAGTGCTACTTTGAAGCAAACCTCTTTTTCACGCCTATTTACAGCACTTAGATTGTACCACAGAGCTGTCTTGAACCAAACCAACAGGGTCACCCTCTCCGACGAAGCCAAAACGCAAGCTGCGCCCCGGCTTCATCGGGCACCCAGACCTCAGCACCTAGTCCCAGATGACACCCCTGCACCAGGGACAGCATGGGCACAGGGGCCTTAGTGCCCACCCCACGGATCTGTTCCTATTGTGCTAAACTTGCTCGACACATCTTCTCTCCCTCTCTCTTGTGCAGCGTTTTCTGCTTCAGATCAGAAAATGCCCATTGGGCCAGAAAGCGTGTTGAAGAAGGAGCCCAGATAGATGTACTGACTGGAGGGATATTCAGCCTTTTGCTCAAGCAGCTCAGGAGCCTGTAGTAAAATTACTCCAATTCCCTGCTGCTTGGGATATTACCCCTTCAGCAGGCTAGTTACAGAAATGCTCTATAAGCCCTGAGAAAATAATGAAGATTTTCATCAGTTTCAGGCCAGGAGATATATTTTATCTAGAAATGACTATGTATTGAGGTGTCCCAAACATCTCTTTTCATTATTTTTGCTTCACGGAAAAGTTTAAAAGCTTGTGAGCATTTCAAACGGAAAAAAAGGGGGATGTTTTAAAATATCAGCAATTTTCATAAAAATCTAGTTTCTGTCAGTTCTGTCAGGAACCAGTTTTGTGTAGATAGATCCACATAAGCACTATTGCTAACTGCTGGATGAGAGCCCATGGAAGCAATGGCTGCAATTCAATAGTCACATTCCCTTCTGCCACTTCCATTTCCCAATAACAGGGAAAAAAATCATATCAACACCACATAATGGTTTATAAAAGCACTGGTTTGTTGATCATCAGAAAGAAACGTTGTTAATCATATCATTTCAATGACATATCAATGGATTTACAAGTCAAAGACTCAAAAATTACCTTTCTGTCCTGCAGTTGCACTGTATGCTAGCATAAGCGGAAACTCCACTCACTAAGGTCTGGAAGCTACACTTCTACAAAATTAACATTACAATATGCTATGCGGCATACTTACTTTAACATGCAAAAAGATTGGATTAAAATAGCATTTTAAGGTGTCGTTATTACTTATTAGCTTTTAAACATTAACACAGACTCTTGTTTTAAACTTCAAACACATGAAGCAATGAACGAAAATAAAATCCAGTAGCTTTAGCACACACTGAATGAGCTTGTCCATATTATGGAGTAATACTGGTTTTACAGGGTCTAGCTAGTATGTGTTAGTTAGTTACACCAGTGGTTTTCAGGTGCAGGTTTGCAGGTCATGGGTGAGGAACATGCTAAATGTATTATTTACCACTAAGCTGAAGGCTGCACAGCGCATCATGATCTGTAACAAATTTTGAGGACTGACAGTGGTCCTCCAGGAAGTCTGGGGACCAACACTCGTGTGCCCCATTGGCTTAGGCATATAACGGTTCTCGTAGGCATTATACAGCAACCCTAAACTTTTTTTATAAACCAGGAAGAGAAATAGTCTTTGCCAGGGCAGTCACTTCATCCTCAAACAGGTATCTTAAAAAGGCTTGGTAAATTGACTCGTAGATGTGGTGGTCTCTCTCCGTTGACCACAGAGGAAGTCTCAGGGACTAACAAGGGGGACACTAGCTTTAGACGTCTACCACCATGACTACCTAGGCATAAGGAGCCAAGTCACTGCTGACAAAAAAAGACATCTAAACCAAAGGTCTTTGCTCCTATTTCAGACACAGATTTCCTGGTGGGAGGGCCTGGAGGTGTTTGCCTTTTCCCAGCTGCCCTCAACGTTCCCCTCCACGGTCTCCATGCAGGAGGCTCAGATGCTCCTGCTCCGAGCCATGGTTCCTCCACCACTTTTTGTGAAGGGGCTGCCTCTCATCCAGGGCCCTTGGGAAGGGAGAGGGGAGGACAGCCTCGCAGCTTTCCACCACCACCCAGGCCCACGCACAGGGCACGCTCTTCCTGCCGGTGCGGGGAGCAGGGTCCCACCGGAGGCTCACGGCAGGCGCTGGGGCTGCCCCCGCGCGGGCGGGCTGTGCAGTCGGCTCCGGTGACACAGCCAGAACTGCCTGCGTCAGCACAAGCTCCTCACCTGACCGTTTCCACCTCCATCCAGCCTCTCTGCCTAGTCTAGACCAACGTCAGCAGAGACGTGTTGGTACTCGCGGCTGAAATAGAGGAGAGCTGCAGCCTCGTGTACCCTGGGGAAGGGAAATACAAGCACACAACTTAATTGGGAACAAGGTTTTACCCTGAGCCATCACAGGAGTTTTTCTTCCTGCAGTCCCACGGGGGCCATGAAAATCTGTCTTTTTGTACACCTACTAGGGAGGAACTTGAAATTGAAGCGAGCTGGTACTGGTGTTCAACACATCCACGTTTTCTAGAAATCTGCTTTTTATCTGCAGGTGCAGATTTCCAGAAGGGGGTCCGTTTCTCAGTGTTCTCAGTGCAATACAGATGCATCCCATGAATTAGCTATTGTATAAACAGGATTTTAATGCTTAACACTCATAACTGCAGCCTTGCAGAGGAACGTTTGACTCAAGCACACCTCGTCAGGATTCTGAAATGCTTCTGCTTATGAGCTGTAATATTTAAAGTTGTCACATCAACCATGAAAGGAGTTTAACTGAATGAAACGAAGTTAAGATTAAAACATATATGCATTTGCTAAAATAAAAAGTAATTTAATGTGGTATTTGCCAGTTAAAAATACACTTTTACAATTAAATTTAAAATCTCTAGAGAAGCTAATTGGGTTAACGTGGATGATTTTTAAAGCTTTTCCTCAGTGGAGTCAGTTTTAATTTGGGGATTAAATGCCCAGCTAATAGAGACAATCAGATTTTTTTTTCTACTCATACATTTGATGTTTGCTTAAGGATTTTTTCTTAATGAGCACCCCTTCAAAATAGCACTGCCTTCAACGAGTATTTAGAGCACGTGACTTATTGAAAACTTAAAATAAGCCCTAGGTTATTACATCCGCATCCATTAACGCCCTTTCTTTGAGAAATGGCTTTGCTAAAAGAGCATGTTTTAATCTGCTGGTACTACTTCCTTGCATAAAGACTAGAGGGTTTTACCAATTTTATTAGAATTTAAAAATTGTGCAGTCCTCAGCAGCTATTGATGACATACTTGGTACTAACAACACTACTACAACCTGATGCATTGTATACGATATCGCAGTGCCTGTATATGCTCCATATAACACAATTCTTCTTCAGTAGAAAGAAGCATGAAATCAAAATGATGTAAAATAGTGCGGGGAAAAGAAGAAAGCTTGTCTGTGGACTCTGACTCCTTGCAAAATCACCCTGGAATATTCCCTCAGAGATGAAACAGTTAACATGCCTGTTAAGCTTGTAATAAAGCCTCATTTAAAATTTTTCTGGATAGTGGTTTATCTAGGATTAAGTGATCTGCAATGCCAGGTGAATGAGCAATTGAACCATTCTGGAATGACCTGAGAGATTTCTTGTTTTCCAGCCTGATCCTTCTGATACCCACACCATCCATTTACCACTTCCAGTATTCAGTAGACTTTTCTATAACTCAGCCAGGTTCAGTTCTGCAGCTACAATTCAATCAAAAAATCATGTCAGGGCTCAGAGTTATATTAGCTGAAATTAGAAATGTTGGTCATTTGTTACACTTGGAGTCATATTTGTCTTCTGGGTCTCAGCTTTCCACTGAAGACAAATTCTTGAGGTTTTTATAACAACTAAAAAAAAAATGATTTTTTTTTTTAATAGAAACTTAGTGCATCCTGGTATTTATCCACCTTCCAGGTCTTTACATATGGTCACATATTTCACAAGACTTCACAAAATCACAAGAGCTGTCAGCACTGACATTTACCCATCAACATTACAGGGTGAACAATTGCAAAGATATGTATGAGATCATTAGAAGTATAGAAGAACAGTTCAGGTATTTTTTCTTATTCCTTTTGGGTTAGGTCCAGTAAAGGATTTAAAGGCGGCAACACCTAAATTTTGGGCTGACTTCCAGAATGACATCCAGAGCCAGATACCTGAGCTCCTTCCAAAACTTGAGATAGCCCACTCAGTGGGAAGAACTAAGACTCCTGACCAGTGGTGAGAACCCCTGTCCCCCCACTCCACTGTGTCCTGCCTCTCCACAGCTAAATCCTCGTGAGGCTGCTGAGCCTTACTCCCTCCTGGGTTTCCCCAGGAGGCTTCACGCTGCCCCACGGCTACAGCGCTTTGCTGCAAGAGGGGGGAGCGGGAGCCTGAAGCCCCTCAGGTTGAGGAGGGAATCCCACCCGTGTCTCTGCCTCCTGGGTGCGTGCTACAGCCACGATATTAGGTACGAGAGGTTCGTTAGAAACATCTTACCCATAAGTACCACTTGGGAGGGACACCGTTTTGCAGTGTGCAAGGCAGGCTCACTTCAAAGGACTTTGCATGCTTCTCTCCCTAGTTTTGGGATCCACTGAGGCTTGGGCAGGCAGGCAGCATTGCAGGCTGAGCTGAAGAAGAGCTCCACAGGTGCTTAGAAACCTTCAGGGTTAAGCAGCTGCTGGGCAGGGACGTTTAGATAAAAGGCACCGAGAGCTCGGTCCAGTTGTCTAACCATACGACGTGTCCAGTAATGTTTGTCACGTCCTAGGGAGGTGCGGCTGGGAGGTACGACACAGGCCACATGGAAGACCTCCACTTTTCTGGAGTGGCAGCAGGAGGCCAGCAGATACCCTGTAGCCTCATAAATGGAACTAGGTGCCTAAGTTTCAGCAACTGAAATAAGCCTATATAATGACCAAATCCCACGTTAGGAATGGAAATCTTGTACCTTGTTTCTGGCCTTTGGTACACTGAGAAGATATTGCCAGTAGCAGTAAATACTAACCAATTAGTTAGAGGCAAAAACCAGTTGAAAATATAACGTTTCCTATGTATTTTATTGTGCTAATAAAACGTTATGGAAAACAGCCTGTGCCAAAGCACAGACCTAGTTCTGCAGCTGCACATTGTGAAGCCTGTGGGAAGTGAGATGCGGCTGCCTCCAGTTTCCACTCTCTTTTCGAGGTCAGTCAGACCATACAGTAGTTTACAGCTCTATGGACAGAGAAATCTATCCATAGGTCTTTCTGAGAAAAATAACTAGCTCCAGAGTGAAAGCCCACCTGATGAGATTTGTAAGCAAAAAGAGCATCTAAACACCATCGGGACTGAGTGCTTACCCCAGCAGGCTGCTTGTTTTGGACACATGATGGAGAAGGCTTTTGCCAATTTTTGTTTAGCTTGGCAAACCCTGTGGCAAGCGTAGTCACAGTGAACATACTCCCAAACCAGATGATACACATGGTTGCAGAGCTGATACAAAATGGGCAGATGAGGGCTAGAGTATAATACAACCAGTTTAAATATTGTGTGACAGCGATAGCTTTGCATACTATTGCCTTCAATGTATCCAGCCAAAAACAGTGTCATAAGGATCTCACATTTCTTTCACAGATAAATAGCAGCGGTAGTGAAGTCAAAGATGAAATTATATCCAATTGTATATACAGAAGATTTGATTTATTTTTTTTTCCAGACACAAAGACTGATCTTGGACACATTTGCTAGACCAGACTCACAGAGAAGTCAAACTCAATTATAAAACAGAAAGCAAGGCATTATTTTTTAGCAACTGTGTTATGTGAGCAGGAGGAAGGAGACGATATCAGAATGCCAGTTTGAAATCGATAGAAACTTGGCCAACCAGCCTCAGGCTTTTTTTCTGCTGTCTTCTAGGGTATCGGTTTACTAAAATAATCATTTAATCCCATGCGCTTCAGGAATACCGGACATTTGAAGATCTGAACATTTAAATCCTGGGCATTGTAAAGCTAACACTTTATGCACATTCAGAAGTTCATAGCAGGGCATTCAAGCTTTATCTGGTCAATCATAATTTTTGTCATGTGCAACAAATGACACTATGATCCAATTCAGATATTTATGCTTGAAAAAGGATTCATTTTACTTAACAAAATTTCTTATTTGGAGTATTAACAAGTCATGAGTTCCAGCTCCTCAGGCCAGAGGAGATTAAGAAGCCAGTATACCTATGGTTCATAAAAACAGTTAGAAAACTTGAAAATCGTTGTGTGTTTCTGCCATGTGCTGACCTGGTGCTGTAGCTGTTTGGCTTCTACGTATTAACCCATCCATTCTGATACTACTCAGTTAAGTCCAAGATGGCCACCAGCTAGCAGATGTCTTTTTAGTGTCATCACCTTACCAAGCTCAAATTGCAGGTAATGGTGGCAATACCTTAGCTTACCACAGCAAAGGACCTTGCTGCAGTGGGTCAAACCAAACAATCAAATGCAGGGCTGCAAAAGCATCAAAAAAGTTATTACCATTCAAAATAATTCCTCTTCCCTACGGCCCTCATGCCTTTATTGTGAAGGACAATCCTCAGTCAGGTTCTCCAAGCACACACACACATTTTGTGACTGCATGTTTTCCCTCTTTTCCTACCAGACGAGATGGGGGAGTCCCAGGCTGTGGTTCACAAGCCTGACCAGACCGAAGAGGTAGATGTACAATTTGTAAATAATATTTTCAGCTGAGGTGTTTGACATCTACCAGGCAAGCATAGACACTATCCTTTGCTTTTCAGAAATGGAAGCAGAAAGTTTGTTACCTGAAGGGTAGGTACACAAAGTCCCGTGGAAAGAGAGTGGCAGGAGTGGGCTGGGACACAGGACAGTCCTTGTCTCCCAGCTCAGGGCCAGGCTCAGGGACCTACAACACGCTGCCTGTCTCGCGCTGCTTTACCCTTCCGTCCGGCCGATCGTGTGCCAACGTTGACATGAGAGAGAACTGTATAAGGTCTCGCCAAGATCACTTTAAGATGTCACAGAGGTTACAGTCTAACCCATTTCTCCAAATTACAGTCAATCGAGTATAAAGTTTCACCTGAAACACGTTTCCGCACTGTGTATGTCCCAGTGTAATACAACTGCTGCTCAGATGGCTTCTCAGCATCTGGTAATGAGACCTGTGTGAAGAGTTCATACAGCTTCAGCATTCCCAAGGAACTAGAAGAGCTTTGTCCTTGAGCTTCTTCAAGAAACAAGAAAGTTTGGGAGAAGATTGACATTGATTTTTAAGAAATATTGGTATAATGAGGAAAGAAGAAAGAACGGCAAAAAAGTTAATTAGATATTAAGAAGGTTAAAAAGGATGACCTAAAGGGATAGAATGGTATTGATCGCACACAAAATGATGGAAGGCTGATAGGGATGCCATTTGCCATGAGTAAGAGTATGGTAGCATAATTAATGCCATTCAGCAAGAATTATGGAGAACAGATTTTGTCACATAAATAACATTACTGGAGGAGATTAGAAGTTTAGGTGATAAAGGTAATTATACTGACATAACAGGTTTTGACAAGGTATTTTACATCATGCTGCAGGACTTTCTGTTTAAAAACAAGTTTTGTACCCAAAAAAGTGTAGAGTTATAAGAAAAATAAGATAAAAAAACTTCCTAAGATTATCTAGTTCATCATCCAGTTGCAGAAGCTTGAATATAAAATGGATTTCAAAAGGAAATTGGATTAATACATTTCCAAACAGAAGTATTTTAAATGGTGTTGCGCAGAGTTTCTATTCTTGGCTCAACAGTATGAAATACCTTTATTATTGAACCGAATACAAAAGAATCACTGCAGCTAAAGTACAACTCTGGCAGCATGCTAAATGATAAGAATGGGTCAGCTCAACACAGAGACTGTGGTGCTAGAAGTGCTAGTTTCATTCAAACAAAGAATATAGGTCAAACATCCAGATATGGAAAAGCAGTATCCTGTAATTCAATGACTTTGAGAACTCTCGTTTGAGGGAAATAGCAAATGAAAAATAAGTTCATAACATGACTGTGCTTATAAGGGCTAGTATGATCTTCAGACGTGTAAATAAGAATAAATCTGTTAGAAGTAGGACGATTGTATACTGCCCAACTGAGAAGAGCTAATTGGGATTTTTTTTTCTGACATTTTTCATCAGAAAATTCAACACATTCAGAGGCAGGTGGAATTTAAATAAAACTCTTTAGAAAAAAGTGGGAAACAGTTCTGATTTTCATGACACTTCTCTTGTATTTTTAAATATACAAGTTTTGGCTTTAAATTTAATATGCCTTTTATATCTTAGGTGACATCATACTAAAAAATAAAAAAAATATTAAAAGTCAAACTGTAATGAAATGTTTCATGTTTGCTGTAAGATTACTTGTGAGCCTACAGATGTAGAAATTGTTAATATCTTCTCTTTTTGTTCTGATTTGGGAGAGGGAATCTCTGAAATCCCAAATTTTCTGTCCGCTGAGATTATCTTTCAAATATTGGAACCTGAGTCCAATGTCAGTATTTTAAGAATACAGGATGCCAAGAAACGTTACAAATGATCCTGCAGGAAGGATCTGAAGTTGGACTTCTTCAAAACACAGTTTGAAAACAGGGGTTTGGATGTTTCCTTAGCTTACTAGACCAACAGAAGCATAACAAGACCTAACACGAGAACCACAAGCCAAAGAAATTCCAATTAAAATTAAGTGAACATTTATTACGCATTGGAACAACTAAATTGGGATTACCATAGATCAATCATTTTTTGGAGCCTCTAAGGTGACATACTTTCCCAAAAGGCACGCTTGTAGCTCAGTTACAGACTTAGGACTGGACACTGAATTTCTGCGGGGAGGTCCTGCAGCCTGTACTGCGCAGGAGCTTACAGCAGCTCCTGGGTTTAAGCCTATGAATACGGGGAAAGAAACAAAGCAGGAATCAGGCACTGCTCAGGTCAGGCAGCTGCCTTCTGTAATCAATATGCATTTAGAAGAATGAGCATTACTTGCCAAAGGGTCCGACAGGGCAGAAAGGGGCCAGGGTCTGCAGTGTGAAGCACTCGCTGAAGACAAGAGATGAGCTGCACAGGAGAGACTCTGAAACAAGTGCAGCCATACAGCTGCAGGTACCACGCTATGGGCAAAGCACTTTTAATCTCCCCAAACTTTCTATGCAAGAGAGAAAAAGGAAAAAAAAAGATAAGCAGACTTTTTATAATGGTAATAAATCAAATTATAGGGGGAGTTGTCTGAACAGGACCCAGTGGGCAAAATTATTCTAGTCCACAACTCAGCAATATCTCTGGGGGAGCAGAGAAAGAGCTAAAACCTGAAGTACAGAGAACTGAAAGGAAAAGAGAAACAACACGTGCTGTCCTCCAACACACTGAACATAAGCCACCACAAGCAAGACCCCTTCCCATGCAGATCACTGGCACCTTGCTCTGACTCAGCTTCTTCCCTGCCAGTCAGTCTTTCTGCAAGTGTAACTGCAACCTTAGGTTTTTTTAAATATACCTGATAAATTATTCCTCTTAAATCCATAGCAATAATGCTTTTGCCTTACAGCTTCAGATTAAGATACACATTTTCCCACATTGCTAATCTTTGTATAACTCGTGTTTCAAGAAAACAGACCTATTAATATAGAAAATATTATAAATACACATGAAATTGTGAAGGTGTATTAGAGTGTAAGAAATCTTTCTTAATTAAGGTAAAAACCTGTCGTCTTATGCAATAGATCAATCATAAGCAGATGTTTCCATTAGTATCAGGTAAGCAGTCATCTTCCTGATGTATTAAAAATTCAACAAATACAGCTAATCTACATTGATTCACCTCTCTCTATCCTTAGACTGCAAGATCTCAGACCAGAGACTCTTTTCCTGAATGTTTGGAAAGTGTTCAGTAAACTGTGGGCACTAGCATAAATAAATAATAATACCATAGTCACTGGGGACATTTAAGTAAAATTACACTCTGCTTTAACTATTAAGCTCCTCTTCCAAAATCCCAGATGAGCAATGATGTTCAGAATCCTGGTTTTCATTTATCTTGTTTCATTAGGAGTTTCCTTCTAGCAAAACAGAACTGTAACCATACATGTCCTGTTCAAGTACTCTTTCCCCATGCACTCACCGATGCTCAAGACAATCCCCCTTTCTCAAATGCTGTGGGACAGATTCTGTTCTATTTGCTGCTTCTAAGTTCTTGTTATTTTCTTTTGAAAATACAGTGTCAGCCAGAACTTAAGAAGAAAGAAACTCAGTTGTCTTTGGGGAGCTGTTTATTGTGCTTAAGGGATGCTTAAGTCAACAGATGAGGTAAGGGAGTCATCACATGGAAAAGAGAAGATGCCAAGAAGCACCGAGAAGCCAGCCAGCCCTCAGAGAGAACAACAAGAACTTCCCAAGGAAGAAGAGGCTGGACAGTGTTTGCTGCAACTCAGCAGGTCACTGAGCTGGCTAAAGCAAGGACTCACCTGAAAGAGCAGTTATTGATTTTTTTTTTTTTCCTTTTTGTCTTTCTTAAGAGCTTTTTGTTCTCTCAATTTGAAAATTTAATTCTCTAGTTTTTATTCAAAAGAAGTTTGCCTTAAGGTTAAAAAAACCAACAAACCGCCTTTAGTATTTTGAGAGCATTTAAAACAAGAATGTAATATAAAAATATTGTTTAACATAAGAATATAATATAAAAAAAACTTTGTCTAATGCAGGGTCCCATCACACACTTTGGGAACAGAAAGACGACTGCCCTCAGTGCTTTCCACACCACAGAGCAAGGATGGAGTCTTTCATGCCAGGAGGTTTCACTGCTGTCAGAAGTGGAGCAGTAAGTGTGAAAGAAGGAAAGGAGTGGAAAAATAGGAGATATTTTGAATGATAACAGGCCTCCTCACCTCCCCACACACCAAATGTCCTCCTGCAGGGAGGACAGGTGGAAAAGGGAACACACAGAAGAGAGTGAAGAGTGAAAGCAAAGGAAGAGGAGAACAGTGAAAAGGGAAACGAAGGATAAAGGAAAGCTGGGAATCATGAGATCACTGGCAGCAAAAGCAGAAAAACAGAGCAAGAGAACTACATAAGGTGTTTCTTTCCTGTCATCCAGATAACTCGGTTATCCAGATAACTCAGTTATCCTAAACTGAGTCAACTAACTTCTTGTGATACTGAGTGAGTTCAAGAGTAAGGAGGCAGCTATTGCTCTGATGAGATGACATGAGATCACCTGAGACAGGTGACAAAGTTTGGAGATAAATGTTCCTGAAGAATTGGAAATAGTATAAAATACACATCATGCACCAAAACAAGTAGTCCTTGCAAAATTATACTTTCAAAAAAAAAGGAAGATGGCATAAATGCTCAACTCCTCCTTAACCCCAAGCACTTGGAAATGAGATGTGCTTTTTAGAAAGTAGTTTCTAATGCCCTTTGATCTCCCCATGAAAAACAAAGTTAGAATGGGGCAATGCTATAAGGTAAACATGGATTTTGTTGGTACAGCCCCAATTTTTAACTTAAAAAAAAAAGGGGGTAGTTTAAACAAAACAAAAAAACCCTCACAAATCCCCTTTTCTTTAACGACAAAGCTTGTCTTCATTTAAGTTTGCAGGACCTGCTGCCAGCTGAGATAAACTGTATCTCAAGAGAAATATTATAGTTGCAGGGGTGGGGGGAGTACAACACCAGTCTTTCTTTCCTCTTCTTCCAGTGTATCAGCCAATTTGTCCTTTGCAGACAGACCTGAACAATATGCAATAGCAAGTCTTCCCTTCCTCAGAGGGGAGGAAAAAAGGCTGAGATCTGTTTGAAAGTAGTGATTCTATCTGTGACTAATACTTTTTCAACTTCTGCATCCCTTTAGATGTCATGATTATATGTATTTCCCAAAATTAAGTAGATAGAATTAATTAATGTAGATACATAAAGCTGGGAGAAAGTAAAAATGACAATCCTGTGGCCAGAAAATTCTCAAATTGGGAATTTAGGTTTGCATCTATCCCAGAGCATTGCCATATATGAGTAAGCATCAGAAAAGAAGGATGTGTTACATGAGGTTCTCCAGGGGTCTGTCCTGGCTGCAATACATTTCAGTATTTACTCCATGATTCAGAGAATGCATATTAAATTTGCAGATGGCAAGAACCTAGAAGGAAATGAAAGTATTGCAAAGGACAAAATAATCTTGACAAAAATGGAAATGAGGTCTGGGATAAAAAAACAGAATGCACCCCAACAGGGACAAATTGAAGATATTCTAAAAGCAAATGAACCACAAAAATACAGAACAGGAAACAGCTGATTAGAAATCAGTTCTGTAGAAAAGGACCTTGAACTATATCAAACAGGAGGTGAACATAAGTCAACATCAAGCTATGGCAGGTTTCTTTAGGTTCCAACAGGATTCTGCATGCAACTGAGAGCCAGAATATATCATGCATAGAATGTGGAAAACCCCTTCTGCTCTGCACTACAAGGCATGACTGTGATACTGCCTTGTTCTCACAATACAAAAATAAATAAGTAAATAAGTAAAAACTCGTGTGGAAGAATGCAGAGGAGAGCTGCAAGAACAATTTTAGGAAACATGACCCTGGAGGAAAGATGGAGCAGTGAGGTTTTGAATCCAAAGAACGTAAGACACGACACACTAGCACAGCCCTCAAGCCCATAAAACGCTGCTGCAGGGAGGGATTGAACAGTTAGTTCCCCGTGTCCATCCAGGAGAGGGGAAAAAGTAACAGGCTTAAATTTTAACAACCAGGTTTCCACTTCAAGACAAGGAAATTTTCTCTGTTGGCAAGAGTAATGAAAGGCGGGAATGGATTGCCTGAAGAAGAGGTCAGAGAAACCTTCCTCGAGAAAGACAACTGACCCTGCCTTGGAGTAAAGATACACTCCAAATGTCCCTTGCAGCCCTATCATTCTCCGCTTGCCTATATATTTAAAAAAAAAAAAAAAAAAGTTATCATCCTGCATCCTTTAAAAGCAATCTCTTCATGATGACTAGCCAACCTCTTTCACTGATTAGATAACGGTGCCTTGCTGTGTTCTTGCTTGTCGGCCCTCTGCAGATTAGCACATGGGCTTTACTTGGTCGGGAGTGGCAGCCTCTATTCTCCAATTTCCTGCACATACACCAGGGCTATTTCTGCTTTCTCTAAGCAATGCTCTACAGAGCATACAAAAGCCTTTATGGATGATTAATAGCTAGCTTTCAAGGCTTAATGATTTGGCTTAGAAACTACATCTTATAGATCAGTCAGCTAATCTAGATCTTGGCCAGCTTCTCTTCTGCTCTTTCCAACAGACAGAGTAAATGTTCAGCTCAACATCTCTCATGCTTTCAATCATTTTTCTCCATTACTAACCACCTATTCAGACAACTATTCCCAAGTTGCAGACCATCACTAGCGCATTCCCAATGGACAAGCAGAGAAACCTTAAACCTTGATCAAAACAAAGTGTCACTAAAGACACAGAAATAATTCAGGAATTAGTCCAGTTTTCCACTTTTGTGTATTCTGTTTTCCAGTTTTCGGCTCTGCAATGATAAGACTGCTATATCTAAGGGAGAACACACCATTTTACTACACGTTGGGCAATGTATACAATTTCAAACAGCAGAAGTTCTTTCCTTCTGTTAGTGGAAGAAAGATGAATAATAATGTTAAAATTAGTTACAGCCAGTATGTGGTAGATGGACTGTTGCCATATGGTGGTTATGTAAATTAAATGACAAAATAAGGATCTAGCATTTATAAGCAACTTTTGCACATTTCAGAAAGCCAGTCTGCCTGTGCAATACCTACTAGCCTCCACTTACGGGAAAAGAAGACATCAAAAAAATGTTTTTTTCCAAGACACTGGACAACTATTTCAAGGAAAACACAAACCTTTTATTTGCCTAACATACAAAGAATATTAAATCCATTCACCACTCTCATGCGTTATACAAAGTAGTCTTGTTCTCCAATTAACTTAAATATCTATTTTCACTTGGTAAAATGATCTCCCAACAACGCATGGCTGTGTTGCCTGTCTGGAAAGGTGCCTGACCATACTTTATGGATGATTTAAATGCCCAAACTTAGGGCAAAGATGATTTCTGTCCAGAAGCCATCAAAGCCACCTACCTTTTTCCTTGACTAAATAGGGGATTTAGGGCCAGCTTAAGGAGTCCTGATACTCTATGTACCTGTCACTGAAACATAAAATGGGGGCTTCAGACAGGTGGGCAAGGTGCTTCCCCCACCATTGCTTAGTAAACTTTAAATATATTCTAGAGGCAGCATTTCAGACTCCATATGTAGCTATCATGTAGGAAAGTGTAGAGGCACTTACTATGTGTATTTTAAAATATTTCGGCAAGCAGGGACAATAGCTATCAAGAGAGACAAGTAATTGGATCAGAAATCAAAAACCAGTTTCTTCTAAAGCTGGATCACTATATTAAGACACCAACTCTCATTCCTCAGGTTATAATGAAAGTATAGCACCTGCTATGGAAAAATAAAAGTTGAAATTAATTATGATATATAACAGCTTCATGAATCCTTGACATACAGCACAGATTAGATTCAGGACTCCTACTGTCCCACCACAAAAAAACATGAATATTTTTTCTCTAACCATATGCACAGAGGCTAATTAACACAAAATCCTTTTTCCTTACTGAAAAAGAAGTCTTCAGGCTTTATTAGAAGAACAGGAAAGCAATTAACTAAAGATTAAAGGGCTCCATCTGCATGAAGCATGATAGAAATTGCCAAAAGGAGCAGGAGGCAGGTAACAGAGGATATAACAAAAGAAAGGGGAGGGAGAGAGAGAATGAGCAATAGAAGGTTAATGTTAAAATCACGACTGGAGATCTTTCTCAGTAACCTGTTGGAAGTCAGCCAGAGGTGACAGGTCTAATGTAGGCACAAGCTTAGGCAAAAGTCTATGGCCTCTGCTATTCAGGTCAGACTACCTGATGGTCCTTTCCAGCCTCATACATCTAAATTACACCTGTATGAAGACAGAAGTGAATACTAAGCATAAAATCGAGGAAATGTGTAAATCTAAGCCAAACTAAAAACCTTACATTATCATGATAGCAGAGGCAGTATGTAAAAGGCATTAACTGTTTATTCTTGACATCTCTGTCCAAGTATATACCCCTCTATCAGTCTTCACAAGAAGTGATACATCTCATAGGGAGTAGCTGCTTGGCATCTTTCTGAAGAAAGACTACAGGACTACTCTGCCAAAATTATTATCTTCTTTGACCCTTCTATCATAGGGTAGCACTGGGTTTATAACATATGATCTCCTGTACAGATTTCTTGCACTGGAACTTTATTTAAAAGCCATAAACATTGCACAATCCTGTCTGAGTGGATCTAATGTAGCTATTTTCCAGCACAACTCGATGGAGGTGGAAGTCCCTATGCAGAAGGTGTCTGTATTAATACAACTTGGTCTTTTGTCCTACGGCAAATTGCAATACATATTAACTGGCTTACTTCTGTCAGCATAAAAGTTGCCATAGTGGATACTACAGACTTGGGAAGGGAAGAAAAGGGAGGTATAGTCTCAATAAGAAGGTCAGTAAGTCCCAGGGGGTCCCAAGGTCCTTTGACACATACTGCTAGAGTGCACAGCAGTCAGAGGTCTTGTCGTGAGCACTCGCCTTACGGTAGCTATTAGATCTACAAACGGTTCCTGCAACACCATGGACAGATGTGGCTGCCTGGAGGTCTACACAAGACCCTTTCCAGAAACGGGCGCTGCCACGCACCACACCTTGGCTCACACGCTGTCGGTGAGCGGGGGGAAAACCAGCACCATGGGACCTCCGGGGCTCATCAAAAGCTGAGCATTCCTTAAGGATAGAGACTAGCCTGGTGGATCAGCTAGCAATGAAACCATGACAGTGAATTTGGCAGGTGGAGCATCCTGTTAATTCATTTCCCCTGCAGATAAAAATAGTCTGCATGTTGGATGAACAGCTTCTCCCTAATGACTGGAACTGGCCATCACTGATATTATCAGAAACTCAACAATAGCCTTAAAAGAAGAGCTTATTCCCTCGAAGAGATGAATTCTCTTTTCTCTTGAGACAAAATTGAAGAATTTAATGGAATAGAGCATCTTGTTAGTTAAAAATTGCAGAGCACCATTTACCTATAAGAAACTACTGAACTTCTGCTGGTTTCAGCTAGAACAGAAGGATCTGCAAATCCCAAGTGGACAGCAAGGACTGAAAGTTCATGCTGGTACTGGTAGCATTTCACTCACCTTAAAGCAACACACAGACTGCAATAGGAAAATAATAATCTATTCTCACATTGATATAACTCATAAACACCTTTCTATGCTGTCAGATGTCTGTTAAAATCATCCGGTTGCGAGGTATATGCTGTAACTGCAACAGCCGTATAGGGACAACGGTGGGATGGGTACGAGCATGGAACAATCCTCCAGCTGAAGCTCTTCAGAGCCTGGAGCATACCCTTCACTGTACAGGGCTGAAGCTTGAGCTACCTGCGTATCTCCAGGCTCAGGAGGAGCAGGAGATCTGAGCTGGTTGAAAGACACAGCTGCAAGCAGAGATAAGCAGAAGGCCAAAAGAGGAATCACATTCTTGGGAATAGCAAATGACGTATCTTCCCTCATTCTCACAAAGGGCTGTGGTGTCGAGGAAGCTGGGAGAGGTATTGCCTTCGTCGTAGGTGCTGTGGGCAGCGAAGGGCTGGCGTAGAGCGGAACACCCCAGGGAGCAGCACGCGTGGGACTGCTCTGCAGGGCAGGATGAGCTGGGAGCTGGGCTGATAACGGTACTGGTGAGCCGGGCAGTCTCCTCACTGACTCAACGCACTCCCACAGTACTCACGCAGCAGTAAGTTTTGGTGTGCAATTTAAGCATTTAGTACCTTGATTCAAGATTTCTGGATGTTCTGAATTGCAGATATAACCGCTGCAGAGCGCTCATTTGCAGCAAACCCATCATTTCACATAAGCATTAAATTTAAGCTGTGCACTGTGTGGATCCAATAAACCTGACACAAAGTGCTACAGAGTGCTCGCACATGCAAATGGGCCTTCAGACAACTGATCGGCATCCATGCATTAAATCCCACATGTCCTGAAGAGGTCTGATTTGACTGTGTGCAAACAGAGTAACTGAACTCACTGCATATGTTTTAAACAGTATATCTAAACATTTCTTCCCAGGCAGAATCATAAACTGTGAAAATGAGGGGATCTGATATGGCACTACTGGTTTTAGCCGTCATGCAAGACACAGAACAGTCACTATACTGTACACTGACCTGTATATGCCTCATTATAGCTACCAACATAGTACTATATTCCCTGCAGTTACTGCTCAGAACTTGAGAGATACTGAGGTATTTTCTTTTCTGAAAAAAAAAAAAAAAAGAAAAAGAAAAAAAAGCAAATGTACTTATTTGGAAAATACATTAATTGGCTTTTGTTGTTATTATTATTATTATTATTTTTCTTTTGGCAGAAGCTCTGCTAACTTGAAGTTAAGTAGTCATCTTTACCAAAAACGTAAAGGAGATGGTATCTATCTGTAGACATAACCCTTGTTTCTCCTTTCCAAATGATAAGTCTGGGAATATAATAGGATTTGAGGTCTGAAAACAACACGTTCACAGATACTAAATAACATAACAATGGAGAAATTTCTATTTACGATATCTCTTCCACCGTCCCCAAGATAAAGCTTCTGCATTTTAAAGGGTGGAGGTAATTTTGCTGTCAGTATTTTGCTTTTTAAATGTAGAGCTAAGTTAAATGAAGCTTGGAGGAGGTAACAGACATTAATAAAGTACAATTCCTCTGTTGATAGTCAGCACGGGATTAAATAACAGCACCAAGCTTGAATGCTATTAAGCTGCGTAGGCTCTTGATCCGTTAATTTTGAGAAAGCATCTGAGCAGATGCCACCTAACAGCGTTACAATGCATTGTCCCCAGCTATCCCACAGCCCTGGGGACAAAAATTAATGCAGTCAAGCAAATTTTAAGTCTTCGTCCTTACAAACATCATTCCAGAATTTCAAATGCCACAACCCCGGAACTGTTTACAGAAATCATATTAACGACCCATTCCTACGTCGCAGACTTGACCAAGGCTGACCTTTCCACAGCCGTTTGTCCTCACTTTTAGAATATCCACCTCTTTTTCCAAGGATGTGCTTGCAGAATCCGGCTGTACTAAAAGTCCTGGTGGATTTGCCCCCTCCAGAATCCTCGCCGAGCTCTCTCTCACGATAGCAAACTGCGTGCTGCCATCTCGCGGCTAGTTCAGCAAGTCTCATCGCGGCAAAGAGTTTCTGCCGTTCAGCCCTGCGACACCGAGTCCCCGGGGGGACGGGTTACAGTAAAAGGAAGCATCAGAAATGCCTTTTTTGAAAACAGTTACGACGCAAACTGAAATACCCGATTTTCAGTCGCTCCTCGGAAAGTCAGGCCGGCGGGAGCTCGGACGACGCAGTCCGACTGCCCATCTTGCCCTTCCTGTCCTAGAAAAGGACCGAGAGGTTCAGGTGGGCTCCGGGCATCGCTGGGTTTCCTCTCCACCGCCTCCCCACTCACATTCAGGTTCTGTCCTCAAAAGCCACTGCAGACCTCAAAAGCCTTATTTCTCACCGTCTCTGAGCTGCTCTGCCCAGTGTTCTTCATGCCCACCCCTCACACCAAGACTTTCTGCTGCTCTGTTTGCAGCCACCGCTCCAAAAACCAGATTCCTTCCCGGCTCGGGGTCTTCCCACTCCTCTTCCGACATTTCCCTGCTCCAGGGAAGAGGACGTGGCAGTATGGCAGCGGATAGACACAACTTAATAATAACCATAGTCCTACTGCCCTTCCTGTCCACACACAAAACACTTGCCCAAAGCCCTTCACTCTTCATACCAAAATAAAGTGAAGACAAAATTAGTTTTTAAGATTGTGAATGCTGCAGAGCAGGAATTACCCTGTTCCTCTCACATGCACTTAGTATACAGCAGTTCAAACAAATACACCAGCCTCAAGTGCTTTCACGAGTCTTACCATAGTTACCTAGTTGCTCTGCTGAATTTTATTTATTTATTCATTTATTTTTGCTCAAAAGATAATAAGAAGGTGCAGCTCCACAAGCAGCAGGCACATGCAGAGCACAAGAAACCAGGATTTCTTAATGATTTGAATTTAGTTATGTGCTACCATTCACCGGCTCAGAACGTTAAGTTAATGACTATGGAGAAAACAATTCAAGGGCACCAAACCTCACCTGAAAAAAACCAAGAGAAAAATAAGCACTTCACTTCTGATTCAGGCACACAGAAATAGTGAGAAAAACAGGCCTAGACAGGGCCTGAAGATCTCAAGCCATTTACTAGGTGCCTAGTGCAGAGAGAGAAATACTACTCCTGGCAATTGTTTCTCTAATCTATTTTTAAAGGCATAAATATAAGAGGATCCACACTGTTTCTGCCTGGATCTCTCCCTGCTCTGCCTTGCCTTTTTCACAATCACCTTCTAGGAGACTCCATAACCAAATTTTAAACTCCCAAATCAGTGGTGTTTGTATCACCTCACTCTCCAGAAAAAAATCAGTGACCCAACACTATTAAATGCCAAATGGTTTCAAAACAGCTTTCAAAACAGATTAAAAAAAAAAATCCTACTTCCAATAAATCAAGTTAAGTGTTTAAAGAAGCTAAAATAATAACCAGATAAATAATAATCCAGCATAATGTGACCACAGCCAAACAGTGAAATGTTAAAAATTGGACTGGGGACTACACAGCTGAGTAAGAAAATGACCACCTCACTACTTGATGGAAACAGAAAAACGACAGCACCTTCCACAAGGGAAGAGGGGGTTTATGAAAGAATGAGAGAATTGTCCCGTAGCTGTGCTATCATAGCTATCATAGCTACATGGTTAGCTTTATCCTTTCCTCCTTTAAGAGATCCTTACTCACATATTAAGCCTTGCCCTCCAAAACCTGTTCAAAAAATGATCTTAATGATTCTGCTATTTAGATTACATTGCCCTGCATTGCACTGTTGTAGGCATTAGAAACTCATCTACTGAGATGAGTAAATTAGCTCCAAGATACAAAAATATATTGTTCTGTATTTCAAGATGCAGAAGTATCTTAGTCTGGTTTTGAAGCCAAGAATGCTAATACTTTGCTCGCCATTTCCTACCACCGTGGGTCAGTCCATTGCTGTGCGTGCATTCACAGAGTTTCAAAGGTATCCTCCATGCTTCTCAGGATGTTTTTCGAAGATGAAATTTCTTGTTGAAAGGAAGTCTCACTCAAAACATAACTGAGTACCTGACTCTGCATTGCTGCAATCAGTTAGTTGCCTTAACATTCACAGACAGATAAGACAAGGAAAACAAACATCCTATCATTGCATCTCGGTAAGATGACTGTAAACAAAAAGACAGCTTACTGAAAACAAGAATTTGAAAACAACTCTTCAAAGTGGAATATCTCCAGTATCACCCTGAATAACAGAAAAGGAAATTCTAAAGTTAGAATCATGAAATAATGATAATTAAACTGTAACTCAGAATAGCAACAGCCAGATCAAGTACAATTTATGAGATGTCTGCATGTTGTTACACTCCAAAAAGTATGGCTTCCACAAATGGAACTGATCCCGGCCTAAGCTTCTAGATGTTACTGACATTTAAGAAAATAGTCCCTTCGATCTTTTAAGCATGCAAGACCATTTTCATACTGCTTAATTTGTTAGTAGTTCCAAGCATGTTTCCTACATACTCTCTATACCAGCTGCAAGCATTTTCACTTATAGGAATCTGCAATATCAAACGGTTGGCTTCAGTTTCTAGGAATGGCAGCACAGCCAAAACTCTTTAAAAGACATTTGTGCATCCAACCGAGGCATTCAGTGTTCTGAAATCATTAACACAGTATACTTAAAATGGATCAATCACCTTAATAGGACCCAGACAGATACTTAGTCAAGAGTAGAGTTAACCTTTTCATTAAGAAAAAACACATCTTCTCAAAAAAAACCCCAAAAAACAACCCACCCAAAACCAACAACAAAAAAAAAACCAAACAAACAAACAAAAATCCCCACAAAATGCTTATGATGTTCCCAAGATGCCACCAATCACGGACTGTTGGAAGAGTACGTTAAATTCTTGAAGACTCAAGTCAGAACAGCCCACCTTGGCACTACTCTTATGTAAATGATGGGACCACAGAGAGTGTATGCCTACTGTCTTGTCTTGATAACACCACATCGCTAGTGGTACGACAGTTCCCTCAGAAGGGCATTTACAGGAGACATAGGTTTACCAGAGGTAATTCTAGCTTTGGACACCGAGAGGAGAGAGGAGGGTACTCAATGCATATCACCAAAGATGCCCCTCACAGGCAGGTTTCTGCTTTGCCATCAGTCTCCAAATGGTTCTCCATGAGAGCTCTGTCCCCGAGCAGTGAGGACACAGGTAATGTATAGGCTACATTAAAAAAAAAAAAAAAAAAAAAGACACTGGGTTACCATTGGACGAGTCCTGCCACTGCCCTCAGCAAGTAGAAGCAAGGAAGAGGACACTCCTAACATTCCTTCCCTAAGGATAACTGTGCATGGTCAGCTGGGAGATGCCTCCAGGCTGTTGGACAAACACAGGGAGGAGGGAGCCTGTGATAACACTAGTGGACTTCTAAGAAAAGCACAAAACTTGCAGCAAAATTAAAATTTACAGTCATGGTGGAAGAGTTTTTGACAAACCTCAGGACAGACAGCAGGCAGTTGGTGCAAACTAGAAAGACACTGAAAGTTAGCTCAGACTAGAAGGAATGACACCCGCATGCAAAGAGGGCAAGAGCTTCATTTTTCAACTTTTTTTATATTTAAACAGACAGATTCTGTTCCAATACAAAGTATTATTCCTCTACTTTAATATTTTGTGTTCTAATAGCATCCATATTTCACAGGCTGGAAGGCTGCTGTTGTAGCCATTTAAAAGAAAATGTGGGACAGTTTCACCTCAAGGCTCTGGTCAACTCAACCCCATCATTTAAAGATGGATGTATATACCTCAGACTTGCTATCTAAATTCTCCCCAAGTAGCCCACCAACACTCTCTCAACTTTCTCATTTTTATACTGATGTGCTACTCTTGACAATTCCATGTCAGCATACCTAAAAGATCATGTCGTGCATCCTTACTTATATGTCAACACTTATATCCTTATCTGTTCCCAAGTCCCACATATGCACAGAAAAAAAATATGAAATACCACAGAGGAGTCTACCATATGCAAATGTTCTTTGAGGAGCAAATATCTGTATTTACCTACTGAGATTTAATAAAAAACAACAAAGTCACCCACAATCTGTTCAGTTCTGATCAAAGTCAACAGAGATGTGCACCTTGTTTTCCTTATTTATACTAATGGGAACAAGTGCCCTGAGCCAGCATAGACACCTGATCTTAAACCCTGTGAATCCAGATACAACCTAATCTACTAACAGTTTGACACCATGCAGAAAAATGTCTCAAATTTGGGAAGCTGTTCCCACTTCTATATCTGAAAGAAATTATAGATCTCCAGCTACTTGCCTATATCATGAATATATTTTTGATGGAAAATGCAGCTTTACACATTTAAAGGATGGAATGTGTCCATTTTAGGCTTGTTCATTCTTGGGTAGTTATGTTTCTTCAAAGAGAGAGTGACAGTTCAGATTTAGATATACTGTTACGAAGGAAATAGATTATTATATTTTGCATACCCCCACCTGTTTTAAGTCTACGCTGCAACCGACCTGTCTTGCCACAAGACAGTGACTTTAAACTATCTTACTCATCCCTTTGTTTGCTGCAGAAAGTCACAAGCTGAGAACTGTAAAACCACAACATCCTGGAGAATAAAACATGTGAGCAAGGAAGGAAAAAAAGGTATGAGCATGTGCACACAAGATATGCTGCAAACCCCAGACTGTGCTTTATGTTCTACATTCTGCCCCAGAACCCACTGAACTCTTTTAGGTAACATCAACAGCTGTGGGAATATCATCAAAGCAGACTGTTTTGCCCCTAATAAAGGAGCTGACTCGAGGCTCAAAGCACATTAAGTAACGTGAAAGAGCAAATCCAGTTCAGCCAAGAGAGCTGAACTAGCTATTACTCCAGAAACGCTTGTGCTAGGAGGACAGATCAGGTAAATCTGAATTGCCTTAGACTGAAATGGCAGGAAAACAACCGCCGTTGCCACAAAAAAATACCTGTATTACCAAAGCTAATAAATTTAGTGCAGTGGATCACCGACACAGGGAACCTCAATCCTACCTGTAACGGAGTTAAAACCACTATAAAATCTGCTTCTGAAGAGTAACATTATAGCAAGATACAAGAGCACATCCTCCTCAGCCATCCAGACTTCGCAACAACCATGCCAGCAATTGCTCCTGGCAAGGCAGTGAAACGGTACATAGTTTGAACTATTTGGAAGAAAAACGTATTTGATCTATGTGCTATCAAAGGCTCAGGCTATCTTCATTTCCCACTAAATCCTCCAAAGTCAATGACACTGTTTCCTCATTTGAGACATGGTTCCAAGTATACAACGCTTTTATTAAGATAACCAGTATCTTGCCAATCCCCAAAGGAATCAATGAACCCAAACAATCCTAACTTTTCAAATTACATTCCACTTTGTGTCTATGAAACTACTACTTTAAGACTGTAACAGAGGAATACTGGGAAGCAAGTTCCCTACAAAAGGGAACTAAAATGTATTCCACATCATTCACTTCCCCTCTGCTCCCCTTTTCCAGATGGGTGGAGAACCTTTATACCCAGCCAGTGGTCCCTCTTGAAAGTCCACTTATTAGTACAAACACCAGGGGTTCTCCATCAATATAATTATTGAGGTCACATTCTTCTCTACCTCTACCCCAACCAACATACCAGTCTACCTTTGCCATTAACCAATTGCTGTATTTCACTATTCAGCAAAAGGGAATGATGTGAAACATCTACCCACAATTCTTTCAGCCATCAGTCAAAACCAGTATTGTTTTCCAAGTACTTCAAGCACTTGACCAGTCACACAAATCCTTCACACAGTAGCTTTTAAGTTTGTCCCAGCAGAAGCAAATAAAAAACCAAATGGTGATAATCACCATCAACTAAGCTACAGTTTTCTTTAATTCTCCTATAAAATTGAGAAGACCAAACACTACAAAGACTTCTAGCCCTGTAATCTTAATGTTCCAGACAGCAAAGACAAGTAAAACATAAAAATAGAAAACACTCCAAAATTAAACAGAAAAAAATAAAACCAGGAAGACCAGACACCCTCAGCTGAGAAATGATTAACTAAAGAACAGGTGAGACTGAGACAGAAGACAGCACATTATTAGACTTCAGCAAGTCTGATACCTCTAGTATAAGTGAGTTTCACTTGTTTATGCAAGATTTCACATCAATTAAAGCCAGCCCCTCAAAGCCTTATTAGAAGATATGTATCACTTAAAAAAAAAAAAAAATCAGAAAGGCTTCCATACAGAATGCTTAGATCATCCTCAGTTTTCCGTAAGGCATCTCACATTCATTCTGAATAAAAATGTCTTTTAACAAGACACAACCTTAATTCAAAGGGCCACTAAAGAATTCACATTTGTCTTTGGCTAGTCCAAGCAAAACAAGCCAAACCAATGTGCTTTATCAATGATGCAAGACTGCATCTTAACTAAAAATTCATATCCAGAGACATTAATGTGTAACCGCACAAATAAGTGCCCATACAGATCTTGACTATATTCAAAGCTTTATTACAGCTTTTCAGGATTTTAAAAAAAACACGCATTGTGTGAATTAAAAGCAACAATTAGCAATCCTTCTCCCTTCAAATTTTTGTCTCCTCCCATTCAAGATGGTTGCATGGAAAGATTAAAACAAAAAATCACTAAATTGAACAAGTCCATCATAATCAAATAATTTATTTTGATTACTGGAAAAAGAGAAAACAAAGCTATTCCACAAGTCAGAATGAAAAGGAGACTTGTGCTTCAAAAGAACTACCCAGTAGATTTAACCTCATGGAAAGATACATAAAAAAACCCACAAAACCCAAACACAACCAAGTTATGGCAATTGTGAATTATTAAGCCACACCTTTAAGAAGAAATATGCTACCCAAAGCTTCAAGTAGAACAAAACAGTTTTGTAGCTCTGTTTATCTACATGGATGCATAACTGGAGATCCTTTAGAAGAAAGCTTACCTTTGAAATAGGAGTAACTTCACCTTCACATATTTCAAGATGTATACTGCACACTTACCCAGAACAGACAGCAGAAACCACAAGGATTAGCTGAGGAATGAACAGTTATTCTATCACTACACCTGCAATTTACTTTCCTAATCTTAATACACAGGCATTCAGGAACATTTGTTAAAATCCACTCACATAAATAGCTTGACGTCTTCCTTTACAAAAGAATAAACAATGATTATGGCAGTTCTTTTCTTATATTCCAGTAAAAAGAAGTAACATTAGATGCTACCAACATTATTTGCAATGCAAAACTAGGTAACCCTATTTTATCATTACAAAACCCAGCATAGCCTATCTCCTTCAATATTAATATTCACTTTTGTTTTAAAAGGATAATTTAAAAAAGCTTTTCTCAGTTAAGGAAGAGATACCTTTACAAGGAACAAAAAGCCAGGATCAACAGTGTTTTCTAAAAATATAGCAAGGGCCAACCATCAGTGTGGAGAAGTGTTCACTCCACAACTGCCAAACTTTTAATAACAAAGAAAAACATTTATTACAACAGAATATTACAAACAACTAGTTTCAGTGATCAAAGAGTAAAACTTTACAAAAATGCAAACACTGTAATTTCTGATTTTGGAGTGATAGATATGGCAGGTTTACAAACATGACATCTTTTTGTTTATGCACACTTAAAAGTGATTTCCAGTCTGCTTTATTTTCCATCAAATACAGTACATTTATCCAAACAAAAGCATGTACATTCAATATAGAACATTTTGAGCAACAGCTACAGTCCAGTTCCCATTCACAGTATTTTTAGTGCAATGCACTAACAGGGCCAAATATTTCTCTATCCATAAAAGTATTTTTACTCCTGATCTTGTGATCAACATTTTTAGATATATTTTATACAAAAAGTATATATGAACACGAGGCACCTCCCTAAGTAAGGGAGTGAACCTATATAAAAACATGGTATTTCTTCTGATGTACAATACCTTTCAAATTGTAGCAATTTGACACAAATCACTAAACAAAATATTTTCTAAAAAGTAAAAAAAAAACAAACCAAACCAACCAAAAAAAGTCCAAACCACTGACGCATGAAACCTGCCAAGAATTTCATAATGGTAGGCATGCGACTGTTTTACTACACTCTTGATTAAAAGGTTAAAAAAAGGTATCTAAAACATTTTCCAAATTATACAAGTCAAGTGCTACCTATAGTGGTCATTCATGATCTTGAGAGAAAAAATTTTTCAAGTTTCTCCCATACTATCCTCCCTTTTTATTAATATTTAATGAAATAAGCTAACATTATAAGTGGTTGTGCACAGATTGTCTGTCTATAATACATCAGCAAATATTCACTACCTTCATATTAACATTAGTGTGTTGATCTTTCAAAAAATAAACTGAAAAAATAAACTGCAACTATCATTAAAGTGCTTGTGTATAATTTTTTTTTTTAAAATTAAAGAATTGAGGAATGTGGATATTCTTGTAAACTTCCTAGATGTTTACAAGGTTTTCCTATGAATCACATACGGAAACAAAATGGAGATCTTTGAAGCAATTTCAGTACAGTGAAATTCAGAATGTCCCAGAACTGGGAAATTAGTCAATATGAACAAACTGATGTTATGGCAAATACTAAAAATTAGTACAATTCAGCCAATATACACTACATTGTTTGCTCTCATACATTCATTTGTAATAAATTTAAAACAGTATATAACACATTTGCCAAAGTAGGATATCGCACAAAAGTTAGAGCTGTTCATCAACTGGCACTACCAGAGAGGACCAGTATGCACAATGAGCTCTCTGAAGATGATTTCCTAAATGAGGAATAAAAATCTTCTTCCAAAGCTGCTGTTCATTAACTTGCTCCTGTACTTTTTTTTAATTTCAGAAAGTTTGTTCTATACTGTGTCAAACCTCAGCTGCATAGAGGTAACTGCTAATTTAGAAGCACATGTGCATTTCAACTAATTCAGTGTTTTGGGAGGAGGCACTGTCCTACAAGCAGTCAGAATAGTTACTAATTTAGTAAGAAAACAACAGCTTATGAAAATATTTCCTCCTTATAGTACCATTATCAAGATATTAGCGGTTCCAACAACAAACTAAAGTCTTTTTCATTCAAATGAACTCCAAACTTTCCAAACATCACTTGAATCTATCTGAGAGGAGAAATGAGAATAAATTAATACTTTGAGTTTACCCATATAATTCTGTTTTAAATTACAAAACATAAATAATTTATAAGGCTAAATTTTTAATTCTTGATCAAATTGCAGAAGTTACTCCTCTTCTTAAATTCAGCAAAATTCAGGGTCCAGCTCAGTTCATTTTTGAAGTTCTGTCCTACTTAGCCAGGATTTGTTACGAAGTCACAAAAGCATCAGATTACAACTTAACATAGCTGGATGGCAATTCACTACAAAAGCTGAACTCACATCAAATTAGCTCCTGGGAAATAGCATTTCAGAGTTGAAATATAGAACAAGGCACATATACTTGGTTTTCTTTCCACCAAATACGCTAGAAAGATAATTCTGAATAAGGATGTTAAAAACTCTTACAGGTATCATTATTGTCTCTCTTCATTATAATTTTTTGTACAATCCCCCAACCTTCAGGCATCAGTTGGTCATTCTGAAACACAAACTGACCGCATACATACATTATTTCTTTTTTTAAAAGGTCATTTTAAAAATAGGCCATCTTTAACGTGAAGGCTATGGAAAACTGAGAAACTATGAATACAACCCTTCCAAGTGTAAAAAAATTCCCAGGGTACCATATAAGCAGAAGTTTAGAAAAATCTTGGCCAGACTTCTAAGCATACTTAGACTTAAAACAAAAATTCTTGATGAGACTCAAACACTTTAAAAAAATCAATGACCAGAAGACTCCAAACCCGTGCTTATATAAATAAGCATGAAAAGAATCAAATCCTAAATTTGATGATTTTAAAGGTGTTTGTAGGCACCTAACTCATACTGATTTTAAATCAAAGCAACTAAGCATCCGAATTACATTCAAAAAACCTGTTCTATGTCCTTTTGTTGACAGGGCATAGGCAATACACGTTAAAATTAAAAAAAAAAAAAAAAGGACAAATGATTCCTTCAATAAGTTCATAGGGATTCTTTCTGTCAACAACTTTTACTGTAGTACCTTTAGTACTTCTTCAACTGGGTAACAGAGAAGTTAATTAACAGGTTAAGTTATTCAAACCAAAGTATTGTTAATTTTAGAAAATTACTATTTTAGAAATGTACATATATTAGCTTGATTACAATAGATGCCTTAAGACAATTTAAAGAGTTGACTCGGTACAGTTTAATCCATATTCTATTTCAACTACCTACAATGACAAATTTAGAAATTAGCTCTTTTCCAAAACACTAAAAACAAAATCTAAGAAACAAATTTGACATCTACCTTAGTATTTAAGCCACTAAACCATAAAATCTATGGAAAAATATATTTTCAGAAATAAATCAACAACAGCAAAAGAAAGGCAGTGGATTTGTTTTTTTTTTTAAAAAAAAAAAAAAAAGACAAAACACTTCTTCTTTCTCCTCACCAGACAACAGCTTTAGATCTTGTACTTCTGCCTTTGGTTTTATTTTCTTCAGGTGAATGAGATACATTTGCTTTGTGGGTTTTCTTATGATGTTCTAGGAAAGCTTTTCTAGCAAACGCTTTCCCACATTTATTGCATCGGTGCAGAGAAAAGTTTTTTGTTACTTTTACTTCAATACCAACATCAGCTCCTTCATACTTTTTATTGGGAGAATTAGAGGTGACATCCTGTTTTGAACCAATCTGTTTTGTTTCATCCCTCTGAGGGCCTCTTTTTGTGACCTTATTTAGAACAAGATCAATTGGCTTTTTTATTGCTCTAATTTCTAAACTTGCAGTTATTTTCCCAAGGTAGCGTGGTGACTTTTTATGAACTACAGTTATATGCCTTATCACATCACGTTTGCGACGTGTTTCGTAAGAGCAGAGTGGACACCTGTAGTATTTAACATAAATGTTATTTCCATCTGTGTGTAATTCAATGTGTTTTGTCAAGTTCTGTTTAGAAGTAAATTGGCGTTTACAGAGTTTACAGTAAAGCTGCTTGAAGTCAAAGCCAGCTGAAAGTTTTGGCTTCCTGGTTTTTTGCTGGCCACCTGCAGCAGATGCATTGGTTGATTTAGAGGTTGATTTAGAGGCTGATTTACAGGTTGATTTAGTGGTTGATTTAGAAGTTGATTTAGGGTTTTCAGGGTCCTGTTTAACTTTATTTTTCTGTGCTGACGGTGTGCTCTTTTTCTCATTTGAATGATTTGTTCCCTTTAATTCATTCTGCGGAGAAAGGGCAATGGAAGGGGGTGAAGGTTCTACAGAATCTGCTGGTTCAACTTTTACTTTTATTTCTGTGCCATTGGCAGTATTGTTGGGTCCTTTCTCTCTTTTAGAGTTCTTTCCAGAAAGAGTTATCTTGTGAACAATTTGCATGTGCCTTTTCAGCATTATTTGTGAACTATATTTTCTCTTGCACAGAAGGCATTTGCATGCAGTTAAATTGTATTCAGCCTTTGAAGACGACTTTTGTTTTCGGGTCTTAAAAGATTTTTTAGCAGAAACTGTATCCAAGAACAAAGGTTGCCCAGGCTTTGTAGCTATATCAGGAGTAATGGAATCCCTTCTTAATCCTCTATGAACTTCATCAAAATGCCTCCTTACGTTGGCTTTTGTAGCAAATGATTTATAACATACAGGACAACTTCTACCTAATGTTACAAGAACATTCTTATTTCGTCCTTTTGCAGAGCACTGATTTGGTTTCTTTTTTGTTTCTATATACTTCTTTAGCTCTTCCATCTTTTTTTTGTGTACTTTTCGAATGTGCCGGCGTACACTGCGTCTGGAATGAAATTCTTTCCTACAAAGGCAGCATATCAACTGGTGGCCAAAATCAGAATTATCCAGAGAGTCCAACTCAGGATTTACTGCCGGAGGCTGTTCTTCAGGAGTAGGTATTACCTTGTTTGTAACAGGATCAGCAGGAGGCAATTCTACAGTCTCCCCAGCTGGGACTGGGGCTGGAGCTGAAACAGTCTTGGATTGCTCAGTGCTGGGCTCCTGTATCTGTACTGGAACTTGATCAGGGGTACTACTACTTTCTATGTTCTCATCTGGGCTATCAGTCCTTGAAACATATTGAAATACAGCATTCTGATTAGTTTCTATAGGTTCCAATTTAATTACATATTCTTGCTTATCTACCCTTGGATAGATTGCTTCCAGGAGGTCATTTATGGCTTGACTCTGTTTATCATTTATATCTGGGAGGTCTGTGAAAAGAAGCAAAAGTATTTTTTAATGATTTGGTAATTTCAAATTTTTTAAATTTCAAAGTATCTTTTAACCACTATGTCAATTCAGTCACCAAATTTGCACAAATCCTGTATTTTTACTATTTTCCTGAGTATTTATACTTAGAGGCTTTGAGTAATCATTGTTATCATATCAGTACAAGTTACTTTTTTATTACAAAGCCAATATTGGAAGTACACCCTTCTAGCATGCTAATGTGAAAGCCACCCAAACTAAAAATTGGTTTGCCTGGAATTAAACTGATCTTTAAAAATCTGTATCAATTGCAAAAATAACACCATGTGACTGAGCTTGTTCTCCAAGTGCGCAACTAAGACTGAAATATCATTAGAAACTGATTTTCCTACTGCTGGAAATGGCCATTCTCAATAAAGGAATCTAATTCTGGAAATAAGCTCTTCTCTGTGAATCCTGAACAGTCCTTCTTAAGGACTTAAGAATGAAATGCCTGTGTAACCTGAGCACTGCATGAAGATATAAGTAGGTAAGAGAGAACTTTAACTTCTGAGGCAGAGAAAGCTTTTAGTAGTACCAAAGCAGATAATAGGCTCAGTGATACAGTAAGATAGTAAATGTTAAGGACAGAAAAATCCTGTATTACTCAGAGGAAAAAATTGTACTAATTTCTCAAAAGAATGAAAACTGAGCCAAATAAGTTATTTTAAGAAAGGATAATTTCACTGAGGCTCACCAAAGGTTGATCCTGTGTTCTGCCCTGATAATGAGTTGGAGCAGACTTAAAAAGCAAGAAAGAAGGATATAGGGATTCTCCTTGTTTGTCTGATGCCAGTATACTTCTCAAGCTGAAGTCTGCCTTTAAAGTACTGTTTTAAAACACCTAGTTTCAAAAAAGTTTATTCAAATGCTTTTGAAGCATTTATATTCTTGGCTACCACAATGTTAAACTGTGGGGTTTTGTATGTTTTACCAGAAATACTGATAATTTTACTGGCTGGTAAATTTGCTGGATATCCCACAGTTTTTGTATTATGAAAAAAAAAAGGAAAAACAAACGATTGCTCTCATTTACCTTCATGTCATTCATGATTTTACAGGCATCAGTAATACCCTGTTTTTAAATGCCAAAGTAGTTCAGTGATCTAGTTCCCAGCATGATACGCTAAGCATCTGCACTGGCCTAACTAAGAAGCCAGGGTGCCACAGCAAAAAGGTGAGGCACTGGGATGATACAGCTCAAAATTATCCATGGTGATTTGAAGATACGATTCTTGGTAACAGCTAATTAAAACCCCACACTTAGGGCTGTTCCTTTCACACTGCCAGCAATACATGAAAAGAGCGTCGGTAAAAGAAATATGCTGTTTTGTTGCTCAGAACTCATCTTTTAACACTGAATTTTTAACACTTTTTGCAGTCAGTTTCAAAGAGGACTATCCATATAATTTTTATCAAGGGTAAAAAGTCCTTCCTATTTTATAGCACCTTTTCAGACTACTTAATGACTACACTAACAGAATACATCTCAAAAAAGTCATCAGGGAATAGTCTTTGGAATTCTTCACCATGGGGACACTAAACTTTTATTCCTACCTCTTGTTCGCTATCTTTTATTTATTGAAAAAAACTCCCACTTTCTTCAATAATCATCATACTCAATTTTACATAAAACATGAGTATTTATACAGTTTTATGCAGAGCATGTAGTATTATTCTCTTCATTTGTACCCCTCCTAGTGAACAGTGAAATATGAAACCTAACCAGCCAATTAAATGAAGGCTAGAATGTCAGGAGCTGGATGGGAATCTTATTTTGCTTAGAAACTTTCGCATCTAAGTCAGATGCACTTCTGACCTAGCTTTGAAAATACAACTCATCCCTTTTCACAGAGAAGCTCTCTGACTCTCTGCAACTGGCTAAGCATACTCCTTTAAGGAAGGTGACAGTACTAGTCTTTTCACCTTCTCGTCACAACGCTAGCTGATACAATGTGGGACAAAAATCACCTAAATAAAATCTCTGTTCATTCTTATTTTTGAAATGTTGAGGCAGGAAGGCATTAATCAGGAAAGAAAAATTCTCACTGCACCTATGTCTATCTAGTCAAGAGATCAAGACAATTAGAAAGCTTTACAAAGCATTTTTGAATGCTGGCACATTTCCAAATTACTCAGCTTTACTCAGATCAACAAAAAGTCATCACTGGAATGACACTTTAATAAATTTCTTTTTTCCATAAAAATATACTACTTTATTTTTTCCTCATCATTTCGGTTACTTTCTTTTAATAATGAAATTTAATTTCTGCAACACAGGTGGTGAGCTAGGCATGATCACATAGAATATCTTAGAGCAGCTGAGGTGAGGCAGTGGGAAAGAGATACTATTATTGAAGCACAAGTCCTTAAAGAAAATGGTGAACTTTTAGTCTGTGTTTCATAATGAGTAAGACTGGAGGATTGCATCCATGACACTGAGTGCTTCCCAAGTACAAGAGAAAATAACGGACACTGATCCAAGCCACTTTACAGGATCCAGCTGAAGTCCATCAGAGCTATGCTGATCTAAAACTGAAAAGCCTTGTTAGATCCACATTCTTCTATAAGATTAATTTCCCAGTCCTTTGGCATACATTTTGGTATCTTTCACAGTAAAGAGGGAAATTCAGGGAAGAAAAAGGGGAAGAAGGAATAAAAAGTGTTAACAGTGACACTTTATTAAAAGGCTGGACATATAAACTAGCTATGAAGGTATGACATTGACATGGGTCTTGGTTGTTAATGCATATGAAGTCAGTGCTGTAGCTTCTTTACTAACATAAGAGTGATCTACATATGTTACTATTGAAATTTAATTCCACTTTTTTTGCATTTTGTTTCTGGTGTGTTTGTATAAAAGATACAGAAAGATAAGTTTCTCAACTTCAGGTAGCTTTATTAAACACTTTCAATTAGTAAGACTTACTATCATCCATCTGGAGACTTGGAGGACAATAGAACTTTTTATGAGTAATTAAATTTGGTAATCCTCTGAAGAGACTTCGGCATAATTTACACTCAAAAATGGTGTCCACGTCTTTTAATAAGATATGTTTAAGTTGTTTAGTTCCTGTAATAAAAAAAATGTTACACTTAAGGAAGGTTTTCTGTTCATCTTTTAATTCACATCATCCCACAAAAGTAGAAACGTTTTAAAACGTGACAATTATAACAGCGTTTTATCTTGTGTTAATGCTACTTCATTGCACTGTAAACTTATGACACATACTCCAAGTTTCACTACAAAAACAAGACTAGTTTGAAAAAAAAAAGTCAAGGATTACACACATTACAGTTTACTAGGAGAGTGCGATGATAAAAACTAACAGCTAATATTAGGAGGAGTCCATACTACAGTATCAGGTTGCTGCAATACAATTGCCCAAGAGGAAAGAATAAGCACCTAGAGCATTTAAAGAAGCCTGCAATATTTTTTCTTTAAGCTTATCCAACAGCACTAGGAAAACAAAGAGATACACAGCTATTTCATGTAAAAACAGCACCCAGTAAGGCAAAAAACTAAAGCATACAATAAAACAAAGAGAATAACAGGTCAAGAAATGTTACTACATCTAGGTATCTGACCCAAGATCAAGATGAAGATGCTTAGGCAAGAAAGTAGAACTGTAGACATATTTTCAGCCTGCTGAAAGGAAAATATATATCATTTAAGTCAGAAAGTTTTCTATTAAAACATAGGCAGTGTGACAAAATATGCAGGTTTTCCAGACTATTATACATTGTGTATTAAAAAAAAACAAAACAACAAAACAGAAAGATACAGTCTGATCTAGCGTTGCTGAGGTATTCCAGCTCCTGCTTTGCTTAAAGAACTAAAGGATTCAGAGTTTAAGTTACACTTCAAAACCACTCCTTCATTTCTCATCTCATGAAAATTATGAACGGAATGCCTACAATTAGCAATCGATTACTAAATGCTGAATGCTTACCCACTCGGATTAGAAAAAAACACTAGGTAACCAAATTCAGCTAATTTCTCTAACTTGATTTTTTCTTACAATGGAATAAATCAAAATTAGTCCAACGAGCAAAGTATAAAGAAACTGGACCAAAAATAAATAATATCAGAAATCTGTGAAACAGCATCAAGACATTCTTCAAGCTGAAATAGAAGTTCAAGTTTTCTGTCATCACAGACACTTCTATTAAGAATTCCTTCTAAAGATCAAACTCGAATCACACTGCAAAACTATTTCCTGAATGAAACTCTAATTTCATAACAATAGTTATTCAATATGAATGGGCCTTACCAAGACAACTTTTTATTTCTTGGTGTAATAGTAGTACTGCAAAATTTTTTATGACCGAGTTTTATAGCTAAGCACAGCGTCTTCTCCTTCTTCAACAATTGCTTAAAAATGAGACCCAAACTTGACTACCTGAGGCTACCATCCAGTTTCTGTCCTCCCCTACACCTTTCCTGGGCCACAGCCCTAGCCTATTGTCTTTTACCCTCACTGCTCCTTCTTCCAAGTGTTACTAACCTCACCTTCATCTGACCTGTATTTTTACAAACAGACTACTGGACAAATATTTAGATTTAGTGAAAACCCCAAATTTAAAAATTGTACAGAGTTCCCCCAAAAGCAAGCTGTCTACTCAGATTCACCAACCAACGTTTGAATTTCTGCACATAAAGAAAACCACTGACAAAAACCCAGCTGAAAAAAACTGAAGATGCTCCATGTAGATAAAATTCCAGTAAGTTACCAAACTACAATTCAAACGAAAGGCCTCCAATTTGGCAATAGCACATAATAAACCAAAGTTTGGCCATGCCGTTGATGCATGCCCTAGCCACAAAGCCCCCTCCCAAACAAAACAAAAAAATCATCTAATTCTCCACTAGTTCCCAGTCAAGGGACACACAAGTCCCTCATCCTCTCTCCTGTTATACTGGTATTTCAGTCTCTTTCCATTCAGGACCGAAATGTTTTTGTCTAATCCAAATTATTTGGCTTAAGAATTACTGGGTGAGATTAAAGTACTTATGACGTACTGGAGGTCAGACTAGATGACACGGTAGTCACTCTGGCTTCAAACCATCCTTATGCAACTATGAAGCTTTTCACTGGTGGGAGTAAAAAAATAATTGGTCCTTTTGAATTAAACTGTAGATCTTTAGGGACTTCTGGAAATAAATTTAAAACATCCACTGGTTTTGTGGACACAGCAGGCAGAGGAAAAAAAAAATAACCCTTTCCTTATTCTTCACTAACTGCAGACTGTGGCAACAAGCAGTCAGTCTTCTGCCAGCATATGCTGCCTTCTCTATTTTGTAGTTCCATCTAATTGGGGCAGGTGATACTTCATCAAATTCTGTTAATATTTGTAAATGTTGACACTAGAATAACATCATAGTCACAGGAAATTAGTACAGAACATTGGTTATTACAAATACCTCTCTGGCAGAAATACCAAAGTTTATGCATTTAGCAAGCAATTTCATTTTTAGAAAAAAAAAATTTAGATTCAACTTCATGTTATTCTTAATGCTTTGTATGACAGAAGCTTCTGCTAAATCTGCTTAAATAGTTATGGACAATACTCTGGCTTTAATCCCTATTTCTTTACCACAAGAATCAAAATAGTTTCCTTCCATAACGAAATGTTGCTTGTTCAAAACTAACCAGTAAAACCTTGGTCTAAGTCCTTTTGCTTTCTGTCCAACCTCCCTGGTGCAGATGACTGAAGATGTCAAGGTAAACTATCAATTTAACACCTGTCAGTGAGGACAATCCAGAAGTAGCCCAGAGACAGAGTCCTTGCACCTAGTTTGCGCCATGACCAGTAGAGATTCCATTAATCCACTTCAAGCAAAGGAAGCCTGCCATGCATACCCTGAGGCCTTAGGCAACCTCAACCAAACTAAAAAAGGTTATTAATGATGACTCTCACATCCAGTTTTTCTTCTTAAGTTGTTGAAATGCTAGTGGAGAACTTAAATATTGTGCCCTTTTACAAGACCCAGCCCAGATATGCATCCTATTACACAGCAGTGATGATTTATACATGAAACATTTCATACATATAACAGCTCAATGTGGAAAAACCTAGAAACATATAGATAGTAGCATTAAAGACATTGCTTTAATTTTGTAGTAACTGCTGTGTTCTTGCACCAAGGGTTGTGAAAATAAAATGTTTGGCTTGCCATATGAGAAGTGTAGAAACAGCTGGAAAACATTAAAGGTTTCAATCATCTCTGGCATGCTCACCCAAACGCTCAGTTGTTATTCTTACGTTCACTGCTATGTATTGCAAATCCCCAAAACAACCAAGGAACACCTTAAAAGTAACACGATAAAGCAATTCTAAACAGTTCAAGGTAAATACTGCATTTTCTCTTCATCTCAGAAGTTTTAGGATAAACTCAGCAGGAGTAATAACAGCAGGAGGGATGACTCAAAGCAGAACAACAAACTAATTTTTAATGTTTCTGAAAGATTACTATACAGAAGGAACTGTATCTCCACTACTTTATACGAAAACCCTTATTAAAATGAACAGCACCTAATTCCAAAAACCTACCAATAGTTTGCAAATATGTAGAAAGTCAGGTGTTGGTTATTTTAATATACTAAATATATATAACTCTTCTAACAAGGTAATGAACTTTTTAAGAGTTAGGCATAGTTTCATACCTGATCGAAAACACTCAATGATTTGTTGAATACCAGATTTTGATGTTTGCAGAGGCTGCTGTAATAACGGAGGATCACCAGGTTCCAACAGATGCACTGAAAAATATAAAAGGATAATAAGCCATTAGAGAACGCTCAGCTGATTTTTATTAAGTTATGGATTTTCCGTGCACACAGTAAACTAGCTAAAAAGAAAAGCCAGAACTAGAGTAAAAGTTGCCTTACTCAAAAATTTTCATCTACATTGAATTAAAAAAGTTAATACTGAATTTTCCAGCCATGATACCTTCTGACAGTTTGCTGTCATTTTGATTATTTAAAGAAAATGTGTAAAGCTGTGTGTATCAAACACAAAAACATATAAGTATATAAACCCAAATTAACTCACTAGAAATTTCCATCAATTAAACCAATTCCCCAGAACAATCTACTTGACTTCCACCGTTCAAACTGAAACAGATGTACAAAAAAGCATTACCAAATACTGTACTTCACAGCATACTATGTGATTTCAATGTTGCCAGTACACACCTGAGCACTGAATTCAAATTTAAAGTAGCAATGATCAGGAAAAAAAGCACAAGCATAACTACGTAGTATATACCAAAAATAGCTATTATAATATTTTTAACAAGCAAAACCACATTCAAGAAATGCTTCTGGTTCAAGCAAACTGCTGAAGTAATACCTTACTTTTGAAGTTTCATTCCACATCACAATCTTTGTAAAATGTATTGCAACTAAAACATTTATTGATCAGGATGATTATTAGTTATTTCAACACATAGTATTTATGCATGTGAAAATTAACAGAATTCCATTGCTGTATATGCATATGGCAGTTAAGCTTTGCCCAGAGGGAAAACCAAATCTGAATGAATAAGACCACTTATTCAAGCATGTGTTTGCAAAATCCTTAGTTAGGTCTTCTTTTTACTTGCTTATTGACAGAACAACTAGCTTTGTACTGCATAAATCGGCTCCTACCTTACCCATTTGGTTTGATTTTTAACACCATTGTAACATTTCCATTTTTAAACGGAGCACTGAGCATCTCTAAGAAATTTATTTTTGATAAAGAGCAGTAGAGGCATAGTATAAAACTATTTAGAAATACTAAATGCAAATAGATTAAACACATTTTGACAGGGAAGTCGTTCTAAAAGTTGTAAGGTTATAAATAAATTCAGGCTGAAAAAGAACATCAGAAAGAAAAGCAGTCCTAGAAAAGAACGATAGAATGAACACCCCACTCAACTATGCTGGCCCCATAATATACTATTATATATACGAACACATAACAACCATCACAAATCAGCTAATCGTTTGGGGATCTCTAACACAATGACATATTGTATTCTACTAGCCCATTCCCTATTCTTCAAAATAGTATATTTTGGTTTGTATACTGCCTCTAATATGCATGTGCAACACCCACTGACATCAAGAGGAGTGACATACGTGAAACAGACATAACACGTCACTGTTATTTGTAAGGCAAGAAAAGTATTTTAGCTTTTTTAAAGCATTAGAACAACTCAAAACCATTTCATCTTAAACACAAAGAAATGTTTCTACTAGCTGAACAATACCTAGTCTCAAATTACATTTAATTAAAGGAGCATTACCAAAGTTGCCATGCTCACGCTTTCAACTATTAATTCCCCAAACTGATGCCTTTCTTTTCAAAACACAAGTGAAAGCATCCAAACAACAAACTCTACAACAAGAAAGGAACCAAATTCCCTTTTAGGCTACCAATTATAACAGTAGGCAGAACAATTACAAAAAATCTAGCAAGACAGCTGAACCTTCTAAGTATTCATTATACTTTCCACTGAAGGCATCTTCCATGTCACACAGCAGTGGAATGCAAACAGCAGTTTCAGGACTTGGGTTTGTTGGGTTTTTTTCCTTCTCTGAGAATAAGAAGTCCAAGTCCATCAGAGCTCACCAGAGATGATGTAAAGTAAAAATTTAAACAGCGAATGCAAGAGATTGCCAGAAACGTCATTCTACAAAAAGTTCAGAATATTACACCTTCTGGAAATGAAAAGGTCAGTTGTTTTACAGCACTTCTTGCCTTCCTCTGCTCACTGCATACAGTGCCCATGTGGTGGCTTGGGGATTGTTACACATCCTGCAAGAACTGAGAAATTATCTTCCTGAAATAATTTCAACGTGACAGTTCGAGGATATCAAAAAACCGTTTCCAAACAAAATTCAGAAACTTTTTATATCCAAACCTGCCACTACTAATGACGCACATCTGCAACACCACAACAGCTCCCGCGAGCTTTTAACGCAGGAGAGAAGTAAAAGAGCCAAAGCGTCGCGCGCCACTGTACCTGGTTCGCAGCACCCATGGTGATGGTGGTCAGTCTGACAACACTTGTCCCTTAGAGGCATTTTCCGTGCGCACGACCTACTTCCCTTCTACATCCAGCAGCTCGCTTCTGCCAAAATAAGCAAATTCACCGTCAGCCCCGAGGAACCGGCGGCTCAGGACAGCGCCAACCCCGCACACCCACTTCCTACAGCGGCACCGCCGCAGCAGGCCGGGAGGCAGCGGCACCCTTCGCGCAGCAGAAAGTTTCCATTGTTTACAGCAGGTCTCACAACGCCCTCTGCAACGGCCGCTGCGGCGAGCCCGGCCGCCCCGCTCAGCCCCGCTCCCGCCCGGGCTCCGCCACCTGCGCCTCGGCCGGCGGAGGAGAGCCCCCGGCCGCCGCCAGCCCGGCCGCCGTCCTCCCCGCCGAGCCCGGCCGCCCGGCCCCGCGCCCCCCTCAGCGGGCGGCTCCCGCCGCGCCGCTCTCCCGCCGCCCCTCGCCGCGCGCCGTCCCCCACCTCCCAGCCCTCCTCCCGCAGCCCCGCCGCCGCCGGGACGGCGTCCCTCAGCTCCCGCGGGAGTGAGCGGGGGGCGGGGGGGGAGCTTCGCCCCCGACAGCCAGCGGCCGCGGCCCGCCCGCCGGGCCGGTGCCCCCCGCGGCGCTGCCGGAGCCGGAGCCGAAGCCGGAGCCGGAGCCGGGCGCGCCCGCCGCCCCGCCACGCGCGAGCCCGGGCGGGGAGGGGCGGGCGAGCGGCCGGCAGGTGACAGCGGGCGCCAAGGGCGGCCGCCGCCGGGAGAGGGAGAGGGAGGGCGCGGCGGGCGGGCCGCCCGCGGGCGAGCCCCTACCTGGGAGAGGACGGCCGGCTTCCCCCTCCCCGAATAAAACTTTATTCTCCCCTGTCCCGCCAGAGCGGCGGCCGCTGACCCCGGAGCCGGATGGGCACAGGGGCAGGAAGTGACTGCGGCCCTGGCGGCGAGGGGCCGCGCAGTGCGCAGGCGCCTCGCCCGCCGCTCTCCGCCCCCCCCCCCCCCTCCCCCGGCCGGGCCGCACAGGTGCCGGGCGATGGCACGCGGCGGTGGCGGCCGTTGGGCGCGCGGCGGCCGTTGGGCGGCCCGGCCCGGCCCGGCCCGGCCCGTGAGGGGAATGCGGCGCTGGACTGCGGCGGGACGGGGCGGCTGGGCGCTCCTGCGCCGGCGGAGGCGCAGAGGCGGCCTGAGGCGGAGCGCCTCGCCGCAGGGGTTAACTGCCGCGCGGAGGGCTCGGCGGGCGGCGGGAACCGGCGCCGTCCTCGCCCCGGCGGGGAGAAGGGGCTCGCGGCCAAGCCCTGCCCACGACGGTGATGTGGGGAGCTGCCGTGAGGGCACCGGTGCTCGGGCACCGGTGGGAGCAGCTACCATCACCTGAGGTGGCATTTCTGCCCCGTCTCAGCCTGGTCTCCTCTATTACAGTTTGCTTAAAAAAACCCTCCAGCTGTTCTGGTAAAGTCACCGTCGGAAAGGAGAGAACAATGTTTTCAACACCTGGAGGAAAAAGTCCTTTTCTGAGAGAATTGTGTGATGTGTAGTCCAAATATTGGCAAGAGAATGTCGGTGCAGTGTAGGTTCACTACAGCCTGGGCAGCTGGTGTCTCCAGATAGGGTTCCATGGGGTGTCTGCTTAGTTCTGCCGCTCCCTTGGTGCACTTAGCAGCTTGGGTTGGTGAAAAGGTAGTACTCAGTTTTTGCCAAAGCAAAGGACGCGATTAAGTTGTCTTCTGCTTAAGGAAAAGCTGCTGTCATTTAAGGAAAACTGTCTGTAAGGAAATGTAAGGAATAAGCACATCATAAAAAAAAAAAAAAGCCGAGTGATGGTATTAACACAGAAACAATACTGTCAAGCTTTGGCTTGTAATAGCATTGCTTCTTAATGGAAACGGGATGCATGTTTTCAGGCAAAGTTCAAAGTCCAATCTACTGTCCCTGTTAGAGTAAGATGTCTCACACTGTTTCTCAAATCGGACATGGGGAGAGCTTACCATCTGTGACCATCAACTTGTAAGCAATGGTCTTTTAAAATACGGATGTTGATTTCACCAATAAGTTGTCTTTTTCTGAAGCAACAGGACGCCAAATTCAAGCTCCATAAAGTCCATTTGGGTTTTGGTTAATAAACTGGAGGCACCATAAGCGTCAGAGAACAGCTCAAACAGCCTAGTGCCAAGTAGCATCTGAACTCTGAAGTACAGCAGAAGTCAAGTGAAGCCTTCATGTTAGGCAACCAAATGCGGGGCTCTGCATATGTCCAGAGGTGCTCTCATCTTGATGAGCTGAGCTACATCCTGAGCTCTGCTGTGTTTTAGGCACAGACTGGAAGAGGCTTAAACTCCACCCAGCCATGTAGCTGCGTTCAGCCCATGTATAGCACACTTGGGTAAAACTGTGAAGCTCGTGGGTAACGAAGTGCAAGGAACACAGCTGCAACTCTTTTTCTGCACAATAGCCTACTGACTGTTGTACTTGCCCAAGAAGTAACAAACTTGGAGAATTAACATTCCCCACCTCCCAGGGTATCGGGTTCAAAGTAAGATCATCTTCCGTTCTTGCTGATGCCACTGTGCTACACATGTCAAAATAGCAGAGTAACAGCAGCTTAACTTTGCATCTTGGTCATTTACTATGAACATTGGTACCCTTGTTACCAATATAATTTTACTGAGTGAACAAAAAATAAAGACAAAATCAACCTGCAAATCATAAATTCAGCAATCGGAATTCAGAAACTTTTGGCTGTATTTCAAGTGACTGAAGAAGTTAAAATTACTTTTGTGAGTGTCTGAATGCCACCAGCTGGCACAAAAAGAAGCAAACATAGTCATTCTTCATGTCCTGGTAAACTCCCAGCAGAAAGAACTGGAGTTACAAAAGTCTGCTAATCTTTATTGATTTCTTACAATCCCAGCCATCATTCGTCTTAGTCTCAAAAGGGAGATTTGTTTCACGCGTTTCCAAAAATAAACTTCCAAAAGTCCACTCCTGCCTCAGAAAAGTCTTTGGCAAGGCATGGAATCTTCAAAGTGGGCTATCCAGTCTTAGTTCCTCCAACTATTCCTTGAACTTTACTGATAAAATCTAATAAAATTTCTCAAGATCCAGCTCATTTATGGGGACAATGCTTAAAGATTTGAACAGTGAGAAAAGGAATCCAGTGCAGGTGAACCACTGCATGGAATCAAGTTTTGGAGAGCAGGAGTGCCAGCCCAAATCAGTGGCAATGGCGTTCCTCACTTCAGCATCCCAGTGGGGTATTTTTTAGCACACCATAGTCCTTTGCTGGGGTCCAGCTCACTGTAGAATATTTTACTGTAATAGTCATCTCTCAAATATTGAGTTACCTTGATATCAGCTTATAAATGTCATCTCCTAAGTGCAAGGATCAAAGACAATGGACAAAGCAAAAGCTTATTAGTGCTACTTCTGCCGGTTCTATAGTGATATTAATTCCTCTTCAGCTTCAGAAAAATCATTTCTTACATATCACATGCACGATTTTAGATATAGGTCAAGCCCCACATAAAATTACAGAGCAATTTAGGCTGGAAGCCATCTCACACAGCTTCCTGCTCAGAGCAGGGCTATCTTCAAAGTCAAATCAGGTTGCTCAAAGCCTTGCCCTATCAAGTCTTGAAAAATCTCCAAGAGTAGAGATATCATAACTTCTTTGGACTTCTTCGGTGTTTAGCCACTTTCAATGTGAATTTTTTCTCCTGTCCAATCAAAGTTTCTCTTTTTTGCAGCTTGTGGCCATCCCCTCTTGTCCTTTTCCTGTTCACCTCCAAAAAAGTCTAGTTCCACCCTCTTAGTAACTACCCGCTCAGTGAAGCATAGGGATTATATCTTCTCTCAATGTTCTCCAAGATAAAGACACTGAGTTCCTTCAGCCTCTCCTTATGTCATATGCTCCAGCCCCTGGAACCATCTTGGTTACTTTCTTCTGGATACTTTTCAGCTTCTAAATATCTCTTGCATATTTGGGAGCCCAAACTGGACACAGTGTTCCAGATGTGTCCTCACAAATGCCAAGTAGAGGAGAGTAATAATTTACCTTCACCAGCTGGCTGTACGCTTGTTAATTTAGCATGGTATGTGGTTAGCCTTCATTACCTCAAAGGAGCAGTGCTGACCCTCGTTCAGCTTTTTCATTGTGACCCACACGTCCCTTTTTGCAGAGCTGTTATCTCATTAGTCAGTCCTCAGCCTATACCATTGCATGGGGTTTTTTTGTCCTGGGAGCAAGACTGTCCTGTCAGCCTGTTCCCCAGCTTGTTCAAGGTCTCCTCATACAGCAGCCCTGTCCTCCAGCACATCAGCCACTCCCCCGGTTTCATGTTATGCACGTGCTGAGGGTACGTTCCAACTCACCCAGATCACTGAGTATGTTAAATAGCATTAGCCCTAATATTGCTCCTTGAGAAACACCACCCATAACTAGCTGCCAGTAAGATTTCAAATTACTGACTGCAACCCTTTTGACCCTGACAGTCCAGCCAGCTATATGCCGTACACACCTACCTTGTAGTCTTCCCACCCAGTTACATTTGGATTTGCCTAGAGGGATGCCATAAGAGCCCATGTGGATACCCTAGCTGAAATCAAGGTAAATGATACCCTCTGCTTTTCCTTCATCCACAGACCCACTCATTTCATCATAAAAGGCAATGAGATGGGTTAAGCAAAATTTGCCCTTCTGCCTTCCCCCTCTCAATTAAGGTTAAGTTCTCTAATATTTAGTTTGTTCCGGGGGGGGGCAGTTGCTTATTTTTGGAGGTTGGCCCAATAGCAACTGAAATCTTACTCTATTGTAAATGCATTTTCATAACTTTTGTGTTCCACTCTTAGGGAAGACCAGAAAAAATGGGCAGTGTTGCATGCATGTATGAATCTCAGTAACTTAGTTGATGTTGTAACTTGTTTGTGGGTGGAAGACCCTAATCTGTATATTGTTGTGTTTAACGCATCATGTAGTTTATAATGTAACCAATTAGTGATGTGGGCAAGCAAATGCACCCAAACTTTGACCAGTCAGATAGCCAGTCATATGCAAAGTTGATAAAAAGTTGCCAGCACAGATCAGGTAGTTCCACCTGACGTAGCAGAAGATGCCTTCAGGAGGCTACGTGCAGAGGGAGTCCTTTCAGCCAGTGACTGGCCATTGTATATGAGAACTTTGGATCAAGGTGTCAAAGATCCCAGTAAAGCTCACTTCACAACGCCCTGCTGCAGTTGTTCATCCAGCAGGATAAACTGGAACTAAGATCTAAATTGAGTTTCATTGTGTAAATGAAGAACAAGCAGATGATGTGGCCTGACTTTGAAAAATGGAATATTCCTCCATTAAATATGAATGATAATTGAAATCTATAAATACCTTCTAATAAAACTTACTGAATAAAAACAGTGGGGCAAAAATGAGGTAAACTTCCTTTTTGTCTTACATAGATAAGAAAAGATTCAATGAAAATAAAAGAGATTTTTAAAACAATCAGAAGTAATTCTTCACATATGTATCCAGTGAACATGGAAATTCACAGCTAAACCACATATAGTGTTAAAAAGATAAGGATGAAAATCCTTTCGATCCATTTCATGTAAATACTAGGCATAAAGTACATTATTAGGGTAGTTGTTTTTAGCTTAGCTTTTGTTCTCTGGCTAAAGTTCTCAACCAGCAGACTTTGAAACAGCATCTTTACTTATTCATTGCCTTTTAGATGATATGGAACTGGTGAGATGTTTTGAACTGAGACTTCCGTTACAACTTGGTGATCAAATTCTTTTTTAATTGTTTCTCTGTTGTGGTTAATGACTTTGAGAAATCCAAAATTCAGAACAATTTCTCTTAGGTACTGGATTGTGCTTCCAAAATGTATAATGAAGTATTCCAGCAAGGGAGCTATTTTTTGGTAGAAGATATTGAAGCATTATCTCAAATAGTTGTGATAGTAGGTTTAGTGTCCACTGAGAGGTTTTGTTCTGCCAAAGGGCTGGTAGTAACACCTGCTGAGATGCCTTGCCATCTGTTTATACATCTAAGAGCTGTAAGATTTCATTAGTAAAACTTTTCCTCATAAGCTGTGACCACTGACTTTTTTTCTGTATTTGGGTTGCGTTTTGGATGAAGCACCTGGCTTCACGGTAGTTTTTCCTAGGAGAAAATAATTCTAAGTTGGAGTGAATTAATGCTGTGATGCTGCACGGAGCAGAGTTCAGTTTTGCAGAGATGAAGGTAAAGTTGCATAAACTCTGAAGGAGCTCACATGTAATGTGTGCTAATCAAGCAGTGTCACAAATCATAGTCATAAAGTGTTTCACTGCAAATACAGATGTTCCAGCATTCCTTAATACATCAGTCTTAGTTTATGTTACTGATTTGATGTGGCTTCATCTAACGTTCTCACTGAAAGCATCCCATGATGAACTGTACATTCAAAAACTCCAGATTAAACAAATTTTAGACATAGAAGTCTGAGAGCAATTCAGACTGTTTCAGGCACACTAAGACTCCTTTGTTAGAGTCTCTGTGTCCATGATGGCCAGATGGGTAGAACACTCACCAAGGCAGCAGAAGACCTTGATTTCTAAATCCTAAACTACAAGTTAGAGACCCCTTTTGTTAAGCACAAGGCACAGTTCAATCAGGAATGCAAGAGCTGGGGGGCTAAAGAGAGATTAACAAAGACAGGCTAATTCTATTGAGAATGCGATTAACTTGGGGAAGGGGAAAAACAATACTGAGTTCTGGTTGCAATTCCCAATGCTGTTTATTTATTTATATCCAATGATGCTTAAATGGGAAATGAATAAACAAGTCTTTAGAGCACAGACATGTTGACTTTCAGATAAAGGTGGGATCACTCAGACAACTCTTAAGTTGTTTTTTCTTGGGTCAGTCACTGCGAAAAAGTACATTAAAAGTTTTCTATGCACTACAAATGAAAAAATGTGAACTGGTTCTCCTCATGCTGTTTTATAACCCAATACAACTTGCTTAAAATATTCACAGTTTTAAACTGTGTATATTTATATGCCTCATGTTTTTGGTGGAATCTTAAAATTAAATTCAGTTATATTTGCATCAAATCTACATTTGCATAATTGCAATGTTTACACTATCCTTATACCTTAGCCTTGACAGTATCTTATAGAAAATCCCTGGGCTAGTATAATTCTGAATCTTAGTCAATATGTATTCCAGTCTAACAAGCAGCTGTGTCTTCATGCTCTGTTCCCCAATTAACACAAAGCTTCATTACACTTTGGGGATAAAAATAAACTTCTATGTGTATTATCTTACCCATAATTTATTTATTTACAAAGTTAGTAAAACTCATAATTAATTAGACTTCTCATGAGGTGCTTTCTGTTGCACTACTATAAAGTTCAGCAAAGGGAACAATTTGCAATGCATCTCTCCCCTAGGAGGTCCTTGTCATCATTTGATCACAGATTCAATCTATTCTGTCTTTTCCCTTTATACCCTTCAGCTTTGATTCCTGGTTGCACAGTGACACAGCTTCACATGGAGGCAGGAAAAATTTTCTGCCCTAGAAGTATTTAGCTCATGATTACAGCTGGTGGTTCAGTCTCCAGCAAGGTTGCATGGGGACTGGAATCCAGGTTTCCCATTTCAGTGCCGCACCTTCTTCTGACAGTGGTTTCTGGCAGAAGAGTTAGATAATGCACAGAGTAAATGCTTTTTCTAGAAAAAGTCTGTGTAGCTAGAAACAACTGAGAAGAAAAGCTTTGGCAAACTGCAGGTGACAAGAAGTGACCATTGTAATGCACCAAGAAGACATTCTGCATCATCAGATCAGTGTGGTCGGTAACCCTCTCTTACAAGGAGTAAGGGAAAAAAAAAGGTGTAACTGCATTGAAGACATATCTTGGGTAGTTCTGAGGGGGACTTGGGCACTTGTGCCATTGGGAGCTTAACCTCAACTAGGCAAGAAGTTCCAGTATTCTCGTTTCCTCCTCATGGATCACTGGCAATTACAGCATGATTTGCAACTTTAAAACAATTTGTCTTGCATACCTTTCTTTAAGGAAGGCATCGTTCTGTGTAAATATTCTCCCCTTCTTACTTTTTGTTCCCTTTTAGTTCACTGTTACCTGCCTAGCTGGGTAAAAAAGTGTGCTGCTCACAGTACAGATAGTTTATTTAATAAAAGAATGAATCTAATCAAATATATTAGGAAAAATGAAAGACTTGCTTACAGTGTTACATAATGAATTTGCATCTTCTTACCACATTCAGTTTTCATCCAGTCCAGTGATTTTTTTCCCTGTACAGTCTTCCTGTAGAATGAACATAAAGTTAATTTAATTCGTGTTCTCATCCCTGATTAATCTGATTAATACAAAATACAAACAGACATGCAACACAATGAGATGCATGCTTTTAGAAATTATTTAATTAAGGCATATATATTTTAAGGGTTTAATTGTACTTATGATGTGCACTAGGAAATAGAGGAGAATGCATCTAGATAAGTGATCTGAGGCTGAATGCAGACCTGGTCTAGCATGCTGATTCACAAGGTGATCATGTTCTGTACCACATAGTGTATATAAAAGTTATTTCTATTTATGAATCTAGTGAAGTTTAAAATCAGTATAAAGCATTGCCAGCTGTCTTTCTTCTGTAGGTGGTGGCAAAGTATGTAGACTGTCGAAGACAGAAGAGAGAGGGGAGGGAAGAGAAGACATAAGAATTCCTAATCATTTCAGTGGAAAAGATAAAGGAGCATACTCCTAAACTTATCTCGAAATGTGCTGCTGAGGGGAAAGTACTGGAGAAAATTAAACAAGGACATATGTTTCTCTCTGTGTGTGTATGTGTGTTTGTGTATGTACACATGCAGTTGTATGGATGTAGTGTGGGAAGGGATGGGAAGCATCCTAGAGTGTGGTAGGTATTTTGGAGAAGTAGGAGAGTCAGAGAAATACATCTGGGAGGAGTCTCAGAGAAGGAAAGTGTGAATGAGAGAGATTCATGAGAAGAGGGGAGAAAGAATTGGGAAAGGCACAGGAAAGATTTAGAATGAAAGGATGTAGTAAGGTGCAATAGCTTAAAAATAATGCAGGCAAGACTGACAGCAAGAAGTATAACAGAAAAGGGGAGAAAGAAGTAGGAAGTCAAGAAAGAAAGAACAAGCAGCAGAATTCACTAAGCCAAGTTTCCTGTGGTTTTGTGACTCGTAATGAGACTATTCTGTTTGCTGACCATTTTCTTAGCATATATAGTAAAATCAAACAGGAGGTATAAACATAAGCATCCAGGTGCTAGGTCTAATCAGAGTAACAGTGCTCAGCAAATCCAGAAATAGTAAGATTTTTTCTATTAAAAAAGGAAGCAACTATTTTCATAAGCTTATTTATATGTGTATGTGTCTGTATGTAAATCAAGTCCTATATTGCAGGAAAATAGCAAACTTTTAAATTTTGTTTGAGAAATTCTGATTTCATTAGCAAACTTGCAAGATATTTCTCAACATCAAAGAACAAATACACATACTTCAAGATGTCTGAGTGCAGACCGTGAAAACCCCAAAAATAAGAAAGCTGAATTTCAGAAATAGTACTGTCAAAAGTCCTAAGAACAAGAAGTTGTAGAAATGCAATATATAAATTAGTTAAGTACAACTAACCCAATCAGTATAAAAATACTGTTTCATATAGGGAAGGACTACAAGTGATAAATCACATGATGAACTGAAAGAAAAATGAAACAGTGCATGGCCTAATGAATATCGGTGATAGGCAGCTGATAAGCTAGTCTACGTATGTCTAAGAGAGAGCATATCCATATAAAATGAACTGAGGTGCAGCTTTGCCCTTGGTGAGAGACTGACTGGGTTTCTACACTCTGCCTGGCTCCACTCAGCTTGTGGGAATGTTGTAACACTGAGACCTTGAGCACTCTGTCAAAACTGGTTGAAATTTTCAAGAAGGTTCCAAAGGTATTGCAAGACTCAGACTGACAGAATGTGCAATGGAGTAGATGTTGCTTCCTTAGGAAGTGAGGCTAAAACTGTAGAAAAACAGAAAGAGATGAGAGATTTATTCAGATGGAGAGTTGATTGCCACTACATTAAAGCTAAATGCAGTTTGCATTTGCACTGCAAATTAGATTTGCTTCTTGGATAGCAGTACATGGCATGTCTAATTTGGAGTAGAAGTCCAAAATAAAGGACACTTTCATTAAAATAAAGTCAATGACAATAAACTAAAGGCACAAATTGGGAGGTACAGAGCACAACACAAATCAGGACAAAAGAAACTGTACAACAGATGTGTCAGAAAAGATTGACACAAGGCTGTTCCTATTTCAGTGTCCAAAATCCATGAATGCATAAGAAAGATATACACTAAAAAAATCAGAAATCAGAAGATTAAGAAGTAATGACAGAAATAGTATTCAGCAATAGAAGAAGTGGGCAGTTACATCAGGAGCAACATATTTCGGCAGCCTCTGTTCAAGTTGGAATTAGACAGCAATGACAAATAGTCTCAAGGAATCAAACCTCAAACAGAGAATGAATCCCTGTAATGAGCAGGACTGATCTGCTCTGATGCTGACCTGCTGGGTCTTTCACGTTTTGACAGTACCTGTGTGAATGAAATTTATGCTAATGAAACTTAACTGAACTGAGACTGGCAGAGGATATTTTGGCAGAGGATATTTTGTCCATGAAGGAGTGCATCATGACTCTTGCTCAAACTGTTCTTAGCCCACAACTTTTACTAATTTTTTTTTTTTAATGTGTTAAAGAAAAGGTTGCTGTGCAAATCAGCATATTTTCATTCATCAGCTTGGCATACTTTTCTGATACATCCTCAAAAATAACTTAGGATGTGGTATTTAATTGGCCACTCAAAATAAATTGTCCAAGCACCATGCCAGCTGCCTCTCAGGTGAATTAATTCTGTCATTTGCTTCACTTAAAATACATCTCCTTGAAGTACTGCACAGTTAATAATCATATTGTATTAAGCAGTATAGATATTAGAGAATAGTTCTGAAAACCAAGCGAATTCAGTCTTATCACTAGTCTGGTGAACATGTGTCTCCCAGTTTTTACTGTCACATAGCGTGTGTAGCATAGACTGGGTCCCAGACAGCTAGTGAATTCAGTTAGTTATGTGCAAAGGAATAAGCTATAGCCCATAGAGGATTGAAGTAGCCCTGGGCTGTTACATAGCAAAAGAATAGTTGGATTCAGTTAATTCAGCACAGATGTTAACTTGTGCTGTATTGTAGATATAAACATTGGAATAGGGTAAACGAAGAAGAAAAAGACAAGCCAAGGATTTAACAAACCTTTCAGTTTACCTTCAGTCCCCCCAGATACTGAAACAAGTAATAGAAGACACTATTATTAAGCATTTAGGAGATAAAGGGGATATGTAAAAGCCAACATATACCTGGAAGTACAAATCACGACAAGTCATCTAATTTTCTTGCTAATGAGTAAAAGACCTTGAGAAAAAGAGAAGTGGACTCACGCAGGATTTCAGGAAGGCTTTTGATGTTTTTTTTATGTGGGATTCTCATTCATAAGAAAGCTAATGTGACTAGAAAACCACATGCAAAGAGAATTTATCAGTGGTTTACTTTCAAACTAGAAAATTATATAAAGACTCTATCCTGGTCCAATACCATTAAATATGTTCATTCATAGCTTGGTACATTTGTTAAATTTGTAGATGATTTCAAGCTGAAGGACCTGCAAGCACACAGAAGGCCAGCGTGAGAATTTAAAATTATTTTGATGAATTTGAAGATTAGTCTACAAAAAGAAGACATATGTCAAGTTTGGAAATGTGAAATTCTGCTCTCAGGTAAGAATAGACACTATGTGAGTGGCATGCAGGCATTAATAATTAAAAAAATCATACAGGGGAATAACGTAAAGATGCTACCAGAGAGTGTGTGTACATGAATCTCTGTTAATTATATTCCTAAATAGAAGTATAATATTAGAGCTACAGTTTATCAGATTACCAGAACGGTGACAGTTATCACAAACTGCTGAAGAAATTAGTGAGGTGGAAAATTATAATAATGAGAGACTTCAATTATTTACTGTCATGCAGTTAAGATCCCCAGCAATCAGGAAGCAGGTGTGAATAGCCCATCTTGAGATAGTAAAGGTTATGGACAAAATGAGATGAGACTTCTTCAACAGTAATATTCAAATTCTGAGAAGAAAAGGAAAGTTTGAAAGAAGCAGATAAAAAAGAGTTTGCTTTGGATTGGAGACTTTATAAAATGTAATGTTATAGGCCAAGAGTCCATGAATACCCTCAGTTAGGAAGATATCAAAAGCATTTAAAACCAAAACAACACTAGTGTGATTAAATTGCAAAGAAAGACACTGAAATATAGAAATAACTTCCAAAAAACCATAGTCATGTCCAAAAGAGGAAAAAAACAGGAGTTGCTCTATGAAGTTAAATGTAAAATCACAGATAAGTCCAAAACCACTATTTTGGAGAAGCCCTAACTAAATGTTTAAAGCCTTCTTAACCACATTGAAAAGAAGCAGTGTCCCAGACTATCAGTGGAACTAACCAGTGATCACAAGCAGCACTCAACAAAGATGAACTATATCAGAAAAAGCTAAGTTAATTCTTTGCATCAGTTTTCACTGTAGAGAAGGTCAGGGCAGTTCTTAATGCCGTTCTTTATGAGTGATAAGTATGGGAAACTGTCTCAGTTCAAACGATTAATAAAAGAGGGTTTAGAACAAACTAATAAAATTAACCATACTAAATTACAAGGACAAGATGGTAATCATCCCAGAGCTGTAAAGAAATGCAAACATGAAATTGCTGAGCAGTAGTACCGCGGTACATAATGTGTTGTTTAAATCATCCTCTTAGGGCCAGAGGTCTAGACACTGACAAATGTGACACCAAGCTTAAAACAGGCTCCAAGAGAAATTCTGAGTACTACTGGCCCATGAATCTGATTTATATGTTCGGTTTTCTTTCTACATAGTTGAATATTATACTAGTAGATACATGGATAAATATAATGTACTGACAAAGAGCAGAACTGTTTGGGAGTCATGCCTTACCAATCTATTGGAGATCTCTGAAGAAAATAGTAAAGTAAATGTCATCTGATTGATATGTTTTTCATCAATACTCTTATCAAAGGCACTTAAAAAGTTACACTGTCATACATAAGATATAAAAATAAACAATCAGGTTTTACAATGAGAAGCAGCTACCAGTGGAGACCTCCTAAGAATCTGATGTAGAGTCTTTGCTCTGTAAAGCAGTCATAACCATATGGAAAAGGAGTGAATTGTGAAAGGACAGAATTTTCAGGTGATGAAGTATTATGCATGCTAGACAAACATAAAACTGACTGAAAAGGAATCCACGGGCATCTCAAAATACTGAAGGACTTTTCAGTAAAACCAACCAAATTAAATCGTGACAAGTATAATACCATGCATGTGAGGTAAAAATATCCTAATTATAAATACATAACAGCTGTATCAAACTATGGTGGCTATTATCTTTCAAAAAGAGGTCTGGAACCACTGGAGGTGGAAAAAAAACAATAAAGAGAATGTTAGAAATTACTAGGAATACGGAGAATGAAACAGAAAATCCCATCATGTCACTATGCCAACTCATCTCGATCCTCCTTTTGAACACTTGATACAGTTCTGATTATATGTTTTCAAAAGAGGTGTTACAGAATTTTAAAAAATACTGCAAAGGAGAGTCAGTTACTGAGATGAACAACAACTTCTGTGCAAGGGAGGAGAAAAAGGACAAAGACTTTCCATGCTTGGAGAAGACATGATAGAGGGAGATATGATATAGGTCTATAAAATTGTAAATTGTTTGAATAAGATGGATAGGGAGTGCTTATTAATTATTTCTAACCTCACAAACTATCAGACCCTCGATGAAATTATCAGGCAACAAGTTAAACGTTAATAAATCTTAATATAATAAGTAACTAGATTGTGGGCCTCATTGCGACAGAATACTTTGGAAACTAAAACTACAAATGAGTTCCAAAAGTGATGGATAAATGGATGTGGAAAAGTCCATTTGTAGCTGTAAAACATGATGGCCTTCAGTCCAGGGAGCTCTTAGGCTGAGAAGGTAAAGCAGAGGTAGGATCACTGTTATGCTCTTCTTGGAATTTTTGCATACTGGCTTTTGTTGTGAACATGGGTCTGGGTTGCACTGCCTTTCAGTCAAGCATGAAAGGCCACAGGTTCTTATGAAATGTTTATGATTTTCTAGACAGAAAATCTGCAGAAAAGTTTCTTGGGGATATAGTGGATGACAAGCAGAGCAAGAGTCAGAAATGTCATGCTGCTCCAGAAAATGAAAAGCATCAAGCGGTGAAGTATAAACATGAATATGAAGGAATATTTCACTTCAGCTCAACTCTAGTAAATCGTTAGCTGGAAAACTGGCCAGGTTTTGGCATTGCATTTCAAGAAAAATGATCCAGAAGAAATCTATAAATATGAAAAATGTTTGAAGAGTATGACCTATAAGAAACAGCAAAAGCATTACGGATCTTTAATTTAGACTGAAAACTTCCAATATGTAAAAGGTAGCATCAAAGAAGGAAGAAAAATTGATCACTACATCATAGGAATAAAGAATAAAATGTAGAAAGCTTAAACTGTTGCAAAGAAGATTTAGGCTAGACCTCAGGGAGGATTTTTTTAACAGCAAGATCCCAAGCATTGGTGTAGATTGCTTAGGGAAATGTAGAATCTCTATCATCCTAGGGTTTTAAGACATCTGTTAGACCTATGTCTTTACAGTTTAAGTGCAGATCATCCTGACTTACAGAGGTTAGTGGGCTACATATGTGTTCAACATCCATTAGAGCCCTATTTTTTTCTGACATTTGAGGAATGGCTTGTCTGAAATGTGTGTGATAAATTCATACTATTTTGACTGCATGCTGGCATGCAGCTATTCATGCTGTCTTTGTGTATATTTATTTTCTTTCTCACTCCATCTCTAATCATCTATAATTTTATTTACATGCTCAGCAACTGTTCCTCACTATCAAATTCCTCCCCATTGGCTTGCCACTTACTGCTTAGTCTTATTGCCTGTATTTTCTCACATTCCCCTAGCTCATTTTTCAAACAGCCAGTGGTGATTTGTTCTTATTTTTATAAGGACAATTTCAAATTCCTGTATTTATTTTTAAAAGCACGATATATAACAATTGGGCATGTTATACTAAGATCAACACCATCCCTTTATTCAGCATATTCTCTCAGGAAATACTTACTCCGTTGGTAAAAAACTCAGATCAAGTTGCCCAAGTATTTTGCTTAACCATTCTTGGGGGAGAAGTACTTTTTGCTTTAAAATTAGTGCATGCTGTTGGCAGCATTTACACACTTGCAGGATGAGGCAAGGAGCAAAGGTGACAAAAATTTAAATGTGCTTCTTTATCCCTGGCACTAGCAGCTGCCAGCTGTGGTGTGCCACAGTGGATCCACACGTCCAGACTGGAAGAGCAGAGCCTGAGCTCCCTGTGGCATGGCACCTCCACAACGGCCCGCTCTTCTCTGCCTAGGGAAGACTCAGCCCACGCAGGCAGAGCCTGAGCAGGCACTGAGGTGCTGAACAGGCACCAGCTTTCTTCCTCCAGAAAGCTCTGAAGCCTGGCCTGTGTCCACACTTAGCTGAATGCTTACTTACAAACAAAATACCGAATGAGTGTTGAGCTCACAGCAAACTAGTGTTCATGATGTTCTGTGTGCCTACATCCGTTGACTGGAACAGGTAGGATTTTTTGTAGATTCTGGGTCACTAGAGCAGAGCTCACAGATCAGCATGCTCCCGGCAAGTGTACTTCCTATTACTCACACTAGCAGAAGTAATAGTAGAAAAGTCCAGTAGTAGAAGCAAGCCACATAATGCATCTGAGGAGGAGATGGGTCTCCTGCCTTGCTTCACAGCATGAAATCTGAGATAACTTTTTCAGAATCTTCACTATCAGCTACTAACTTTGTGTGCAAGGCCCTTAAAGGTGATCAGTTTTTCAAAGGTATTTATCCCTGCTTTCTGAAAATGTATCCAAGAGACAAAAAAAAAAAAGAGACGGCATCCAAAATCATCCATATTCATGACAATCTTAATTATTATTCAAAGGAACTCAGACCTATCTGCAGAATCAAGATCTGAGTAAGCAATGCCATTTTTACAAACTGTCATTTAAACCAGCAAGGTTATACTTTTGTGCAGAACTACATGGTGGGTAACAGTTCTGTACCTGTTATATTCCAAAGTGATTATTTCTAAAACCACAAATATTTTTCTTTCTTATTTGGACAAAAGCCTTCAAATGGCTTGGGACAAACTCATCTCCTAGAAGCAAATGCAGGGAGACACATAATCTGCAAGCCCTTTAAATTAAAACAGGACTGGGCAGAGAAATGTGCCACTTAATCCTTCCATTTAGAGTAAGCCAAGATGTAGCAAATGATGGCAGAATAACTGTGAGGTAGATTACTCATGCCTGATGGAGTAGACCAGGAGAAATCTGGGCTAACTGCATCAGTATCATAAATGAGCCATCAAAGTTTGAAACTTTTTATCATTCCACCTAGAAATCTACTAGAGAATCAGAAGGACTTCTTTTATAGTCGTCCCTCTCAATGTACATAATCCTCGGACATGCTTAATGTTCCTTGATTACATGTGCTGTTTCTCCCTTTTGTTGATTGGCAGTGATATTGTTGTGCCAGAAGAGGTTTAAAGTTTTCGTAATTCACTCCCTTGTTCCAGCCAGCTAAGATCAAGGTCTTTGACTGTCTTCTCTTTGATTCTCGGAAGTTCGGTTTATTTAACCCTATTGTTTTCACCCCTTAAAAAAAAAATGGTTTTCATTTACATTTCCTGTAGATGTCCCATATGGTTTTATGGCACCCCTTCCTGTCTGGCTGCACTAGCCAACCCTGTCATCAGTGAAATACAGTATTCTTAAAGAGCTGCCCCAAACAGCTATCTGATTCCTTTCATATATGCCCAGGAAAAGCATAAGTATGTACATCTGCCTCAAACCAATGCTTCATGTTGACTCTCAAAGGCGATAAATATTTTTATTGTGTTTTTTCCCTGTTAGTCCTGAAAGGTTTTTAACTTCATTTGCTATTTTTTAATTTTACGTGATTTTAACAGACTGATAGTATAAATGTCAGTCCTGGTGTTGCCTGATTCTGCCAAAGAATACTTATAGAGGATGTAAAAAGGCACCAAACCTTTCCCTGAAGTGTCTGTTTGTTATTGGAGCTATGTAAATAGGGATTAGTAAATAACAAGAGTAAAAGAGTAAGAGAAATAGAGAGAACCAAAAATGCTCCTTTGCTCTGTGGCAGCTTAAGTTTTTCTCACTTACTTATCATAATTCCACTTACTCACTAGTCTCTGTAGTTAAAACTCAGAAAATAGTCACAAACTTATTTTTAAGAGAAAGAAATACATTTGGTTTTCTGCACAGATCACAAAATTATAAAGTATGTATAGACATGAGGAATTTCAGAAACTGATTTTACAGTATAAAACATCATTGCCTATACAGTAAAACAGGTTATAAAATTATCTCCCATAATTTCTATAACCTAAAATTATTCTACAGTTTAAACATTAGATTCTAAATGCTATCTTCTAAATCCCTAAGCTTAATTCAGCTAGAAGTACTACAGACTACTGCTGCAGATATTAAACACAAAAACTACATTAAAAGAACACTGAAGTTGCAAAGCTAGTATTCACCCAGTGCCCTTAATGCACTGAGCTGCTTTGATGACCAATTCTCCAATAAACTGTTTTCTCCTCATTGTGCAGTGTAGCCTATGCCCTCTTTATTGTACACAATTCAACTCCTGCTCTGAATTATTAATTTTCTTAGAGGTTCTTCCATAATACACATCAGTACAGGAACTGAATGCTGCCCAAACATTTATTTTCACAAATGAGATTAGAGATACTACTCTCTTTCTTTTACTGACCATGAAACACACAGAGACACTAAGGTCAGAAGTACTTACTAATTTTGAGTACTCTGTTTCAGACTCTTATGTGATTTTTCAGTCTAAACAGCATAATACTAACTTCATTAAATTCAAAGTGCATTTGTTAACTTCAGAGGTTGCTATGAGCACTCTCTCAAATGAAACTGCAGTATTTCAGGTTCAGCAGCAAGAAAACAAATACAGAATTGATGATCATGTAAATAAGAGAAGCCTAGTTTACGATACTTGGATAGTATCTATGTGACAGAAACAGAAAGTAAAAGTAATTCTCTAAAGTTGCCCCATCAGACCAGTCCAGTTTTTCCCTCTTTCCTTTACAGCACTGCCTCCCACATCTGAATGCTTATTCTCTACCATTTACTGCAATAATAGCCAACCTTTTGGATCCTATGAACTGTATGCCAATAGTGGTTGAGTAACAACACTTGGAGAACTCTAGGATGACTGACAGGCAAGAGACAATAATGACTTCTCAAGAATCCCATTGGTCCTTGCAGAATGGGTCTGGATAAGGTTACAGCAATGGTTATCCTGGTTTTACTTCTCACCACACCTAGGAGTTGAAGAAACACAACTTATTTCTGTCTCCAGTCATGAAGCTTGGGCTAAGATTGTTTTACAAGAGTCCAAGCTCCCTGACTAGAGACAGAAACAGTAAGCTGCAGAGAAGAAATGTAGGAACAAGGATGAGCTCTTTCAAACTGTGTTCAGAACCCCAGAACAGCTAAGCTCACAGATCCCATTTCTTGGTGATTCCATGGGACTTCACCTATCTTACACAAGCAAAGGCAACTCACTTGAATTCAGGGTAAGCATATGAGATCCAAAATTGTAATACAAACCCCCAGATTTCTTTAACTGCTTAAGAGACATAAAATCATGTTCCTTATTCTCTCATCTTTCTTTGCATTTAACTATATGTGCTCACTCACAATGCCAAGGACCTGTCATAATTTTTTTATTCTGTGTTACCAAATTCTTGAAGGAAGGAGCCAGAGTTGGCTTTAGGTCCCTATGTTCTTGGCAGATGTGCTAAACATTTAGGTAGTAAATGCTGTAAAAAGAACACAAGCAAAGTATCTTTCACCTTTCCCATAAAATAATAAAAATCCCTAACTCTTGACATATATTTTTTTTTAATGGCCAGCTTAGGTACCCCACTCCAGAAATGGCCAGGCAATGCTTTCCTGCAACCCTGACTTAGATGCATACTTTCTGGCAAGGCAAGGGTCTCAGGAACCTTAGGTTTAGCTCTTTTGCTCAGCAATGCAGCCCAGTGTGCTAACTACTCTGCAGTCTAGTCTAAGGTGCTCAGGCTCCTTTGCACCGTTAAGCACACAGTGTATCAATTTTGGAGGAAAGGAAGGCAGCAATATCATAGATGTAGTTTTGTTGCAACACTTTTGAAAATTAAGATGTTATGTACCATAAGTTAAGGTTATAGTGTTGTTTCTTAAGGTCTTATTCTGATCTTCATTTTGATTTCTGTAAATTTATAGAGATTTGCATGACTTGATACCTGAACTTGTATATCTAATCAACTGAGTTCAAGAACTTTCCTTTTTTAAACATCCTTTCACACACATTCCGTCAGAAAGAGGGTGTTCCAGTTTGTCTTCTGGACCTGAGTTTTAGTGTTAGCTCTGATGAAGACTCCTGCTAACTTGCAGGCAAATGTGTACACTCAGCCTTCATTCTTCAGGAAGCTATATCCTGACAAATATGCACAAGGACCTTCTCTCTCTATCGCATACAAAACATTGCCTTTTTCTTTCCAGCAGTAGAAGGTGAATGGTTGCAACCTCCACTGCTTTCACTGACTGAATGCTACTGTGGGGTGGGGAGAGGGGCACCACAAAGTTTGCTTCTGTCACCAAGGTAAGGGGAATGGGGGCAGAGTAGCAGATGCCAGGTCTGCAAATGCAGGAAGGAGTATTTTAGTGTTTGGAAAGTGTTTGCTACTTAGACAGCCTTTCCCATCCCCTCTGAGAAAGAAGAGCAGACATATGGAAGTTTACTGTGTGGTAGATTCAGTTTGTGGGCTATCTGTTGAATTACATTGATCAGAGACAATAAAACACTTGGGTATGCTTGATTTGCTAATGTTTGTAAAATGCTTTGAAATCCTGACACACAAGATCCCTCTTAATACCTACTAGATAATGGTAAATAATGAATAGATATGAATAATAGGGTTCTACTGCAACAGCAGGCATAGTGTTGTCTCCAATGTCATGTCACATTGTCATATCAGGTGAGAAAATTTGCATGCAGTATAGTACCTCATTTTAGTAGTGTACTCATAAATCAAAATTTTCCATTTGAAGGAATTTGTTTGCATTTGTTTGCAACTTTGGTTGCAAGTGAATTGATAAGCAATCACTACTTACTGTTTTTACTGTTTGATTTTTTTTTAATTCCACTGCTATATTTCTTGGAAGTGTTTCAGATGACAGATGGTTAGTGTTTTTCAGTTCTTTGTTGCACACTTCACAGTCTAGCCCTTTGGCCTCCATTGTAGAACTAGAACAACTATACTGTGAGCAGAAAAACAGCACCAGAAGTTTTAGCTACATGATTCAAAGATAAGTAGAACTGTTGAAATATTTGATATAATTAGGCACTATTACTATTCATCCAGATTTTGGTAGCAGGAGACTTTGGCTTGTACCAACCTAACAAAAATCAGTCCCTTCCCAAAAAGAGATGAAGGACAGAAGAGCCACAAAAGAGATGGTTGCTGACAGAGATGGGACCAGGAAACAATGAGACAGTGGTCACAGCCCGCTAACCTGACAATGTCCAGTCTTTTAGCAAATACTATGCAAAAGAAGAACTTTGAGAAGGGACTTGTAGCTATTGAAGTGGTTCCAGATATGCACAAAATTTCCTCCCCAGTATGCAGGGCAGCTGGAGCATAACAAGTAAGGTGCTTCTCTGAAATCTCAGCAAGGGAGTGCTGTAGGCTGCTATCACTCACAAGCAGATGTAGATATCCACATTTTGATAGGGAATATGAGAAAGCTGGCTGGAAAATAGTGTTAACTATAATAAGTAGATTCTGATGGAGGAGAAACCCATGGAGAATGGCCACATAGTCGATGTCACAAAAAATGTTCTTTTGGAGGAATGTGATCAAGAAGCAGCAGGATCAAGATTAGGAAAAGAAAACTCAGAGAAAAATGTATGCTCTTATCTTACACTACAGGTTTAGCTGTGATTCTCACTAGAATAGGATACATACACATCAGAGAGAGTCAGAGAAAAAATATTGCAACTCTTATACATAATAGTTGTGTATAGAGAAAGAAGGCATCTGATACTAGGTTGTATGCTGTAAGATAAGGTGGTGTTGATTACAGTGGTACAAATGAAAGAAGGGAAAGACTAAGAATCTTGTTCAACGTGAACTAACAGTCTAGGAAATACTGGAGACATATCCGGTATGCCTTAAACTGTAGAATGATGAAATAATGACGGATGAGCTCCATACTGAAGCTTTCTGTGCTGCAAATAATCATTTAAAACCAGTTAAAGAGAGGCATTTCCAAAACACCTAAGATATTGAGGAGAACTATTACTGTCAAACTGTCATCTCCTAAGAGCTCTGGAATATCTCCTCTAAGTATTAAAAATAATTGCTAGTCATGAAACAAATGCTGAAGGCCTAATTTTACATGCCTGTTTCAAGCCAAGCTCACAGACATCAGGTTGATTAAGTCAGTGGAAAAGTGCCCAATAACATTTTAGTGTCTTTTTAATCGCCTGTTTTAATAATCTTTTAATAAGATGTTTTACTTGAAATTAATGGAATACATAATGTTATATTAAGCTAAATTAACCAGCATCTTTTAGTTATGGTTATACTGGAAGAGGAGTTCTGAGTATGTGTTCAGTCTCAGTGCTGTAATTCAGACCAGTACTGGCATGGAACTGGAATGAATTACATGGAAATGGGCCCATTGCTGAATGTGTCCTGCATAGACATGGGAGTCTGCACTAGTAAACTGATCTGCAGAGTCAGGACTTAAAAAACCAGCACATCTTAGATGATACCTTTGTTAAAGACAGAATGACACCACCTCTTGAATATGCTGCTTTTGTTATTTTAACCATCCACAGTAGAGTACATTACCGCTCATAGAAATGCTTTTGTAACTCTTCAACTAATGATAGCTGGAGATGTTTTTAGAATTAGATAGTAATAGCTTGCCAGACAATTAGTGAATGTCAGGTTCACAATTAATATATTGTATTTCTAGAACACCTGAAATCTAATGTTTGTCACCTATGCCTGCTCCAAAGGGAAAGGTAATTTATGTTGACAAAAGAAAAAAAATAGAAAAAAGGAAAACAAATTACACAGGAAAGAAAGGACAGAAGCTAGCCTACAAATAACTGCATTTTCTTATATGGAATTGTGCATCACTGTATATTGGGATATTATACTTTACCAACATACTGAGGCACACAGAAGCACACATGTTGCTTCCATGCCTAAATAAACATAGTAGCTCTTGAATAAAAACCCCCATTCATCCAAGAGGCACCTCTTCTTCTCATTCATGGCATTGCTGAAACACTCTGGAGAGATTCTACAAGGACATTACAGAGCGAGGACAAATAGCCACCCAATCCCAAACCTTGGAAAATATAACAGTAAACTGTAAAAATGGCTTATCTTTATTTTGTCTATTTAAGTTCACCATTGGATAGCTTTTTACTACTCTGTGTCTGCATGCAAAGGCTCAACACAACTGCAGTCCTTATGCTTCCCTGATCCACTGACACCAAGCTGAGTGCTGCGGCTGACACACCTGAGGGACGGGATGCCATCCAGAGGGACCTGGACAAGCTCCAGAAGTGGGCCCATGTGAACCTCCCGAGGTTCAACAAGGCCAAGTGCAAGGTCCTGCACATCGGTCAGGGCAACCCCTGGTATCAACACAGGCTGGAGGGTGAAGGGATTGAGAGCAGCCCTGAGGAGAAGGACTTGGGGGTACTGGGGGATGAAAAGCTGGACATGACCCAGCAATGTGCGCTCACAGCCCAGAAAACCAATCACATCCTGGGCTGCATCAAAAGAAGCGTGACCAGCAGGTTGAGGGAGGGGATTCTGCCCCTCTGCTCTACTCCCGTGAGACCCCACCTGCAGTACTGTGTTCAGCTCTGGGGTCCTCAGCACAGGAAAGACATGGACCTGTTGGAGCAGGTCCAGAGGAGGGCCATCAAGATGATTGGAGGGATGGAACAGCTCTCCTATGAAGAGAGGCTGAGAGAGTTGGGGTTGTTCAGCCTGGAGAAGAGAAGGCTCCGGGGAGATGTTATTGCAGCCTTTCAATACTTAAAGGGGGCTTATAAGAAAGATGGGGACAGACTTTTTAGCAGGGCCTGTTGTGATAGGACAAGGGGTAATGGTTTTAAACTAAAAGAGGGTAGATTTAGACTAGATATAAGGAAGACATGTTTTTACAGTGAGGGTGGTGAAACACTGGCACAGGTTGTCCAGAGAGGTGGTAGATGCCCCATCCCTGGAAACATTCAAGGTCAGGTTGGACAGGGCTCTGAGCAACCTGATCTAGTGAAATTGCGGGGGGGTGGAGTAGATGACCTTTAAAGGTCCCTTCCAACCCAAACCATTCTGTTTCGATGATTCTATGAACAGAATACTTGTTGGAGATAGTAATGGTGATGCTCAGAACTCCAAAGGGACAGAGATGCAGGAAGACAGAAATCCTACCTCCTATCCACACCAGTGAGTACAACCAGCTGGTACAAAGAGGTATGTATACAGTATAGGAATATACACTCAAAACAGTAGAAGTGGTGCAGACTTATCTGAGTTAGGCTTAGTACTTGTACCAGGGGTGGATTTCAGAGGGTGGATTTTGAAGGGGAAAATTTTTCCTCCCCTTCATCCTCAGTTACGTGACACAGAGGAGGCTATGCAGCCCCTGCTGGTACTGCACCTGCATCTGTGCTGTACTAATAGTCACACAGCAGGAACAGCAAAAAGCTTAAGGATCCCTGGGAGTCATTGTAACAGAGTAAATATGGTGGTTAAAATCTGCACCATTCACATTGCAGGTCAACGTGTATGGGCTGTAGCACATAACGTCTTCACAAATAAAAGACAGCTGATTGTGTATTTGCAAACTACAGATTTTTTTCTGAGTAAATACATTAACTGACATTTATGCCAAATATATTACAGAGTCATGTCAAGAGAATAGAGCCCATCTGTACTGCAGAGATGTAATTAGCATTAATTAATATGTTCACATTGTCTGGTGTTCATATATTTTGCCCTGAAGTCATAAATGTGGCATGGCATTTAGTAAGGCAGTATTCATAAGCCTTCATCTGAATTCCAAACATTTGGATTTTGCGATGCTTTTAGTGCCCCTTATTATTAACTGTTTCTTAGCATTTATGGAAAGGGAGTTTTGCTCATTGCAGTGTTTGAGAAATTGCTGCTTTTCATAAGATACTGTTACAGGTAAACAAGTTTGTTCAGCAATTGATACTCTAGCATAAAAGTAGACGGTTACAATTAGCTTGTGACACAGACACAGTAACAAAGAAACTTGTATTTCACAACCATGAAACAATTAACAGCAAATGTTTGAGTAGGTTATTAACAAGCTAGAATAAAATCTGCTCATCGAAGCCATTTGGTAAACAACATCTATATATTAATTGAAAGGATATTGCAAGTGATTCAGGAACAAATGCACATCATCTACAATAGCACAGTTTTTTCCACTTCTGGTTCAGCAGAGATCCTCAAATCAGTGAACCCACTTGCATGCCCTACTCATGACTAATGTGCGTTTGTGGAGAAGGTGCTTCTGTTCTTACCAAAAAACTTCATAGGCCTGTGAGATCCTCTATTACCAGTTTTTTTCTGTCACTGCAAACCTCACTTCTGGTTCTAGTCATTCTGACAATTGGTGCATAAAAGACATCCAAAGTACTTTGGACTGAATTTCTTTGTTGGAAGTCCTTCAAGTGCGTATTAAGGCTCTTTAACAAGTCATATTGCATGGAGCCACATGTACTTTCTGCATAACTTTCTATAATGTTTCCTCCCATCCTTCCATTTCTGAGGGCTTCTTCTCACCCATTTACTTTTAGCTGTAATCAATTTTTTCCCTTTGATGCTGCTGCAAATATTAACAATAGCTGAAATTGCTGGATAAGCATTTCAGTGGATAGCTTCCACAGAATTACTGGCTGATTGCCCAGATAACTGGAAGTACCTGGGCTACCTACCTTACCAGTAATTTCGTATTTCTACAGTGAATGCAACATCCACAGATCCAGCAGAAGCCATGGATACATGAATGAGTTAACTAGTATTTTATGCTGTTCAAGTTTTGAAAAGCCACAAACATGATTCAACCTCTAGAAACAGTATGGCCCTGCTCTAGCAGTGACAAATTTACCCTTGGATGAATCAGACGCAATTTTGTCACATTTTAATTGTACACCTTTCAATACACAGCCTGTTTATTTCTCGTGCTTTCAGAGGCACAGCTTACTTTATTGTAAGCAGCTGTCACAAGTGTGATTTGCTCCAGTTTTCTACATTAAAGCCATTGTTCATGTGTCCATTAGTGCCATAACCTTGATGGGATTTGGCTGAAGCTTTTGAATGTTCCTAATGCTCATTTAGGGTGTGACCCCATGCACCTTTTTCTTGGCAGCCATGAGGCCTTAAGGAATCATCTTCACCAGCATTAGACATTTATTTACTGCAGTCTTAGTTGTGCTGACCCAATGGTTTGTAAGGCTGTGTGGAAAACTGGACCAGTTCACTGATGCAACTGAAACACAATTTGGTAACAAGAACAGCTATTTCAATGCACTGATCTGGTTTACCCTAAGAACCCAAAGAAAAGGGTCACACTATGAGTGAAGAACCAACAGAGGATGGGGAATCATTACACTGATATACTGTAGAGGAGTAGGTGCATAGTAAATCCATGCGGATACATGTACTGAGGTTGTACCAGCAGGGGCTAGTTTAATCCAACTGCTAAGATTTTGAGCTGCTAATCAAATCACTCTTTGAAGCTGTATCATCACAAAGTGTGGTTACTCTCACTTTAGCAAGGCTGGTGGAGTCGCTGCTCTTTAGTCAGAGTAGGTAAGCTGCCTGGAAGAAAGTTAACTCAAATTTATCTGAACTGACTGTTTCAGTAAAGATAAACCTTAAAACAAACCTTCTGAAGCAGGTCATAGGAAATGCATCACTTGATTTTTCACCTGTCTTTTCATTTGTGGTACAATATCACATTTAGAGAGTAACATGGGTTTTTGCAAATCATGAAGAATAGAGGGGAAAGAGACAGAGACAAGTTGTACCCTCAGTGCAGCCAACACTTTTTACACTGGAAAAGGAATCTTTGCTTCCTCTCAGCAGCATCTTTGTCAGCATCCTCAGGGTTTTAATGCGGTGAAAGTCCTTCTTAAAAAGGAATAACACTGTAGTTTTCTTCTGGCTTGAACAGAGTCCACATGAGCAGCACGTAGACAGGGACAGTTCAAGCCATTGGACTGGGGAAACACCTGTGGTGTAATTTATTGTTCTAACATAGCTAAAAGAAGAGCAATACCTCCTGCATGGACTTTGTTAGCCTCGCTGCTCAGGCACAGTAATAAGCTTATTATTTGCCTCTTTGTGCACAGTTATGACTCTGTCTTGCATCGATATGTGGGTATCAGTGCCTGCAGAATCAAAATTTGAAGATATTAGGAGAAAAATACATACTGAGTATGTGGAGTGTGTTATATGCAGAGCTTATATATGCAGAGCTTGAGGGTTTTGCCATTTCAATTTAAATTTAGTAAACCTCATATTTCAACTTAGTAATTTTGCTCATGCCAAGTTTGAAGTATTACATTCAACAGATTTCTGAGTTATCCAAGAAGAAATAACAACTGAGCAATTTTCTGAAACCATGAAAACCACAGGGTTCTCACAATATTCAGATCATTAAAAATGAACTGAATGGATTTCCTTTTAACTTTGGAGAAATGTTCATATCTGAGTGAACAAACATAAGAATTTTCAGCTTATATAGTCACATTCTGGAAAAACTAAATTGCTGAAAATGAAAGAGTAAAAATCCAGGACGCCTTTATTTAAGTCTATAACAGCAACACAAACATCGCAATAAATCATGTGCAGAAAATGAAATGTTGCATATCAGCTATTTTAAGTAGGCCTGTTTCAGGAAAAGATACATAAGCTTGTACATTACTTGAAGCTTATGGTAAGATCCTACTCAAGTTAGACTACTGTTACATATGCAAGTGTACATAAGCTACTGTTTTTAAATGGAGTCATAATTATCTGAAATTATATAAAATAATCACCTCCCAGTTGCATGTCCACTATTGCAAACAGTAGTTTCTACAGTAGAACAAAGGAATCACAATGTAAATGACAGAAAACACATAATAAAAAATTTAAATTTTAAGTAAAATATCTTCAAGTTTCTGTCCAGAAAATCAACGAATAGGCAAAGATATTTGCAAACATGATTTTTTTTTTGTTTCTCTTACACTGTAGAAGGCTTATACTGGAACTGACATTCAATCTTTACTTCTTATCAGAGTAAAAAATATCTCCTATACAGGAAATTACTTGTTCAAGGAGTTTTCAGAGCTTTTGTTTGATACCTTTAGTATCAAACAACAAAAGCCAGCAATTTCTCTGCCAGTTGAGGATGAGTAATTTTTTGTGTGTTCGTTTAACGTTATCTCTGAAAATCAAAAGCTATAGGGGTAATATAATAGGCCTAGCCTTCAATATTAGGCACAAGACCTCCTTGAAAAAGACGGTTGAAAAAAATACTAATAAAAAAATTTATAAATGTTTTTGCCTGTAAGTATGCATTTTTACCCTACATTTTTTATCACGTTTTCAGGAAGGAAGTGAAGAGGAGATTGTGCTTCCCAAAGGAAAGGACTAGCTTGACAATTTCCCAGGGTTGTTGGGGTTTTTCTCATTAAACAGAAAACAGAACTGGTGAGGAAAGCATACAAGCATCATATCATTTGAGTGTAAATGTCTGCTGCCCCTCTGTGGCTGTTTTTAGAGTCTCTTGAGGTTTTCAGACAAATGTAGTTAATATCCAGTTATTTACCTGCTATAAAGAATTAGCACAACATATATGTACCATTTGAATCCTATATAATGTCTCAAAATTGAGTCTAGATCATAAGCAGGTCATGTTAGGACTATTTCAAATGTAAAAGACATCATAGCAGTAAGCAGAAGCAGCAAGAAGCAGAAGCAATAGTTGTGACATCCTAAAGATAAAAATGAGTCTCTAAAGCACATTTCCAACCAGTTTGTATTTCATGTCGAAAGGAGAATTTAACCATCCAAAAGGTCATCTGGTTTTTCCAGCTATATCAACTGATCTAATAAAAGTTGTTATCTTTTCCTACAACCTGGTCCATTAATATATAACTGCAGTTTGAGGGATTTATTTAGACCCTAGCATTTGCTGGGTCGGAGTAGGGCTATTACCACAGACCTCTGTGCTAGCCTTATTTGTATGAGGACAGTGGAGGAACCAAATGCTCAGCAAGGTGTGCAAGGGACAATATGTTGGGTCTGGATGGCTCCTGCCAATTGCTTCAATACAGGGGAGAACCTGGAATACAGACAACCCTTGAGACAAGGTTAGTCCTGGGAGGTACCCCAAGAAGTATTCTGCATGTTCACTTGTAATACACTTCCATGTTAACTTCTGGTTTACTACTTTCATCCATTAAAAATCTCTCCCAATCACTCATAGTCCACCTTATAAGGTGCTGAGTTCCTTCAATGCTTTCTGAATGGAATGGGTATCAAAAATGTTTTCCATTCTGCAAGAAAGGGCCTGGAGTTCAAGACAATCCACTGATTGTTTCCACCTAGAAGCAGCCCCTTTTCCCCTACCACAATGTGCAATGTGCAGGGCTCAGACAATACTAGACACAACATGACTCCAGGCCAGCTGGCCACATTTTTGTGCATATCCACTGCAGGAGTCAAACTCATTCTGTGGTGAGAGCCAAAAGGACATTTTCCGTTAGAGTCCATGAATCAGGACTACAAAGTTAAGCATAATTTGAAATTTATGGGGCATAAACTCTTACACTTGGCATTGCCTGGAACCAGGTCTTGATGTATTCCACGGCTGCTGCTGTCATCTAGGAAAATGCCTTTAGCATCTTTTAAATGTTATTGTTTAAAGGCTTTTCTTAGTACTGTTTCACTGAAAAGCTGTTTTACTTCACTGATTTTACCTGTGAAAAATCCAAAAGGGCTACCTGCAGCAGTATAGTCTTGTGAGTTACCAGCACCTCACATCTCAGGACTATCTGTAGTTATTTCTGTTTAATTTTTAAGATCAGAATAATATAGAAATACTATTCTCAAAAAGCTGTGTGTGAAAAAAGAAGCATACAGAAATATTAGAAAGCTCTGTCCTTTTCTTCTGTGCAAATGGAACAGTAATATTTTGAAAGATAGATGACATTATAACTCTCTTCAGGTTCTTAAAAATTATGCAATATGTTCTTACGTTGAATCGTGGTGGAGTTTATGTTTATTTCTCATATTTAGCTTCCCAACTGAATTTGAGCCAACCATATGTATAAAAGCATCATGTATTTTTATGAGAGTCACAGACAATTCTTTTAAGACCATTTGCTGATTTGCTGCTGTATTTCTGAAAAACGTGCAGCTCCTGAAGATGTTTATCATGTGGTGTACTGTGGACAATATAGATTTCACAGTTGGGTTCCTAGTCTAGGATGGCTCCTGATCAACATCCAGGTAAGAAAGGTTTCATAAAGCCTTAGGTCTCCCTGTCTTGGATTGTATTATCTTTAGTTTCTCAAAAACGTCAACATCCTTTTAAAAGCCACTACTGCAATAGATTTACAGAAATTAATTCCCCACACTATCCAAATTGCTATCCCATATCCTGAGTATGAAGATAAATTCCTTTAATTTGTTTAAAGCATATGAGACATTCCCATCATTAAGTTCCATTTGCTCTTGCATTACGTAACATCTTTTTTTTAAAAAAACAGGGGGAGCTGATAGCTTTAGAGAGCACATCTGTAACTGAAGTCACTACAGATGAGATATTCTGCATCCTGTGTGCTTTGGCAACATAGGGCTGTATGATGCATTCCTGAATTAAAACAGAAAAAGGGGCCAATAAGGAAATAGCAGGGACTATTAAATACCAATGAACATCTGTATTCATTATGATTACTTTTCAGACACGTGCACAGACAACATCTGTAGTATATACAGCAGTGAGCACATATATTACCATCCTGGTTATTTATACACCACAAAAGGTATAGCTGCAACATCAGTTGACTGTTTTGACACAAGCTATCACTCTTTTACCTCACTGCTGTTGAGGATAAGCATTACAAATCTAGGGAGTGTGATGCCTTTCAGGAGTCCAACCTGTTTCCCCAACCTAAGTGACCAAAGAGATTCTGTGTTACTATACAGTCCCAGAAAGGTGGGGTGGGAGTTTCTTGATGATTCCCCAAATTCGTCTTCAACAACATTATTTTTAAGACAGCTTTGTTCAATAAAACATGTATATTTTTTAGAATATGCTCTCTTCCAAAGGATAAGCAATTTTTAAAAAGTTTTTTTTTAGTAATATTCATTGGTTTAACTGTTTATGAAGCTTTAAAACCACTCACATGAGTAAATCCCAAACTAAATATTTTGGCTTGGAAAGTTACAGACCAAGGGCTGGATACACCATGTGTGCAATTCAAGCCAGTCTCATTAGCTTCAGTGGGATGAAGTGTTTACAGCAGTTCACCAGAGGTAGGAATCCTTCCTTAAGGTATAAATGGATTCAGTTTAATACGAACAAAGCCAATACCAGGGATGCAGTAAGGAGTTGTCAGGCTGAGTGAAAAAGCAGAATACATTATTTGTAAGCTCTTAATTATGACCCTGTATTCCACCTTCTCAGCTGGTGAGTTTTTTATCAAACCTTAGCATTTTTCAAAATCCAGAGGGAAAGAAAGATTCAGTAATACTTTGCATTTCAGGGAGTAAGCTTTGTCTCAGCATACTACAAGACAATATGAACTATAGTAAAGGTTATATTTCTGGATACAAACAATTAGTTCTTTTATTAATCAAGTCTTTTGTCAAATATCCTCCAGCCCTTTAATGAATAAACCACACTGAGAATCCAGCATAATTTTTAATTCTATCAGCATAAAATGGCCTTGGTGCAAAAGTGAAGTTAGACAGGTAGGATTTTTTTTTTTTTTTTTAATGAAAGATTCCATATCCAAAAGGACGATAAAGCTTTGAAATAAAAGATAAAAGTTTCAAGGCCAATACTTGTATTATTTATACCTGGAATTATACTACTTATACCAGTGGAATAACAGGTCTCTAAAACTGTTGTTAAAATCAGTCTTTCAGATGACTGTGCAAAGTTTTATATTTCTAACTATGGAAGCCCTGTAGCATAATATTTCTTTTAAAAGTCTATGGTGTTTCAGAGAGGTAGGTTTGGCCAGTTCATCAAGCTTTTCACTATATAAAGTGAATATATTATTAATTGTTACTTATATGGCATATTTCATATGCGGTTGCTGTGTAAGTACATATTCATCTTATATATGTCTCCAGAATACTCAAGACTTCTCTTCCTCCCTTCCCAAATGTGTCCTTCACAGTGCAGTCCTGCATCTCCTTGCTTTCCCATTCCTTCCTTCTTTATTACAAAAGGTATCTAAAAAGAGAAACAGAAATGGAAATCAAGAATTACAAACATTAAAAAATAAAATCCCATACAGATTAAAAAAAAAGACCACCTACCTCATGAATCACCCTATAGCAGTTGTTCTTAAAATAGCCTAGACTCAGTATTCAGGGTTAAAGGACGTAGTCTCTTGTTCCCGCTTTCTTCTGTGCACCAGGAAAGTAAATCTTTCTTTACGGTTCTTGCTTTCGTTGACATCATATGGGTATTTTCATCATGGAAATTTTCTTGTCAGTGGAATACAACAAACCCCATGTTGTAACATGCAATGGGGGAAAAAATCATATAGATTTTATAGCGGAAAAGCATTTCCTTGTTTGCCATGTATTTTTTTCTTTGAAGGCAGGTCTTCAGGTAGTCACTTGTCAGGACCAAGTGAGGAGGGATTCACACAGTAATCACTTTTCAGATTTCCTGTCACTTGCAATTCTTGCATAAGTAGCATTATAAACTTGAAGAAGTCTGATAACTCAAAAGGGAGAATATGGTGGAAAGGTAATCCACCTGCTGGGAAACATGGAAGATTCATCCAAACCACACTAGATCCTAGGTGTATGTAGATTTTTTATATTTCATAAATAGCAGTCATAAATTTACTTTCAGTGTTACTTAAAGAAAAATGCTTGTTAACTGAAAGTACTTTTGACTTCATGAGGTTACATGTGTGGTGGGCTGACTTTGGCTGGCTGCCAGACACCCACCCAGATGCTCTCATACTCCCCCTCCTCAGCAGAACAAGGGGGAGAAAATAAGGTGGCAAGAAAAAAGCTCATGGGTCAAGATAAGGACAGGGACGTCACTCACCAATTACCACCACAGGCAGAACACACTTCTCTGAGGGAAAATTAACTTAGTTTATTGCCAATTAAAATAGATTTGAATAGTGAGAAACAAAGACAAAATAAAACACCACCTTCCCCCCACCCACACCTTTTTCCCAGGCCCAACTTCACTCCTTCGTTTCTGACTCTTCCACCCACCCCAACCTTCAAGTGGCGCAGGGGGATGGGGAACGGGGGGCTGTGGTCAGTCCAAAACAGCTCCTCTCTGCCGCTCCTTCCTCCTCACACTTTTCCCCTGCTCCATCGTGGGTCCTTCCATGGGGCTGCAGTCCTTCAGGAACATCTGCTCCAGTGTGGGCTCTCCACAGGCTGCAGTCCTTCAGGAAATATCCACCTGCTCCTCCAAGGTCTCTCCACGGGCTGCAGGGGAATCTCTGCTCCGGCACCTGGAGCATCTCCTCCCCTCCTCCTCCTCTCACCGTGGTGCACGGGGCTGTTTCTCACACTTTTTTCCCCCTCACTCCTCACTGCCGTGCAGCATTTTGCCCTTTCTTAAATACGTTTTCACTCGGTGCCCCGGGGTGGGCGGGCTGGAGCCGGCTGGAACCGGCTGTGTCCGGCACGGGGCAGCCCCGGCCTCTTCTCACACAGGCCGCCCGCCCCGCAGCCCCCGTCACCAGCGCCTGGGCACCCGCGCCCAGCACAACGTGTTACATTCAAAACTTACAGTTTTGAGAACTGGTAATCTCTTCTGCTGCCAACAGGAGTAGCTCCCTTGTCTTCTCAAGGGAATACAACTTTTATTCAGATGGTAGCATGATGAAAACAATTAGAGAATTAAAGGGCATGAATAATGAAACATGGAAATACCAGGCTTCAGATCATGATTTTTGCTGGGTCCTGCACTTGGGTCACAGCAACCCCATGCAGCGCTACAGGCTTGGGGAATAGCGGCTGGAAAGCTGCCCTGCAGAGAAGGACCTGGGAGTGCTGGTTGACAGCCGGCTGAATATGAGCCAGCAGTGTGCCCAGGTGGCCAAGAAGGCCAACGGCATCCTGGCCTGTATCAGAAATAGCGTGGCCAGCAGGAGCAGGGAGGTGACTGTCCCCCTGTACTCAGCACTGGTGAGGCCGCACCTCGAGTCCTGTGTTCAGTTTTGGGCCCCTCACTGCAGGAAAGACATGGAGGTGCTGGAACGTGTCCAGAGAAGGGCAACCAAGTTGGTGAGGGGCCTGGAGCACAAGTCCTGTGAGGAGCGACTGAGGGAACTGGGGTTGTTCAGTCTGGAGAAAAGGAGGCTGAGGGGAGACCTTATCGCTCTCTACAACTACTTGAAAGGAGGCTGTAGTGAGGTGGGGGTTGGTCTCTTCTGTCAGGTGGCTGGAGATAGGATGAGAGGAAGTGGCCTCAAGTTGCAGCAGGGGAGGTTTAAGTTGGATATTAGGAAAAATTTCTCTACTGAGAGGGTTGTCAGACATAGGAACAGGCTGCCCAGGGAAGTGGTTGAGTCACCATGCCTGGAGGTATTCAAAAAACACGTAGACGAGGCACTCCAGAACATGGTTTAGTAGGCATGGATGATGGTTGGACTCAATGATCTTGAAGGTCTTTTCCAACCTAAATGATTCTATGATTCTATGATGTCAGACAAGATAACAAAGGAAAGTAATGAGAAAACATGTTGACGTATGTTATCTTGAAATTATAAGAAAATGATATGCTTATATGATCTAAACATTTATCAACCAGAATCAACACCATTAGAGTGAAATATGAAAGTGTGAAGTACATTTCTGATGTGACGGGAACCAGCAGAAAGTTGATAGAGCCTAGACCAAACTCCGTTGTTTGGAGTTTAAGCAGATTTGCTCCTGCTAGCAGACCTAGAACAACAGGCAGGAGCCACGAATGAAGCATCCTACAAGTGGGTCCATACAGCTATAAGTACACTGTGCATGATGTCTGGGCCTGAGGGTCTTAAAGATTGGACTCATCTCTCACACATCACCTGTGAAAAGCACAAGAACTTCCGATACATCTGTGCTAAATATATACCATAATTTAAAAAAAAAAAAAAAATAAAAAAAAGGAAATATTGCAAGAAGAGCCTTTGTAATCTTTGTAATAGTGAGGTGCAAGCTGTAGAAAGGCCTGATAATCTGTCACTGAACACAAAACTGCATTCGTGTTTATGGACATCAAAAGCTGTGCAGCAATGGATGTTGCAAACGTGTCTGCAGCTCTCCATCACAGTCATGACACTCTAACCCCCAACCTTTGCCTCAACATTCTGCAGGCATTAGGAGTTGTTAGTAGGAGTTTTATATGAATAAACTTAGCAGGCATGGGGCCATCATATTAATAGTGATACAATTTGCCGGAGGGAACCTCTGCAGATATCACGGCTATTACAGCTGAACAAGTACATTGTGAATAATTGGATGGATGAAGCATCTTTCTGTTCAAGAGTTGTTGAAAAGTAGCTTACAGTTTGCTCAATTATATTTGTAATTCAGAGTCACCCAGTGGATAATTAGATGAATGAGTTTTGCTCTGAAGGTTGTTCACAAGCAAGCAGTTCATACCAACATCTGCAATTTGAAAAGTTTCAATTAGATTTCATTGCTTATGTGGGTCACATACTATTGGATTTGACTCCTGCCAGTATAAGTACTGCTCTTAGAGTCCAGAATATGATGTGAAGATTTACTTACAAATTCAAAACATAGATTGATCAAATATTCTCCAATACTTTGCATTTCAAAGTTAACATTTTTGTGAACATTCCTGCCTTCACCAAATACTGCAGAGAATAATCCCAAAGCACAAGCACTCTTTTTTTTTCACTTTTTAGTTATGGATTAAATGTGAGATATTTGTTGAGATCAAATACTAAATTTTAAGTAAAACAAAGCATAAAAATAATTTGAAAATATCTCTTCAATAATGTATTTTCACTGCACTCATTGTCTGCATGCTATAGACACAGTTAAACCTTGAAGCACTCAAATGCGGTGCTTTGACAATTAAAATTATATATTTTTTCCTTCCTACACAATTTTTTTGAAGCTGTCAGATGCCATTTTCTTCAAGACTATGTGGTGTACCTTATGTTTAGGAGTGGATAATTCGGAAAATATCTGAAAGCAGGGAAATGTGTATTTTTTAAGGTCACATTATTTTCAAAGTTTAATATTTAAAGTTAAAATCTGCAGACCATTTCTCCGTGACGTGGGTCAGATCTTAGGGCTACATCAAAGCAAATCAGACATGTAGATGAAGCCCAAGAAAGGAACCAGACCTAATATTATTACTTTAATATGATAAGGAAAAATCCCTTATCTATGAGGTAATGTAAAATGCAGGTGCATTTTCTTCTCATTTGTCCTTTTCCAAGATTTAGAATAATCCATGTGTGGTAAGAGCAGAGGTAGTATCTAGGATAACGCCATTAAGAAAGGAAAATAAGAAATTCAGCACCAAGTTACCGAGGAACGAACAGTCAGCCTCTCCAGGGAGACAAAGGATAAAAAATACACAAAAAGTAGATTCCACCTCACTGCTGTATCATTCTCCAGAAAATTTCTGGAAATCTGTTTCAACTAAATCATGCACCAGTGGCAAGAACCTTACTAAAATGAAACAGTTGGCAACATCAAAGAAAAGATGAAAGGAGTGTTAACACAACTGTGGTATAATTTCTGCTGCTCCATAGACTCACACCATCTGCCCAGGAAGAGTAAACACACAAACAGCAAATCTAAACCTGGAGAAGAGGAAGTCACTTCAGTCAATGAATGTTCAAACTGCTGTAACTTTTATCTTCCCTTACTCAAAATATACCCTCAGAGGGACTAGGGACAGGAGTTTTAGCTCACTGAACTTTCCATTCCTCACCTTCAGTACACAAAAACTCAAGAAAAAAAGCAGGTACTCAGCTCTCAAACTAACAGGCCCCAAGATCTCAAATTAATTCCTTTAAAAACAATAGCAACAAAAAAGTGAAGCAAAATTATGATGCTGAAAAGTTCTACATCATGGTTGAATCTATTTCTCAATAAACTAAACTTGTGCATGTTTGGTGTGCAGAATGAAAGGTGGGTGACAGAGACCATTTCCTTGCCTACAAAACAAATTCTCAGAGTCAAAGAAATAATACATTCTGAATTAAATATATTTCTTTGTAACTCTGGTAGAGACCTTTTGAATGCTTCATATTCTGGATTACATTTTGCTTAGCTCTACTGGGTCAAAGACATAGTACAAAAATGTCCCCATTTTGCTTTCCATTTAGGGAGACCGGTATTTCCAGGGCCAATCCTAAACCTGGAGAGAAGGAGCCTCTCATTAACTCTTATCCTGGAAAGGGATGGCAATAGACAGAACAGGTCTGTTTGGAAGTGTTTTCAACAAATAATCTGAGACCCAAATAGGCCACCTAACTAACCTAGTTCTTTCAGCAGAATCAACTGTATCTAAATAATTTCTCACAGTTGTTTAACCTCTTCTTTAAAATCTTGTCTAACTTCTTTAAACCTCTCATCTAAGCCATACTTAAAAATCTCTAATACCACAACTGCCTTTAGCAAACTTTCTTGGGGTTTATGTATTCTGACTGCTAAAAAAAATCCTCAATGTTAAATCCAAATTTCCTTTGCTGGCATTTATGGCTATTTCTTGTCCAGCCTCCAGTGGATATGAAGGACACTTTATTCCTTTCCTCTTTACCTATTTTATATTTTATCTTTTCCATACTACAAGATTAATTTCCCTTCAGACTCTGTTCTTTAAGCTAAAATACATCCCCAACAAAATTAAAGGGAGAATTCCAGCTTCCAGTTCTATCAGGAAAAGAAATGCAAGTCTCAAGAAAAGCTGTGAGGACATCTTGCAAGCTTTAGCACTTTTAAGCTAGAAAATTGTTATGTCTTGCATCTTGGCTGGTTGCTTTCCTCCTTTTGAAAAACATTTGATTATTTTAGAAAAGGATTTCTTTTATTGCTTCATAAGTGAAGAATTTTTTTTTAGTTCTCTGGTGAATATATTTGTGTGTTATGCATTTTTAATGAGCAGTGCTCTGCTTCAAAATGTATGTTTCTTCAGATTATTGACATTAATAGGCCACAGTATCAAGTTTGTCATGTTACAAACTGTAGCCATGAAAAAAAAGTTATTGTATCACTTATGGAGGATTACACGCTCTAAAAATAGTCAAAATGAAAAGACTTGTCAAGAAAATTACATTAACCAAGACACATAGGAAAGAAAGCATCTCAATTATAAATAGGTTTAAAAAACAGTATTACTGTTACCTTCTTTCAGCAAGAAAATTAATCTTTAAAATATATCTCATCTGATGGAAAGTCTCCTAAGGCTGTGACCTATTCAGGTGACAGTTTAATCTATAAAGACTGCATTAAGCTCAAATAAACCATTTTACTTGCTACTGTAATGGAGTAAGAGGTCATGGTCAGTGAATTATGAAGGGGAGTAACTCACTGGAGAATGAACAGTAATTTCTTGAATTGCATTAACGCTGCTGCTTGTATTTGTGCAAGTACAATTCTCATTATAGACTGTTCAGAATATAGTTCATTTCCTAGCACCTAGACTTCATGTTTCACATCACTCTTCTTTGTATAACCCACATCCTACGACCTTTTGCATTCTCTCAATTAGTAGGTGGGCTCTGCTTGTTTTGAGAGCTGCATGTGCAGTATTGCCGTTGGAGGACCGCTACTAGCACTGCATTTTTTAGCTGCCTCATATTAGTAACATTCAAGTTCAAAGCCAGCAGATAAGAGCAGGAAAAAGTTGTTGCTATTGCTGGAGGCTTTGGGGGCTGGAAGTGAGGTAGACTCTGCAACCGATCTACAGTTTATGTGCCCGATGCTGTAATTAGAGCTATACCCTATGCAACTGCCTTCTGGCCCTCACTAGCAATGAGTCTGGGTTAATTAAGCTGTTATCCTGAAAGATTTTAAAACCTTCACCTTAGAAAGTCATCAATCATACATTTTCCCATGCACATTTTACAAACTTCTGGGTTACAAATGGTCTTATTTGCATATGAGGTAATATTATGAATAATTGATATTTAGTAAGTAATGATACAGTTCATTAAACTTTTTTTAGATAATTTTAAGTGTTGTCAAGGTAAATTAAAAACTTTTGGAGCTTTTACAAAAAGTTCTTGCAAAGCTTTTTTTTTTTTTTTTAATATTACTGTATATATTTAAGAAAGCTAGAGAATAATAGGACCCCAAAACAAAAACATTTTGACAAGTAAAAATGTGTTGCAGTACATTTCTTCTGGTTAGTGTAAATAAACAGCTCCAAGAATACAACAAAATATATACTTTGTCTCAAGATACTGATTGTACTCCATAAAATTTTCTACAGCAGGCATTCATTATTTTTAAATGTTTTGTTAATATTTCATTTTGGCTTACAGGGTAATTTTTCCTTGTTTTTTTCATTTGTACAACTTAATGTTTTAATTCCATCTTGAATTTAATATTAGAAAAATATGAAACAAATTTGCATTAATAGAGTAAAAACAGTTGAAATAATCATGTTTTGTACAAAGTAATCCAAGACGCATATGACTTAAAGAAAATTAAACAGATAAAAACTCTGATAAATAATGAGCTAAATTTCTCATATTACATTTACATTTTAGGGTAAGCAATAAAAAGTAAATAAAAACTTCCTAGAAGAATTAATGATCCTTGCTTATTTACATTACAAGCACAACATATTTGAAAGATACTGCGGGGAAAATAACATTACATTTCTCCTTCCTCTTTATTAGAAAACTATTGCCCTGCTTTGACTGTTACGAAAAATCTAAAAAAATAACCAGTTTCCCCTATTTTGAGGAATAAAGGTACTCTGTTTTTCACATACTATGCTAATTATGGTAAAAATGCAGTGAATGTAAGTAAAAGGAGGACACAGGTAGATGCCCCATTGTTTCAGAAATGCTTCAAATTGTGAATGGTGTTGAAGGATTTACAAGTTTTCAGAGGATTGTTTCTTAGGTGCACAATCTGAAGGACCCAAATGTAGAGGACAGAAGAGCATGGTCAGACAGACTGAAGAGAATAGATATGTTCAGGTAAGGAAGGAAAGAAAGAATAAACCAGCCTAACTGAGAACAACAAATCTAATGAACCATGATTTCCTGCAGATGTTTTCATCATCCCTTTACCACTCTGCAGTAACAAGCCCAAATCTTAACTCTACATATTCTTTGCAGTATCACTTCCAATGCAGTGCCAGAAGCTCCTCTCTTTCCTGTTTGACAGTAAAACCCCAGCTCACTCCACTGTCTTATCTTGCTCTCTGGGCAGGAAGAACTCACCCATATCCAATGGCTCCAAACTATTAATATATTGATCATATGGATCAATCTGCATGTCAGCACTGACTGGGGCAGCTAACAGGCTAAGCAAAGCAGGTAACTGCAACTGCTCTTTCGATGCCAGATTAACTGTATCTCTCTCCTGCCCAGCTTGTGATTTTTGTAAATGTAAACTTAATTATCTCAGAGACCCCCACACCCTTGTCAATTGTAACTAAAATTTGTGAATTGTCAACATTATTTGCAGAGCACTGGTAGGCAAGCAGGTACATATGTCTGATTTCCTTTCAAAACCAGGCTAAACCAGCTTGAAGTTCCATTTCCATTTGGAGGATGCATTTCAAAACCTTAGGGGAATGTATACCTGGAAGGTCCAGTGATAACTCTAGGAACTGGGCAAGGCTATGGTGAGTATTGTGTCACCAGGGCAGCTCTGTGTGGGACAGTCAACTCTAAGAAAGGAAATTCAGTCCCCCACCTTACACTGGTAATAACATTTTTCATCTTCCAGCAGAGTGATCTAAAAACTAGGCCTGTGTAAAATGTTCATGATACCAAAGCTACTTCTGTATTTACACTCCGCTATAGTATTATAGACATGAAGTGCATATTCCCCGATATACTGTGCAAGTATTTAGATAGTATTTGGAACCCTACAATAAACAAAACCCCCACTGTTAAATCATAAAACTTATGCTTTATCATCTTTTATATTAATACTAGTCATCTGTGCTAATCATTTATACTATGCCAATCATCTTTGATACTAACATAATAAAATAACTTTGGTGCATGCTACTTTTGCTGAGCATTTGCAATTTTATATATGTAACTTCTACTGACATGAATAAGACTGAGGTTATATATGGCACTTGATTTTCTTTCATACATCAGATAAAAGTGTGACACATTGCAAGTACTGTTACCATCTTTTTTTATTAAAGTTGAACCTACGCCCCTTCTCAATTTGCTTTAGCATGTCCTATGGAATTACCATTCTTCAGAAGAACAGATGTGACATCTGATATTGCAGAAAGGATTCAGATGACTGCAGACAGGATGTCTTGCCACAACAAACCAGTGTACAACCTTCTCTCATTTTCTGTCAGAGAAGAATGACAGATAGTGATGAGGACCATGCCTTCACTTATCAAGAGCACTACTTTTTTAAGCACCAGACAGAAAGGGCAGGGATGGGGAGAGGGGGGAAATTTCTAATGGGACCTTCATGTCCTACACCTTTGGTCTTGATAAGCTGTATTGAGTCTGGTTCACACAGATTTATCTGTCTTCATAGCAGCCTGTATGGTGGTGCATTTTGGATCTGTGACTAAACGAGTGTCAATAACACACCAGTGTTTTGCCTATGGCAGAGCAGTGCTTGCACAGCGAGTAGGCTACTGGTAGGCAAGAAACTGGGAGGGGACAAAGCCAGGACAGCTGACCTGAATTGGCCAAAGGGATATTCCATACCATACGATGTTGTGCTCAGCAATAAAAGCTCAAGGAAAGGAGAAGGAAAGGTGGACACTTGTGTTTATCACATTTGTCTTCCCAACTAACCGTTACATGTGCTGAGGCCGTGCTTTCCAGGAAATGAAAAGTAGTTAATAAGTGCCTTATTTTGCTTTCATCATATGTGCAGCTTTTGCTTTACCTATTAAACTGTCTTTATCTTAATCCACGAGTCTTTTCACTTTCTTTCTATTTTCCCCCCATACCAGGGGAAAGGGGAGTGAGCAAGCAGCTGGGTGGCTTCTCGGTTGCTGGCCAGGGTCAACCCACTACATAAGCTTTATGATTTTCACCTAAACCAGAGCAACTCTGATACTGGGCTTCAGATCAGTGCTAGGTTTATTTCTATCAGTAACATAATACAGCAATAGCTGCCAGTATATATGCTCAGTAAGACACTTGCAGGTGTGTCACAGAGCCAACAGAGCCACAGAGCCAATTATATGACTAATTTCTTGCTAATCTTAGCAACAGTGAGTGCTATACTCTCATGAGTTAACTTCTGTTGAATTGTTTCTTCAATGCAGACAACGCAGATATGTTCTGCAGCAGCAGCAGCAATATAAATCTGCTTATTTCACATATTTCTTCACAAACATCTACACTAAACAATGCAATAAAAATCCTTTGCTATTAACTTCTGTTGTCAAGTTCAGCTTTTTCACAATGTTCTGTAGCACTGAATCAGAGAATATTTATTCATTTACTTTACACACACATGCAACAGGCTGCCTACCTCTCCCTTTCAAGGTGCCAATGCAATAGAGCACTATACAGTGCATTTACATATTTTGCTACATATAAGTATCGGGTGCTTTTTACTTCCTCATAACCATTGTATACAGCACCAAGACAGCACATTGCAGCAGGTAACTGATATGCAGTAGTGATTACTTAGTTCCCGGGTACAACAGTGTTACTGAAGAAGGCAATTTTAAGTAGACAGCTAATGTCCTACTGTTGTGTGTTTATCCACTTCTGGAGGGAAATAAGGCATCTTTTCTGCTTTGTACTGTGTTGTTTTAAGCGTGCTTTTCAAAATGACAAAGAAAACCTTCAGTAAGTTAGCAAATATAACCCATTCTTTTAAATCATCTGTTTAAGACAAGGCTTTGGGGCTTAACTTCCAGTTTTTGAACGACTGAGACTGCCAGTACAGTCCTGCATCACACAACTGCATAAACAAGGAAGACTTAGTGACAAATGCATCATTTCACAGATTATAATCTATTTTATCTAATATTTTTTTTTGTTAGTCAGACACTTTCTTAGATATAGCTTTCACACTTCCCAGGTTAACAAAAGTATAGTATCACCAAAATATTGCCTTTATGCAGAATGCCCTGTTAAACTTTCCTTTTTTACACCCACCTAGGATTTTCCAAAGTCAGTCTTGACTACCTTAAAGGAACCTGTCTTCATGTTTTTTTCTAGAATGGTACCGCTAGGGTACTTGAAAAATGAATAGTATCCTGACTCATCCAGACAGAAGGTTGTTAATTGCCTGTTAGGTCATAGTAGGTGGGACTAATAATGGGGAAAAGCATCTCAATACAATATCAAAGTAAGGGGAACATTCTTTTGTTCCTGAAAAGGAAAAAGATAAAACAGGAATGTCTTTGCTGTTGCATACATGAAATATGTGAAATGGAGATAGATATCCTTATATTTTGCTTTGTGCCTTTAACTGAATTCAGTGATGCCACTGTGCCTAGATGTGCTCAGATCACCCCTGCCACGTGGGGCTGATTGAGGATTTAGACATACAGACACCTAATTTATGAATTTTGAAGGTCTCTGGACAGATACAGATGCTAAGCTGTTCTGCTCAGCTAAGATGGGAGTTCACCTGCTCTTATCTATTAGAAATGTAGATACCAAACCAGGTTTTTGCTACAAATCATAGCTTGTATGAGGCATGTGAAGACTCAATAAGGCAAATATTTGCGAGAAAGATATGAAGAATCTTTTTAAATCTGTTATTTATGGGATTGCCTATGAATGTAGATTGTAAGTTTAGACACCACTGTTAAAATATTTTGGCTTTGATGTTTGCAAGTGATCCAGCAAATCTTAGTCTTGTTACATGTATCATATTAATTTGACTTAAAAGTCACTATCAACAGTTATTTGTTGTCACTATCAAATAAAAAATTATGTATTTACTTATTGCTCTACAGAAAATAGGGATGAAGTGGGTTTTTCCAAAAACATCTAAAAAGTAACATACTTAACCATTTTCCTTTGAAGAGTCAAGCCAATAACCTATAAACAAGAACTCTAGCCCATGTTTAAGAAGAGGGTAACTGCCAGTACTGCAAGTTTCCTTGCCATCAGCTAGACCTACAGTGCTTTATCTTCTTCCTTTCACTTCCCAGGCACCATCATTATCTAATACTGTATCACTAGATGACCTTTGTTTAATTTAGCAACCTGTAATATGAAATATTCTCCTAACAGCCTTCATTACCATGACCAGGAAAAAAGTACTTCTCTTTGTGGCAGCTCTTCAGGATGGGATGTGTTAAAGCTATGTGTGCATCTGTGTGTGGTGTGTTACTTACTCATCTGAAGCAAAGATGTCTAGCAAAGCAGAACAGTAGCAGACCCTGAACAATAAAAATACACTACAACACTGACACCTGTTGGTAACAATCGTGCCAAACTATAATGGCATCTTTACAATTCTACATTTTCAGAAGACCCGAGAGCTCAATCTAAATTAATAAACCTCCATCTCCACATGAAAGTCACCCGAATGTGAAGAACCAAATGCAAGACAAAAACCTGAAGACTTGATCCTCAGTCTTTCTAGAAGTAGAGATCCACATCTGCTGAGATCCATAGGCAGCTGAGGTCTAACAGCAGTTACAACAAATCAAGGCACACCAGGGTGTATCACATATCTAGAAACTGCTTCAGCATTCCTGACATCAGCATGTCAACCATAGTAAGCAATACATCCTGCAAAGCACTGAAAAACTTATAGTCACAAAAGTTTTTCCATTTAGATCACTATACGTGTAAGATGGAACTTGGAAATGAAATACTAATCTTCAGGACAACAGCAACTTAAATGAAAGCTGTTTAAGAACAAACTAGCAATGTGATATCTTTTTCATTGCCCCCTTCCTGCAAAAACAGTGAGACGAGTTTGACCAGAACAATAGAAGAGTGAAGCTGCACTGTGGCATTCCTCCTATCATAGCAGTGGTCTGTGCTTCCACACGAGCTTTTTTATGAGGAACTGCTAAATGAGGAGGTAAGTTCCACAGAAAAACAAACAAACAAGCAAAGAGGCAACCGGATCTGCTTGCTTTTTAGCATAACGACAAGCTCCTCTGCTCCCCTACTGGTTGTCCTCACAGAAGATAAAGACCTACTACTATAATCAGCTACTATAATTACCCTCCAGAGCAAAGATGTGCGATTTGAGAACGGAGGCTTTCCAAGTTCAGCACCTAATGACAAAGCCAACTCTCATGACCCTGTCCCACAGTGTATTTAGCAAAGTGCTACATTAGTAACAGCCATCTAAACTCTTGCTGACTTAAGAAGCAATGTTTCAGTACGTGCCCTGTGTTTTCTACTGCATGACTCCAATACTTCTGAAAAGAAGCAACATCAGCAACAAATTGAACGCTAAATTGAACTGGCAGCAAATCCTGTAGTCATTCAAGGTCACAGAATAGTCTTGTCTTCACTTGTCTGGTGATTGGTAGCCTCCTTTTCAACAGTTCAATAATTAATTCAGCCTTCAGCACATTAAAAAACAATTCCTCTTCCAAGGTAAATGAGAGTTCAAAAAACCCTCCAGTACCCAGTTCGTGTCATGTATGGGCTCCAGTGCTCTCCCTGTGACCTGTTTGCCCTCCTTCCCTCGGAGGAATGGTCTCTTGACCAAAGGACATTACCAGGTCTCCTCAAAACAGCACTAACCACGAGATGTGCATTATGCACTACTGTGATGCCAACATTTACAGGAAAGAAAACAAGGAATAAGATCAGCCTAGATATTCAAATCTGCAGAAAGCAAGTTAGACTGGCAGACCGTAATTAGTCAAACTGAACTGTGTTCAGAATAAGACTTAAGCCTGATAATCTTAGAGGGCTCTTCACCCCAGCTATGTGATGATTTACACAGGGCAAATTGCCTATTCCAGTCATTTGTGTCTGAGATGCAAAGTACAAAATGGAAAACATTCACCTGAATGGAAGGTAATTAAGACTTCAAACAAGATTTTCTTTGTTGTGGTTCAGCCTGTTTCACAGTTCTGGAATATAATATCTGTGAATGATACTGGACAACAAAAATACTGAACTTTGTTAGACAGAATGGTGAAAGAGATATGATATAACCACTTTTATTTTTACTTTCTTTACAGTAAATATGTTCTAGTTAATATGGATCCAGCATGGTCTGAATCACAAGTGAATGTGGCATTCCTGCACCAAATCACAGGAGTCAGTAACTTTAAACCTGTTACTCTCACCTTGCTCAGCAAAACAAAAAACTGCATGCACTGGGTTTTAGCTGTGTCACATCATGGAAAAGTGTAGCATAAAATGTCAGGAGGTAGAGAGGACTCTACAACCCTGTCATGCCCTCCAGATCTGCTGCAAGGACTGCAATGACAAGTCAGAGCAGTTTCCAAGAGAGTACTTTGCTCCCTAAAATTCCCATGGTGCTACTCAGATGCACCCTACCATCTCTCTTTACCCTGAGATCCTATTTACCCCCATGCAAGACTGTGAATGTAGGGCCCTTTACATCAGTTTCAACAACTATGACCAGAGAGTTGTTTCCTGGGACTTCATATAGCTCTTGCACTGATAAGGGGCTGAGGCGGGAGCCAGGAACAGTCTCATTGCATTTGTTTCAAATTTGCCTCTTTTTGAAAGGTTAACTTTCTTTCTGACACAGACCAACAAAAGGTTAACAGCAGCCTACACTCTCTCCAAATTGGTCTGTGGCAATTCCATGCAGAGATCTTAGAGTCTGTTCTAGATGCCTCTGCCTACAGAACCATTCCTATGTTCCTTTTAGTCACAGAAGAATAAACATTTCAAATGAAACTGGGGAAAGAGAAAAAAAAACTCCACCCAACGTGTAACATCTCCCATGAAGAGTACCTGTGGACTGTTTTCTGAGAAAACACCCTCAAACACCCTGACAACGTTAGCAGATTTTTACATTCATCAGTGCAGGGACCATGTATTATTACGTGTTTGTGAAACACCTGCAATCATAATTTGTCTACAAATCTAATCAGGGAATCTGGAGATTAAACTGGTGAAAATATTAAATCCTAACACTTCTGCAGTTCCTGCACAGCCTGCCAACTCCCTCCAATATACTGCAAACAATTCAATGTTAGTCTTTTGCATAACAGCTCTTACCACATTTTACTGCTGCCGGGTTTTGGCGTTGGGATGGGTTTTTTTAGCAAAGGAATTATGCAAGTACTGTATTAAGGGCAAAATGCATAGTTCATGCTGAACTAAAATAATTGACTTGTGAGTGACAAAATAATTATATATATCCTGGGTATTTAGCTATTTTTATATATTATAATTACTAGCTTTGCTGCATCAGGAAGAATACAGTGTTCTCAAGGATTAATACTATTGGGTGAGTCGATACACAAGAATGCAACTTTCTGAAAAAAACATATCCTCCAGCAAATTAAAAAGTTGCCTACCACCAATCAGTAAACTTGTGTTGCTGTGTATTTGGTGGTGTTATTAACCTTACTTATTGTAAAACTTTTGATCAGATGACCAGTCTTCTCCATGATCCACGTCATTTTTTTGCTAGTGATCACTCCAGCCTTTAAATCAGAATCACTATTTCAGAATATAATATTAAATGTCAATATTGTTTTGTTGTTGTTGTTGCTATAAAGCCACTTATAGCCGATTTAGTGATGAAGCAAGTTGAAGGTGTGTAGATGTTCCTCAGGGATAACAGAGATGCATTTTGCACTTACACCTGCTGCATCATGCAATATTAAAAATTAATTTGATGCAAGCACCTGCTTTGCATATACTTTGCAGTCATGGATATTGTAGAAACTGGGGCAATGGATTTGTGGAAAAAGCAGGGAAAAAACACATTGAGAAGTGATACTCTTGGATTTACGAGATCAGGTTTGCAATCTGAAGAGCAAGGTAAAAGAATATTAACCATTTTACGCAGCTAAAAGCTTGGCTGCAGATATATTGTAAAAGCCATTTAGAGATTTGACTGATTTCTCATTTTATGAAATAAGGCCTGTTATGGCCATAGGAGTATCCTACAAACATTTCATTTTTCAGAAAAATGAAATGAGGCACAAAAATATTTTGTGAATGCTCTTATATTAACTAAGCTATGCAGAGCAATGAATATAGTTGGCAGTGTTGATCAAGCAATTACCTGACATAAAATAGATGAATAATATTTTGAAAAGGCATGATCATGTCAACCTAAAACACCAGGGTCAGGTTTCAATGAACAGATCTCAGCTTCACTATTATATTATTATATTAGTCTTAATGAATTGAAAAGGACTGAACTTGAATAAAAACAGGCAGAGTGTAGCTTCTTTTTACAATAAAATAACTCCAACAGTGTGTGGGCAGCTTCTGACCTGCATGAGACATGCTATTGATAAGAGGACCAGTCCTTTCCATTAGAATTGAAATAGTTTCATATCATGAGCCAGGGGAGAAAATAGGGAGGACCAGGGGGAGGGTAAGGTTTTCAGAGTCCAGGACCATGGCTGGTGGATGCATTTGTTTCCAGACATACCTACTGCTCCCTCAGTGGCAGCAGTAGAAATTTCAGCAGCTTCTGTGACATTAGCAGTTCCCCTCACCCCTCCCCTGCTGCACTGTAGCCAGAATGCTGGATGAAGGAAGGATTCCTGCTTCTTGCTGCTGTGTGTTTCTTTTTCTCTGTAAATGTCTTTCCCTTGGCATGATATACACTGATGCTGTTAAAAATCCTCTTCTAGTTTCAAACTAAATACACCCTAATTTAAGTAACAGCAGTATGTAAAATCTTTATGGAACACCTTAAATACCCTGTGACTTCATCTCTTACGTACATCTTGAGAAGTTTGTCCTTTGCTTTGAGTTTCAGTATCTATATGCACAGTTTGGCACAGATCAAAGTCAAGTGATGCGGCACAAACTGCCCTTTTCCTATCAAAACCACAGCTATACCTCTTGTTCTGGGGCAAAACAGCCTCATCCAGAACGTCTTCAAGAACCTGGTGCCAGGTGCTGCTTTCCCAGAGCTCCTGCACACAGCAGCAGGTATGCTGGCCAGGAGCCACTACTTTTCAGTGCAGCAAAACACTGCCAAGCAGCTAATTAGTGGTATCTTCCTTCTGTAATAGACCCTGCCTACTGCATCACACCTTTCAAGGCGGAATGAGCTCAGCAGAAGCTGAGAAATTCTGTTTCTCATAGAGGAAACATGCCTCCATGATTGGCAGCATGTTCTGGTGGTTGCTTTTGTATTACTCCCTTATGTTTTATTAGTCTCAGCAAGGCTAGATTTACTGGAAGGAGGAAACCTTTTCCCTCCACTTCTGATAATGGCATTCCCTATCCCCTCCTGCTATTCTTGTAGTGCATGCTGCAATGCGACACCATGGTTACTCTGTATCTCTCCCACAGAATCACTATACTGTTGTTATTAAATATTTAAAATATTTATAGCAATGGGATTTACCTGCCAAAACAAGAAGGATTTGGGTTTTCTGATTTGGGATTTTGACCAGTCATCTCACTAGTCAAGTGCATTGGCACCTTATCTTTGGCAAAATCGCAGTCATTTCAGTTGGATGGAGACCTAGCCACAGTTAGCTGTGTTTATGCTGTTGCCAAATGGGATTACTACAATACATTATACATGTGGCTAGTTTTGAAGACCACCTGGAAGCTACAGCAATATGTGGCTGCCCATGAGATTAAGAGCGTCAGCTGTGAGGCACATAGTACATCAACCTTCCAGACACTGCACTTTCCACCTATTTGCATATGGCTGCAGTGGAAGTGACAGCGCTCTGTGAAGTCCTGCGTGAGGCAGCCGCAGGCAGCCTGCCTCTGTCTCACAGGTAGCATTTTAGAGCAACCGAGCTGTGCTAGCTGAGAATCTGAGACTGGAGAGATAGGGTATTCTCACTGCAACCCTTGAGAGGACAATGTCCTCACCTACCCGGCAGAGCCCACAGCTGTTGATCAAGTAATCAACACAGTGGAATACACACCAGTTTTTCTCAGACTTCTGCTTAACAACTGATTTTTAAGCTTTTTGTACGGAGCAATTGTGATCCATGCATACAGCTTGACACAGACTGATGGAGTGGTGTATAGTAATGCCCCGGCAGCAGCAGTAATAGTGTCATTGTTATATATTCAAAAATCACACATTTAGAGATCAGAGCACAACCTATTATTCTCAAGAATGATAAAAAATACTAAGCAGCAAACAAGGAAGTACAGCTTTCTCTACATTTTCTTCTATCAGAGATCAAGTAGTTGGGCTTCTTTGGCCCAGTTCCTCATGTGTCCCCACTGTAGCTTGCACATTATTTTCCTGATAAGCCTCATCCTTCATATCACTGACGGATTTATATTCTGCTGAGCTCAATTGAGTACTTGGATAGTCAGAATCTGATCTCATTACATGTGTGTCAGCAGAACTAACTCCAGGGAAGTCAATGGAACCAAGTTAGATTTACAGACTTGGAGCCAAATTTTTAATTCACCACCCAACATCTGTCATAACCTCAAATCTAAACTCTCCATGGACACGACCTACATTCCTAAAGCTTACAGATGGTATTTTAATATTTCTATAAAAAGAAAAATCTTGCGTGCCAGAGAAGTGTACTCAGTTCTTCTCATCTAAGATGTCTGACATGCACCCTAGTTCCTCAAGGAGTGTTTATAAGGGCAGGCAGTTGGAGCTAAGACAAAAGGAAAGGGAAAAGAAAAGAAGGCAGCTATGTCAACTGAAATGTCAAGGTGCTGACTAGCCTAAAGCTCAGTTCCAAAACTAATTGGAAAGGGGAACTCATATATACATTTTTTCCACATTTCCACTGATTCCTGTGTATTAAACCTTTCAGTGACCTCATCAAAACTGTGCTTGTCCTGAAAAGTCTGGAATCATCAATCCTAGCTCAGAACAGCTTTGAAATGATTTTTCATGCAGCTTTTCATGATGGACTCGAAAATATGTGCTGCTTCACAGTTGAACACAGAAAGAGTTCTCATGTTCGGACATACTTTCTCCAGTTAGGCTTTTTCTCTCTGCATTTTATACTGCGAGGAGCATTGATTAATGTGAATGTTTTAGCTGTAGTTGTTGTTTGTGTATAAACTTTTGTTAAAACAAGTACTGCAGAATAAATGACCTTTATACAGACACCTATTAAGGCACTAAAAGGCTTGGCTACATTCATCTGAGACGCGTATACATAACGTTTGGAACAATAAAGGGATCAGCAGCTGCAAGGGGTTTGAATTGAATTCTTTAACAATAGAAAAGTTTTTCAGGCCCAAATACCAGCAAAGAGAATTTTTTGCAGATAATCCAGGAGAAAGAAAATAATAAAAAAAATGCTAGCCAACTTTGCAGCAGTTAGCATAAGGGTGCCATCTGAAACATGTCAGCTTAAGAGTGCCCCATAGTACCATTCTTTTACACAACCATAGTATTCAGAACTGTTTCCCCAAATAATCCCAGATGGCATGCCACAAAATTTCAATTCATTTTAAAAGCTTTCTTTGCTGTTATTATGTGATTGAAAGTGCAAAAGCAAGTTGCCATTCTCATGGCACTATTTGCATTGGCTATTATCCCCTAAAATCCCCTTTAAACAGCTACATTGTCAGGCTATAGGCCTCATTTAGAACTACAAAAAAGCCCAGATTAATTCGATCAAAGGGAGAGCCAAGTACAAAATGCACTTTTCAAACTGTATCAGGGTAGGTTCCCTTTACAGATCGCTGCATGGCTAGAGCAATGCAAAAAAACCCTGCCTGAAATAAAGCCTGAGCACTAACAGAAATAACTCTGCATGTTTCACATGAAGCTTTTGGGGCTCTTCCAGGCTAAATCTCTCACTACAAATGATTAGAATAAAATATATTTAAATATAAGTCTGTCAATTAAGTAGCAAGCATCAGTTTTTGCCTGTTTGGCTTTCCGCCACCACTTTCAGGAGGCACTGATGTATTGCATGGATAACTTAGCCAGCTACAGACATTTCTGAAGTCTGTGTGCACTGGAATTTTTAATTAATTAACTTAACAATGAGCAATGAAACTTCCAAAAAGTACAGATAACTCCCCCCAGAATTATTTTGTTGCTATTGCAAAAAATCATCATCATCATCATCATCACTAGTGAGGCAAAGGAAAAAGCTGCTCGTATCATTTCTGCAAAATATTCTATTTCATGATCTAATGTGAACCCTTTTGAGTCAAGCATAACACAGGTCCATAGATCTACAGCCAAAAAGTCTCTAGTGGCTTTTCAATCTCACCTGGGGTTCTGATGGCAGGCAATAATGCTGATATTTTTGTTTCTCACAGAAGCTCCTTTGGTGTCTCTGCACTGTCTCGCTCTCTCAGTCTCTACTGGAGTTTGCTTAGTGGTGCTGCCATCAGTTCTTTCACCCTCAGACTGAAGCGGTTTCTTCAGCAACTGCTTTTGTGTACGAAGAAGAACATTTTACAGAGTAAAGAACTGCAGCACAAAGGTAGAGCAACTGAACATGTGCAGCAATATGTGCCATTGCCTCTTAAAGGACACATCAGGCCGAGAGAGACATGCTGAAAAGCTGAGCAGCTGCAACTAATATTAAAGTCATTTGCTGTAGGATGAAACTGGACGAATGCTTTTGTTAGCCACTTCCAATGGCATTTAGATTTTTGAGCAGTACCATTTTAATATAGCAGATGTATCTGTTTATTTACTTCTTGTATTTTATGGAATAAGTGTTTGTGTGGTGTTAGTAATAAATTTGGTGTAGCAAGAAAGTGTTCCTGTGGGGACAGATATAGCTCCCACAGAGAAAAAAAGGCCTTGAAAATCTATGTAATAAATGTATATTTGTAAAAACTATTAACGCATACAAACCTTGTTTTCCTACTTGTAATTATGAAAACCATTATTCTTATTTGTGATCTTGGGAATAAGAAAAGAGAAAAAGTTAATGTAAAATTAGTTATGTATTTATTTCAGGGGTGCACATTTTTTTAAAAAGCATGCAGTTACACTGTGAAAGAGTACATATTCAATTAGAGACATAGTCTGAGTTTTTAAAAATCTGTCAGATTTAAACATTTATATGTCATTCCACATATTCAATGGAAATAAATGCCAGAACTTGTTAAATTAAGTCATAACAAGGTGCTCAGGTCTTTGTAAAGAGTAGTATACAGAAAAGTACTTTAAATAAGCTGCTTTGTCCCCCCAAAAAAGATAACTTAAATCAATATTTGTCCCAGACATCTCTTTACCATAAAGCATATGAATTATTACACTATTGTAACACTTTCAGTACTAAAAAGTAGTTTCAGCCCATGGAAAAATATAAAAATGTCACACTTCATGGAATTAGGCCCCAATCCTGTAAACATGCATGTTAAATCTCATTAAAACCCATCAGGTTGAAGAAAGATTTGTATAATCAGGTGCTCATGGCTAGATCCAAAGACACTTTTAGATGTCCAACTATCTGTAAAAAGACCTAATTTAAACATAAAGCTCTTCAAATACATGCTCGGCTTTTTTGCCTAATCCTGGAAATGCCTAACCACTTACAGATACTTAATTCCCAACAGCAAAGTCCCATAAACTGAATCAGCTTGTAAGCATTCCCAGATTCAGGTCATAACATGGAAGCCAATAATAGGGTAAATCCCTCAGGATCCATGAGCACAGGATCCCTGTCATTTTTCAGCAAAGTCTGATCAAATAGGCATTCTCTAGCAACACATATCAGATTACAGTCTGCATAAAGTACAGCCAGATGAGGCAGTGCTTCTGCCATGCTCCCCTACTAAATCATTCAATCAATTGTTAGAGCACTCCGGCTGGATGGCAAAGGGATTTGAACCTGCATCATCATCCCCATGCAAAGGCAAATTGCAGCATAGATTATTCTACAGGGGGCACTCTGAGCCTCTTGTGCAGGCTGAATTACACTTTACATAGAATAATTAATATAGGGAAGGAAAAGACTAGAAAGAAATACCACTTTGTAGTCTAGTACCCAAAATACCCATCTGTCCATAGAACATGTAATGCAAAACATGCGTTTGTTGATCCTTTTGAGAGTCAGTCTCCGCAGTGAGCTATGGAGTCATACTCTCTCCCCAGCCAATGTATTACTGTATTCAAAGTGGAATACTTTTAATCTGAGGGATAGTGAGCATATTCCTATTTGTCCCATCCGATCTATTTTAACTCAGTACCCTGCTATTTTGGATATACAGAACCGAGAATTTTTTAAAACTGAGGTTCAGATCTTCTCAGAAAGGAGAAGGAATTGAACCTAAAACTCTTACATACAGAGTTGACATCAATGTCTTACGTTCAGAATCCTATTAAACTATTTAATAAAAACTAAGACGACAATATCACTAGCACTGTCCCCAACCATACTTCTAAAAATGAAAAAAAAAAATCTACTGAATTGTATGCATTCTGTCACTAATTATCTAACGCTACTACACCTTATAAAGGTAGTGACAATCAGCCAACAGCTCTTAGTTAAAATCCAGCAGATGAGATGTTTCCATCCAGCCCACTGCTGTTTCCCTAAAGGATAGCAAGCAATGAATACTGCCCAAGTGGCTGCACTCTTTCTCCTGCTCTGCTAATGGCCTGCTACACAGATTTGGCTGTGGCTGTAGATGGAAGGAAGGTTACAAGAGGGAAGCCCACTACCGTGAGACACAGGACTTTCTCCAGCTTTATTGCACAGACACCTTTCCCTCCACAGCAGAAATGCAACCCTCTGGGATAGACCGAAGAGACAGAGGTGACTGCAGTGGGGAGGTCTGCTGCTGCCATAGCATTGCAGGAAGAGAGGAGACTGCATTATCTGGTGGCAAAACCCAGCCTCAGTTAGACCACCCGTAGAGATCATTACCTTGGACAATCTCTAAAGACCCCACAGTGTAACATCCAGTGTGGCTATGCTGAAATCCAGTTTTGGCTAGCCTTTACTAGCAAACTGGTACATCTCCTAAAGAGGTGCATTTTTCTTGTATATTGAAATTATTTCTATTGTATGTGCGTAGAACAGATTGAAATTAACAAACACTTTACTGATGTCAGCAGTTTCAAGTTTCTACCTAATTCTCTCTCGTTCATATGAGATACAGACATTTCTAATCAGTTCTTTCCAGGCTATAACACTGTATTTTCAGATTGCATAACAGAATACTGAAGAAAGAAAAAAAAAAAGAGGTGGTTGTTGCCAGGGTGGTTTTATAAGACTGGATATTTTCCAGACAGCTGTAGGCTAAGAAGTGATAGGCCATGTTCTAACCTTATATTAGTGCAAATCTGGAATAACTTCATCAAAATGAATGGAATTAAACTGGCATGCAAGAAAAGAGGTTCAGACCAATCTGTTTTCACAGTTGTTTCATACTCTTCCAAGATCCAAAGCCTCTGGATCATTAAACTCAATCTGATCTTGAGACGCTTGATTATCTGTCCTAGAGATGCCCTTTGTTTCTTTCATTTGCTGTTGCAAGTGTGAGACAATTAGATGTCAAGGTTTCCAAGTGCTGTTATTTCCTTAGACTAGCTCTTCGTAAGTCTGTCATTGGTGAAATCCCCATGTCTGTGAAATGGCCAATTACACTGCTCTCTTTGACTGTGTTCCCATTGTAGATTTGCAATACTCTTATATAGTTTTCCTTCTGTATTAATAATCAGAAATGAAGCCATAGGAAGGCTTTTGTCAGGCAATCCTGTTGCAGAGAAATAAGGGTTGGCAGTACCTTTCAATTTCACAAAGAAATGTTTTGATATATACAAAATCAGTAATCATTAGTAGTCTTATAAACTAGCACAAGATTTTTATCACTGAACATTCACTTTTCACTTTCCAATTTCATTTTGATTTTGCCATTTGTATGTTTATTATATTACACAGAACATTTCAGGGAAATACTTCTGACTTAGAGTTGTGGGAAGGAATATCCAAAGGCGGCAACTGCTGTGTTAAAATGGCCTTAGACAAATGGTGTGTTCAGTCAGCCTGGGAGTTGGAAGATCCCATATGGGGATCTCCTGGAAATATAGCCTGGAATACACAAGATGAATTGATAAGGAAAAAGAAGGATGAGCAGAGAATGGACAGTGCTTCAGCAGAATGGAAAAATCCCTGCACCAGTTGAGTAGAAAAAGGAATATGAGGAAATACAGCAGAGCTAAGATAAAGTGAGATTACAGCTGCACTCTTGCATTATAACAGAGTAAAGGATTGTCTTTTCCTTATCCTAATCTCACTATTCTGCACCCCACTATTAGCCCATTACTTGATCCTCCAATGAAAATGACGACAAATTTGGAAGCAGATTTGCACAACAAACATACCCTGATAGTACAGACAGCCTAGCACAGTGAGGCATGGTAGTCTAGCAGCTAATCTGTAAGCAGGTCTCACTTTACAGGTGGTACTAATAAAGCCAGTCTGTGTCTTTCTGCCTCAGTCCCTGAGCTGGGATACTTCCTTTGCAGTGCTGATCACTTAAAGATTTCAAGTACTTGAACACCTACAATTGCTGAGAATTGTGGGGTTAATTTCTACAGCTGTGAACCTGGGTTTTTTTCAGTATTCTCTTTCTGGAAATTTATCATAAATGTATGCCAAGTTATAGCCTTATTCTCTGACTTAACCCTTCTCTACCAAGGTAGAGATGGCTTTTGACTCCTCTGTCCAAAAGAAGTGATCATATTTGCAAAGTTCCCACAGTGTATCTAATTTCAGACACATGTACATGCATCTAATAGCTGGTTCTTGCCCATGGTCTTGTAGGTCAATGCAAAAATTTAAAGTAGCCCCAGTTTTATGTGGATGGCAAAGTAGCTGAGAAGTTTCCATTAGAAGGAAGAAGCACACTTTCCCTTTTCACAGTACTCATGGAAACAACAGTACTAGTTAATTACCAGAACTGGTACTGAACTAAGCATCTGAGTGAATTTACATAGTCACTCCTCAGAAATACTCCTCCCTATCCCTAGGAGCAAGAAACAAGGGACACTTGCCACCACTCTGGTCACACGACAGCATTTCATTTTGCTCCCCCAATCTAGGGCAGTAACAGCACAGGGAGTTTACCTACCTCATTTTCACCTTTCCATTTTACAAGATTTGTGAAGAATTTGTATGTCCTTCCTGTTGACTGAACAGAAATAATGCAGTATTTAAAAAGACAACATTCTTTGTTTTCCTTTTGTGTTTTTCTGTTTGGTTTTGGCTTTTTGTAGCTGGTATTACAGACTAGGGCAGTTTCATCTACTTATGATGTAACTAGATGAGTTAATCCAGTCAAACAATATTCATTGCTTTTACCTTTCATGACCTATTCTTTGAACTTTATATATAACAATCTCAGGACTTGTTTACAGAGGGAAGTTGGCAGAAATCAAGGTTTGGTATGAATTTCAATATATTTACTACTTTGCACTATCTCTTTATTTTAACACCCTTAGAACAATGTAAAGTGATATTATTTGAGGCTGCCTTTGGCCAGCCTCATACACAACAACAAACACAAATACTCTGTGTTTCCAGAGGCTCCTGTGGGGCAGCACAAGATCTTCTTTGACTCTACGGCCAGACAATTACAGCAACTAAAACAGTAGAAACCTATTCAGTTTTTTCCTGGGTTCAGTATTTTACTTGCTGTACTGCAGCCAACACCACTGGAGTGAGCCTCTTGGTACAACTGGTTTTCTGCGTAAAGTGAAAGGAAGTCAAATGTCCAGGTATTCCCTGAATGACTTACCTTATATCATTTCTTGCCCAGGAAGCTCTCGTGGACCAGAGAATGCTGCCAAAGAGGCACGATGGGGCCACAGGACAGTTCAGCTGCCATCTCACTCTGTTGATGGCCACAGGTGAAGCTCAGTTTCAGACAGCAGTAGCAATAACAATTCATGGGGCTCAATAAACCTAAGAAAGCAAATGCTCAGGCATACGTGACTAAGCATTGTACGACAGGGCCATTGTAATGCAAAGCCTTGTATTTTATTCTGTTTTTCCCCAATTTTTATCTAGGCCTGTGGAAGTCTCTGCTGTAAGTTAAAACTATCCCTGCTTCCACAATAAAATAAAAAATAAATTAACTCCTCCGTGTCCCTCCCACCCCCAACTAGCAACAGCCTAACAAATAGTGTTCTGGTTTCCAGATCTTTGCCATCAGTAAATCTCCAGCCTGTGAATGCCTCACAGAGGAAGCCATTTATTCAGGCAGGATTAAATATACAACAGCAAATAATAGTCCATAACACTAGGCAGGCACTGGTTTGTGCCTACCCAGAAGATCTGGAGATCCCATTGAGTCTCCCTATAGCATAAAGAAATCTCCTCCATATCTGTTGAGAAGTGGATGCAGAATTCCTTCCCAACACGAGTCAACAATGAGCCAGTCGAGTCAGAGTCTCCGTGTTCATGGTGCTGAGACAATCCACACAGGCACAGATCAAGTACATACTCAGAAGATCTCCTAGTGTCTGCACTGGATACATGTGACTTACCTGTTCACACACATTCAGTACTGTTTGCTATATGGCAGGGTAATTTGGGAAAAAAATACCCAGTTGTTGCAAACATACAAAGAAAATCCTGCTTCTCCAGGTTTTCCGATTACAGAGCATTGGATTTCATTGTATATGATTGGATGCCAGATCTTCCCCCAACTCTAGTTCTGGCTGACAAATCTCAGGCACATGGAAATAATACCCTATGTCTTACCACAGCACCAATATAGTTTCAGGTACTCCTATTATTTCCCACTTCTGTTGTAGAGACAGCACCCCTGCATGATCATCACCTGAACAGTGCAGCACAGGGGCAAAGAGCAGGTACCAAATATTTACTATAGGATTTTCAGAGGCACTTGCAGTTGGCCTGCCTCTGCCTTCCCTTGAAATGTCTGCTAAACTTTCCTTGTAGGAACATTAGATTTTTTTTTTCATTTAGTAATAAAATGAAATAATCTCTAAGCCCTTTTTGAAATCTGTCTTTTTGTATTTCAAAAGTAGGCCTAAGCATCACCTCAAACAGCCTTCAGAAAGGGAGGTGCAGCCCTGTCCCCCACAGGGCATGTACTTAGAGCTGAATTGCCCCTTTAGCAAATGGGTTACACATATACCTAAGCTTTGATTTTTCAGGCTGATTTAAAGCATAGTCTCACCTCAGGTATGTTACAATAAACCAATGTATTGTAACAAAAGTAAAGCTGCTGTTAGAGGGTTCTCATTAAGGAAATTATTATCTCCTAACTAAAGGTCTACAGGGAAGGAAAACTTGTTTTACCACTACCTGTATTTACTTCTTAAGCCAACTGGCTGGTAAAGCATTTATAGGGCAACAACAACCTACATTTCTCACAGAGGCTGATACCACAAGGGGATGTGTTGAAGCTCTCATGACCTGGTTGCATTTCTCACCTGGCTGAAAGGCTTTCGTGACACATGTACTCCTTTACACAAAATGGCAGCCATCTCCCTGTACCTCAAGGGAGCTGAAATCAGAGGAGGTTTGCCCTTTCCTGTCTGTGCCTCCTTCTCACTCTGGCCAAGAGGCTGCCATGAGCAAAGCTAGCTGCTGCTGCCTCTGTTTTGTAGTGAGAGTGAAGCCTGGTCCCCCAACAAGATAGCTACTACTCTGTAGTGTAGTGAGGTGGGTGGAGTCACTGCACCACAAAGTGGTAGCCATTTTGTCAGGGGAATGGCTCTACTACAGGGTGGCAGCCATCTTGTTAGGGGACACAGCTTCACTCACTGTGCACAGCCCACAGCAAAGGGGCTGTAAGGAGGTGTGTGCACCCCAGGTAAAGTACGTGGGAGATGTGAGGAAACCAAGGAAATGGTTGCTGCGAGGTGGTTTAAAAGTTAGGTGAGACTGGGGAAACCATAGTTGATGCTGGTAAGAAGCCTGCTGCCCAAAAGCAGGCTGCCAACTGCTGATTGAAGAACGGGTTGCAAGGTTGTCACAATGTAATTTGGTTGATTAGCTCACCACAGCTGCCAGCACATTTAAAGTAGCTTTATTTAATCAGTAAAACATTGCAGGTAGTGTAAAAGCTGTTTCTTGGCCAAGTTTAAACCCATCAGTAAAGTCAAATGAATAGTAAATGTGTTACATGCTCTTCCTCACCCCTGGTAGGTGTCCAGCAAGGCCAATCTCCAGTTAGTAGCTGGAGAAAACAGCCACCAGCAAGTTATATATCTGGGGGATGTGAAACAGCAGTGCAGGTAATGGCTCAAGTTTCGAGCAATATAATTTGCAGGAATTTCTGTTTCTGCAGACGAGACCTGTAGCTCTGACCTGGGGCAAAACATCCCATTTTTCTGAGACTGCTTTTTGGCTGAGATGGGGGCAAGGGAGAAAAATCCAATATAGTAGAAAACAAAGGAGAGCTGGATAAATCCACTGAGGAGCCTAGGTAGAGGCTAAACCAGGGGCAATAGCATGAAAAAAACATAAAACATGAAAGAAACCTTCTACTTATTACATAATCTTGATGGCTGTGCTTTGCTTTGTGCATTTGTTTATTGTTATATCAAACTACATTTATGGTAATTATTAGGTAATAGTCATACATTTGTATGTTTATTTTCATAAAAAGAATTTCCGTCTATTTTGTAACAATAGAGATGAGCTGGGAAACTTTTTAGCATAAGGACAGAAGCAGTATATTTATATAGCTAGATAATTAATAGAAACTATGCCAATAAATTGAGAATGCTTTACCTTTTTTTCAGTTTTTTTTTATTTTTTTAAATCCAACCTCCTTATTTTGAAGTATACAATAAGTAAAGATTCTATACATGCCTATGTTAAATTAAAGGAAAACTGTGCTTTAGTTTGTATTTTGCCAGCAACAGGCAAAATCACCGATATGGTTGATGGTGCAAATATTCTGTACAAATATAAATCTTTGTAGAACACATAACCCTTTACCTCACAAATAGCTGTAAAACTCAGCACTTATGTAACTGCTTTGTGGTTTTTTTATTATTAATTACTTATTTTCTGTCTTCATTCCAAAGCCCTGGTAAGGGAGGGGTTTCAAGGAAAGGTAGTGAGGGGGTCAGGTGGGAACAAGTCAAGCCTGAAAAAAAAGTTTAGTGATGTGAACAGAAAGTAAATTGGGGGAAATGAGCATTTTATGCTCATTAGCTTTAGACTAAGAAGTAATTTTTATCAAAACTAGATAGTAGAATAATAGAAAAGCTGAAAAACTTCATGACTTTAAAAAACCTTAAAAATTAAAAATTAAAAAGAAACTTCCTCTCTGGGCAGCATAGTAGGTAAGAGTGAATTCAATTAGTAGAGGGTTAATAGGCTCCAGCTGGTGTGTCCTACCAGTTTGGGGATAGATTATAAAAGAAAGGGGAAGGAGGGTTAGAAAGGGTGTGCTCCCTTTCTGCTTGTCTTGGTTGCTCTGTGGTTTTTAGTTTGAGTGTGTGGTTTCCTGACTGCCTTGTGGACAATAAAGCATTCTCTGAGGTAAAGTCTCTAAAAGAATTTGGGCTGGAAGTTTACTTTCTTTCTCTGCAGTAATTCACACAGACTAAGGGCTTCTTAATGCCTTGAAATATCTCTAATGGCTGCTGCTAGAATTAGATATTGGACTCCAGTAAACTGAAGCATCTACTATGGAAGTTTATTTGTGCTTATAGCAGCAAAGGCCCTGGCAGCTATATAGGGTGTTGCTGCTGGGAATTTATTTCCATTGTGGTGGCTTCTTTTGACAATGTGTGAAAATTTAACTGGCTGCAGTTTAAGATCGAAAGTGTAAACCATACCATTCGCAAGAGTTGTGTTTTACAATACAGACCTACTATACAACACACACGACTGTAGGAATTGCAGATTAAAACCGATGGGGCGTATAAACTCTGTGTTTGGCTGGGGCAGAAAGAGGTTAAAAGTCTGACCTGCAAACAAATCTGGTGCTAGGTCTACCTCACAACTGCAGCCTTTGGTATGGGAAACCATTTAAGGCAATTTAAATGCTCCCTCAAACAAAGGATCCAGTTTGGTAAATCACAGACTTTCTGACCAAACGGCCTACAGTATTTCATAGGTTTGCTTTAATTATAACATATGATGGAGCAGAATTTACTCTAAAAGTACCCATGAAGTTAGAAAGGGGCCTTCAGATGAACCTTTGCCATAAGGCCATCTAACAATGGCCAAGCATCCAACAATATTTCCAGACTGCAAATCCTAATAATGTGTTGCAATCACATATTAACATAAAAATTGTTTCTAGATTTTTCCAATGGCTTGTCACAATATCACATGATCTCAGCTTTATCTGAATTAAGCTTTAGTCTGGCAACCTTAGTCTAGGCCTCATTATCAATTAGATATTAAATGTAGAAGAGGGTCGTCTGACCTGCTCAGGTAGGTCTCCAGCTCTGGTTAGGGGAAACATGCTAGCAACTCAACAATTGGTGAAGTAACTCAATAAGCTTTTTTCTGATAGTCATTTACATAGTAATGATCACTTGAGAAGTTGCTAAAGCAAAATTTGAATACTTCAGGGTTTTTTCAAAGACAATTAATTTACTAATTAACCTGGAAAAAAATATTTTTATTTTGGGACCTTAGAACATTTGGAAAATATAGAGGTTCATATGGGGTCAGCCTCCTAATTTAATTTTCGTAATGACCAATATGACTGGCACAAATCAATATAGCAGCCAGTTCAGATATAATTGGTAAAAGGCTCTACTGCTCTACTCTTAAGTCATAAACATTAGTTTCATCATTTACCTTGTAGTTCATTCATCTTCCCCTCTGAATGCCAAGAAACATACTTCATGTGAGTCATTTTGTGGTAAATACAAAAGCGTGTTGAAAATTGTTGATGAACACTTGGCAAACATTCATAATGTTTCATTTCAATTCTTGCTCAGTGATCCTTAATGATGGGAAATAAAAAAATAAAAATAAATTTTTAAAAAAAAACAAAAATCATTCAGTGCCTACGTTAGCACTGAAATGCCATGATTTATGCCAGCTAAGAGTAACTTCAGAGGCATTGAAACTGATTTCTGTTTTATAGTCCAATCCAATGAACATTGGATGGCAATGTTGACTAAATTCCATATTTAGATAATTGCTTTTCTGTTTGATTGCTAACTGTGCTTACAGGTCGAAGTAAACTACCTTGAGATCAATCTGCTGCCAGACAGCAGTGGCCAGTGAACTACTCCAGAGTCCATGTAAACTCGGCACTCAAATGCCTTTGGGTGCAGTTTCTGTCGGTCATTGTAAATGCGTGTAATGCTTCTCCTTGCTACAACTGCAAAACCAATATACTGGTGGTAGGCAGAGTTCTGTGTACATGTTGCAAAGAACATGGTAACATGTTTTGATTCTAAATAGTATCTTTGGCAATATACTATTATACTAATAGTTTTTATTCCCAGTCTCTATAAATAAGATTTCAGGTCTCCTTGAGCTTGAGAAGTTTGAGGCTCATGCTCTTCCTGTCATATATGACTTCCTACACCCTCTCACCACGTTTCTTCAACTTAAGACAGAGAGTGAGAGCATATATTTTATAAGATGCTTCAGTGAAGTGATAAGCACAATTAAAACATTTTGGCCAACTTGGGTGCTGATAGGCTAGCAGTTAATGTTGAACGCAGGACCACAGTTAGATATCTGCCTATGGAGACTTTTTGCCAAGCATCAGCACCTGTCCCTGCCTGATGGCCAAATGCCCCACTCTTAACACCTTCTCATTATAGTTTCATCTAGAAAGGTATCCACTGAAACATTTCCATACTCCCAAACACTGTAACTAAAGATGTGCTCTGATTTCTCAGGCCATCTTGTCTGAAAAAGACATGACTAGAAAGGTGCTCTGCGACAATGTGAAAAAGGCTCCAGAATGCACCAGAACAGACTATCAAATAGCCTTTTTTATCTTTAACTGTTGAACTACAGTTCACCTACACAGCACAGTCAATGAGCCCCATTTTGCTTGTCAGCTTGCATGGAAGTGCACAGCAAAGAACAAGGGTAGGACTTCTCATTTCAGCAGCAATTTGCAGCTAGATTGGCTTAAACTGATGGTGAAGTTACACCTAGCACAAAGACAGCAGAAGCACACAAGATCTAGCATTAGATCTGCTACGAGGAGATGGAGACCAGTTCAGTGGAAGACAGGGCATCCATAGACACCCATGTGGTACTCTGTGCATGTGCAAACTGGGCTTACAACACAAGAATATCTAATAGATATTATTCAGAGCACCAGCGTTGGCTGGTTGGGTACTTATGGGTTCTGCTTTAAATCCTTCCTCACCTTTTTCATCACCCAGTGTCAAAAAAACACGGGAGGGTGGGGGTGACGTAGAAAGCTGTTGGATGATGTCAGCTGTCAGTAGACACAAAGATGAAGCAATTTCCAGTGAGATTTTACAGGACCTGCAGCTATCAGGAACTGTGTATTTTTAAGCACCAGCTACCAGTGCACTACAATACCTGAAACACCTCAGCCCCAGGCATTTGTCCTAATTTGAAGCCATGTCCAACTGCATGGGATTGCATGAGTAACATCACCTGCTCACAGTAACAGTCTGTGCACAGCTGTTCATGCAATGTCCAGGGCCACCTTGAAACAGCCCTGACAGCATTATAGCTATCCACCTGCTGTGAAAAACAGAAGTGATTTTGTCATGGGGGGGGCACAACTGGCTGAGGGTTTGTCAGTGCCCAAGTGTAAAGGGAAAGCAGCCAAGCTCATTTTAAAATGGCTAACTCATGTTACCTTAGACACAGTTGCAAAAGCATGTTTAGGCTTGGCTGATTTATCCCACTTGGACATTAGTGCTAAGACTGCCATGACTTCTCATTCTGATGGGTTGCTCTCCTTATGCCAGCTGTGACCTGTCCAACACTTAAATGAGTATCAGCCAGAGGAAGAGAGAGGTTAGGCTAAGGGAATAAGATCATAAACCTTTGGCAACATGAAAAGAGATCAGTAATAGGATGACCCCATAGCTGCTTTTTAGCTTGAACTGTTTTGTGGAGAGTCTGAAAAATTTAGTTTTATAGAAAATGGGAAGATATTGCAGAGGTACTTTACTCATGCTAGGTATGGATTTGTTTAAATGTCTTCAAACTGAGCCTAAATTATTTCCGGTTCCAAGGGAGTCTGTACCATATGGGTTGGTCAATATATTAGTTAGTGGGCAACACTAGCCATGAGCTGAAGGAGTCCTGGGGCTTCTTGCATTCATGCTGATTATCCTGGCTGCAAAGAATGAGAGCTGGTGCAGCTTCTCAGGGTCTGCTTTTCCACGGGTACTGCACAACACCACCATCAAGTGGTATCTGCACCACAATACAGTAGTATGCCAAGCCCTGCATCCCTTTCAAAATGGGAATAGTGTTGCTGAGTTTTCCAAAGATACAAAAATCAAATGTCTCTTCAACATCAGATGAGACTTCATCATAAGAGAGCGTTTGTGTTTAACGGCTCCTCTCCTAAGACATATTCCACAACCATTGCTCTTTTATCAAACATGCCAGTGAGCTTATTTCTCATTTCTCATATTTGGAAAGAAAGTAAACTACTTGTAATTAAACTAGCTTCACAGAAAACTTTGTATTTGGTTTGCATATATTCTAATTAGACAAATGCTTTCTTAAATTGTTATTCTTTCTCATTTTCCCATTATCTATCTCAAATTTCCATACCGAAAATTAAAGTTAAGAACATATAAATAAAGTGCAGATAATGCAGTCTCAAGGCATGGCAACCTGCACTTTTCACTACTGACCTTTCCATGATTTCCTGAAGGGAATTATGGCTTGAACATTTATCAAAGTTTTTTCTATAGAAGCCTCTCCACTGGTGGCCTGTAGAGAATTATCCTCTTGCTCTTTGTGTTTGAAGAGGATTTGGATGCACCATTACTGCTGCTCAGTGTTGCGATTTTTGGTAGCTCCATTTTCCTTTTTACTTGGCCTCCTGCGATACTGCTTTTTTGCTTTTTGAAATATATAGTACTGAGAAAAGTAATTCAGAACATTTCAGATCAGTGCTAAATAAATTCCCAATAGCATGCTGAATTGGAATATGTATTAATGTCTCCCCTTTCCAAAACTTCCTAGCCTCTGTCTTTCCACAGGAGTAGTATACTATAAAAGGATCTATGTTGCTGTTTTGTTGGGCCACTTAAGAGCCAGTATATGTTAGTAGGAGTCTAGGACTTGACGTGATCCTACATAGCCTAGATGTTTTCTGGGAAGTTAGCTGAAATCTGTTACTTAACAGCTCTCAGCAGATGGGAAAGTTGCCACCATTTTCAGTGTAAATTACCCACTCCTGATGTTTCACTAATTTGACCTTAATATCCTGGTTTGAATCTGCAGCACATGCTGGAAACAGATATGCATATTACTTAAATGTACATCTCCAAGCTTCTCCTTAAATTGCATCTCCTCCCTTCCCTGTATGGTTCCTTATTGTGGTGGATTGAGCCTGGCTGGAAGCCAGGTGCCTACCAAATCCGCTCTATCCCTCACCCTCCTCAGCTGGACAGGGGAGAGAAAATAGAATAAAAGGCTCATGGGTGGAGATAGGGACAGGGAGAGATCACTCACTATTTACCATCACAAGCAAAACAGACTCAACTTGGGGAAATTAGTTTAATTTATTACCAATCGAATCAGAGTAGGATAAGGAGAAATAAACCCAAATCTTAAAACACCTTCCCCCCCACCCCTCTCTTCTTCCTGGACTTAACTTTACTCCCAATTTTCACTACCTCCTCCCCCCAGTGGCGCAGGGGGACAGGGAATGGGGCTTACAGTCAGTTCGTCACACATTGTATCTGCCGCTCCTTCCTCCTCAGGGGGAGGACTCCTCAAACTCTTCCCCTGCTCCACCAGTGTGGGGTCCCTCCCACGGGAGACAGTCCTCCATGAACTTCTCCAACATGAGTCCTTCCCATGGACTGCAGTTCTTCACAAACTGCTCCAGCTTGAATCCTTTTCATGGGCTGCTGTCCTTCAGGAACAGACTGCTCCAGCGTGGGTCCCAGGTCATAAGTCCTGCCAGCAGACCTGCTCCAGCATAGGCTCCTCTCTCCACGGGTCCACTGGTCCTGCCAGGAGCCTGCTCCAGCACGGGCTTCCCACGGGGTCACAGCCTCCTTCGGGTGTAACCACCTGGTCCGGCGTGGGGTCCTCCCCAGGCTGCAGGTGGAGATCTGCTCCACCATGGGCCTGCATGAGCTGCAGGGGGACAGCCTGCCTCACCATAGTCTTCATCACAGGCTGCAGGGGAATCTCTGCTCCGGTGCCTGGAGCACCTCCTCCCCCTCCTTCTGCACTGACCTTGGTGGCTGCAGGGTTGTTTCTCTCACATATTCTCACTCCTCTCTCCTGGCTGCTGTTCCACAGCAGGTTTTTTTCCCCCTTCTTAAATATGTTATCTCAGAGGCGCTACCACTGTCGCTGACCGTCTCGGCCTTGGCCAGCAGTGGGTCCATCTTGGAGCTGGCTGGCATTGGCTCTGTTGGACATAGGGGAAGCTTCTAGCAGTTTCTCACAGAAGCCATCCCTGTTGCAACCCTGCTACCAAAACCTTGCCACACAAACCCAATACACTTATAAATGGATAACTTCTCATGTAGTGCAAATTTAAATTGCTGAGTAGTAGATCAAATGGTCTAAAAATTACTGGGAGTTCAGTATGTCCTCACCTAGACATCACAGAATTACATAAGGGTAAGGGATTAGAAGGGATCCTTTTAGCCAGATGCTGAACTGAGGAGAGTCAAATACATACCAGCTATTTGGATAGTTTGTCTGAGTCACTCCAGTGGAGATACCATAGCATTCTTAGGCTCCAGTGCTTTATCATCCCAACTTCAGTTCTGCCCTTTTTAACATATCACTGCTGGAGTTGCAACACAGAGGCTGTGTGAGACCATGAGAATAGTTCCTTCTATATTCTTGATGTAATTATTTTAATATTTGAAGGATTTTTTCTTTGGTTTTTTTTCTTAGGTGAACTGAGAAATATTCTTTTTCGTAGTTGTGCAAGAGTGGTGATATACTTAAGTATATAGCAGAAGCACATGACCTGCTTTGTGTTAGGCACTGTAAAAAGACAGAACAAAAGGATGATTCCTGCCCCCAAAACTTACAATCTAAATCTGAAAAAGGTAGATACAGATCCCAGATAAGCAGTAAGACAGTAATTGTCAGCCAAAACCAGCAGTAAAAAAAAGACAGAAAAGGAAGGAATGAGGGTTATAATCTCTGCAAATACAGGCTCATTTTGAAAAGTTCTGAATCTAATGATTCACATTACATAAAGCTTAAAAAAGGCAACCAGATATTTATAGTTGTTTAGCATGCAGCAGGAACAATGAAAGTGTAGTTCGTGGAAACATTCATTTGATCTAGGCATCTAAATGGAATGTGAGCTCTCTTCCATGTAGTCATAAATACACAATTTTTTAAAGTTTAAGACTAATTTTCATAGTTAAAGAAAACAGTTACATAAAAAGTTATTTCTTTAGGTGTGGTTATTGTTAATTAAGGGAATTAATGACAGCAATCCTGCAGTCACATAATCATTATATTATGGTATTTGTTTATATTCAATGCTATAATTATTATGATATTAAAAACTGTACAAGCCACTTCTTTTGCCAGTTTAGAAGATAAAAGCAAAACTAAATGAACCAAAAAGATTTTATGATAGCGCATACTTCTCCAGCATTGATTCACCTCCTACCTTCCTTTTTTCCCTCAAGCTACATGAAAAATACCAGCTTCCCAACAACTGTGTCCATCTGTGTCCGGTTCAAAACATGGCCAAGAACAGACATGGTGTTTTTCATACCACACTGTGTTCTGAGTAGCAGTGTTTACTATTTCAGAGAGATCACCTCTCAACTGAAAAGAATGCATTCCAGATGCAATGTGCTTCAAAGGCAAATTTGTTGGGCAAACACTCATTTTCCAAAAGTTACTGTCAACTATTTGACCAATTTATGACGTTTCAGTTAGCTTATGAGGATGTAAGGCCACTTGTCTAAATACATGCATTTGAGAAAGTAGGTTTGCTTTCAAGTAGGCATTTAATGGTGGGGGGGGAAGTAGGCATTAAAAGAAAAAAAGACAAGTAAGTTTGAAAAGAGCGATTAATGACGATGTATTTCAAAGTGTGCCAGAGATTCTGAGGCACAATGAAATGTGCCTAAATTTGACCCATCCGCGGGAACCTGGCATCACATGTTTTTAGGATAATGCCGGTTAACTTCTTTTAGGAAGATTTTCAATGCTCCCTGCTATGTATCTGTAATAAAATTATTTTTCTTTTCTTCTTTTCTTTTTGGTGATAAGGAATTCCATAATGATATAACCCATCTGCCTCTCCTGCCCACTCAGTCAAGAGTATTGTCTGAATATATATGTAAAGTCTAATTATAATTTTGTGCCTGTCTTAAGCACAATCACAAGTAAAATAGTCAGGCAGGAATATAATTTTAGTTCCACACGGTCATTCCATGCATCACTTAAGCAAAGAAGAAAGACTGATTAAGGAATTATATCTGCTCATCTCTTCTTGTATTACAAAGTCAGAATGACCACAAAAATTGCAATAATTCTGTAAAAGCTGTCATTGTATTTGACTGAAAAAAAATGGGGAACTTGCCAGATGAAATCTTTTATCTTTTTAGTCTTAAAATCTGGCTTTTCCTTGCACATGAACCTTTCCTGGTCTTAATATAGCTAAATAGCTCTTATTCATAACTAAACAAATATTCAGTGTGATGCCTTTTGTATGACTGTCAAAGATTTGGATTTCTTTTTCTGGGTTGGGGGGAGGGGGAGGGGCTTGGGCTTTTTTTCTGCAAGGGACTACCAGTTTATGAATACGGTTTCCTGAATGGCAAGAAGCTCTGTTAAATCAGTGTAGCCATACAGAATATAGCCCTTATTCACATTTTCTAGCTGGCAATCTCTGAAGACCTTGATTCATGTATATCAGGTGATACATCATCACATATGGCTTTGATAAATAAGAACTGTAAGGCTTTATCTGTACATACATCTATTCATGACCTGCCCATTATCATGCTATCCTGAAGGAGTCCTTATAAGCACAACATCAACCATTTCAACTGGCCCTTATGAGCAGCAAGGTTTGGCTGATCACCAAAAATTCATTAAGCCACAGCATCTCAGCCTTGTCAGCCAGCAGCCTGTGACTGCCCTTAAGGTAGCCTGATGGGAGAGCAAGTGGCTCAAAACTTTCTGAGAATCAGGTCATGTTTTAGTCTCTAAATCACTAGCCAACTTGGAAAATGGAAGCTAGGCATTGTGGGGTTGTTCCTTAATTCTTGAAGACAGTGACAGAAAAAGAACAGAACAGACTCTTATGTAAAATGTGAGAATATGAAAATAAGGGGAAATAAATGTTCAACGCTTACAAACTAGTACCCTCTCATCACATTCCTGGAATTCAGGGACCTACAAAAATGTCTTCATGTTGGAAAAGACAACAAGTAATTCTTAATTCAGGTATTTCCTGTTTTTTTTTGAAAATGGAAATATTTCTTCTAACCAATGTACATGACAAGGCAAATAAACATTTTACTGTCTGGTACGGGTTTCTGTTTGTTCAACATGATGTTGTGGTAGTATTGAACAGTCATCACAGATGACCTGTTTCACCTTTACTTATTTACATTCCTGTGTATAAAGCACAACTGTTTTAATTTGGCAGTATTTAAAACCCACTTTCAAGCATGCAAGATGATATTTTAGTGGAAGAAAGCAAAGGCATTGTCGCATGTGTAATAAGTGTAATTTTGATACTTACACTCAAGATGGCAGTATGAAAACAGAAAACAAATTCTTCGGTAGGGTCTTCCCAGAGCTACACTGGATCTTCCCGATTCTTGATTTTATTGCGTTCTTAGTAAGACTGAACAGTTTAAACCACATCAAAATTAAAGTTCAGAATGGTCAGCAATGAGAAACACCCAGAGAGCAAATATTGAAGGGGCAAAAATCATTAAAACATGCATTATTAAAAATAGAGTAATGATTAAGTAATGAATCTTTTGACAGAAGTTCATTAACAGAATGTACAGTTTCAAAATGCCAAATCAGAAAAATATTAACATTCAACTAGGTCCTGGTGAACTCCTAGCAAAGCTTTAAGCTGCAATGAATGTAATTGTGAAGGGCTGCTTCTCCCATCAAAATGATAGCTATGATATTTAAAAAGAACATCTTGGTTCTTATTCTGAGTGGCAATACTTTCCTGCATTTAAATCTATTCCCCACCACAGATGTCTCCCTTCTATCCCTTTGCCTCTCTGTCTTGTATCTCCTTCATGCTTACAAACACATACACTTTTCTATCAATGCGTGTGCATTATCTAATTGTGTTATGTCCCTAATAAATACCTAATGTTTTTAACTACAAACCAGCATAATGCATCCTTTGCCTATAGAGCTGAAAATTATTTAATTTATGACTCATAGAGTATATAGAGTTTGATGCCGTGAAGCTTTGGGACCATTAAACTCAGATTTTTGAAATATTTATGTCAGGTATCATTATGAAGGTATTTTATTGTGTGATGACTGCATAATAGGCTCTAAACTAAGGTAAAATAGAAACTTTACAGTAAATCACTGACCAACATTAGGAAATATTAATAGGGTGAGAAGACACAATCCATCTGGAGCCAAATAAATTCTTATTAAGAACTTGCCAAAAGAAATTCCTGCAAAAAGAGAATATTTCCACACTGTAGAAACTGCGATATGTTAACTTTTCATGGCATTGTAGTAATATTAGAATAACAATGCTTAAATACTCCAGGCCCCATTTGTATCTCTAAATCTTCACATCAGCATATTTTCATTGACTGCAAACTAAAACAATGTGTGAGAGGGGGAGAAAGATGTCTGGTATTACAGGTTATGCTAAATAATCTTTTAGCCTTTCTGTATAATAAGAGGCTTTTCTGTTATGTTTAGAAAAGAGTATGATGACTTAGAGAAGAGTATGGGCAGCTGATGGTTTTGAGAAATGAAAAAAATTGGCTCAAATTCTACTACAAGTTCCTGATACGTGACTGGAAGAAGCAGTTGAGTCACCACCTTGTCTTTGAATGTGGCTGGAAAATACCATGACAGAATGAATCATCACTGTCCTGTAAGTTCTCTTTCTTACCGTAAGCAATATAGTGTCTGGAAAAGTACTGTAGAACAAATGTTACAACTCTTTCTTAATTCTGGTTTGGGAAGTGATGTTACTAACAAATGGCAAGAGACTTAGTTCTGTTTGCATCTCTGTAGCTGGAATAAGCTTTTATACAGAAATTCTCTCAAGAGCTAGTCATTGGTGTCAGAGCCAAGATTTCCGAAAGATAGGTTTCCCTGTATGTTATTTGCCTGCATGTCATCTGTTAGGTGGTTCGTGCATGTGAGAGTGTACCTTTCCCTTTAAGAAATGGATGGCTGCTGAGTTAGTAAAACTGAGAGCTCTTAGAAAGGGAGTAGCTGGAGCAAAGATTGCTATATTCCTGAAGATAGTGTAGTATTTATGGGTTTTCATAGCAATTTCAAGTTTAAAACTGTCCCAAATTTGACAATGAGGATATATCAAGTAAGTAAACAAGTCATCATTGGAAAATGCCTAGACTCTGGTCAAACTGTTTCTGTTTTTCCTGAAATGGGAAAATGATCTGCAAACCCCCCCAACATCTGCCGTTATTTAACAGTGGGGATATAGTATGGTAATCTCCACTCCCTATTAATAAAAGTTATGGGAAAGAGAGGGAGATGTTTGTAGACTTACTTCGGTTTCTTAGTCCCTGTCTGCCGCAGCACTTCCAAAGAGTCGCACGTAGCCATCTGGTTACCATCTGGGTCTTATCAAACAGTGTGGGACATTTCCAAGTAGTTATGCAGCCAAAAAAACTGAGCATCACAGCTTGTGTATAAGAGTACCTGGAAGAAATATGCATACTCTGTCATGGAGGCCATGCGTACTGAGCATATGATCCTCTCTGGCTCTTCATTTACTCCTTTCTTTGAATATCTAAGGCCAGATTCATTTTGATGACAGTAACTCCTCCGACTTATTGCAGTCTGAGTCTGGCCTTTGCTTTCAGAGCTATGATCATTCTAGCTGAAATTGCATCTTCTGGTATCAGTGAGATAAGCACTTAGCAATTGCAGAGGACTTACACCTTGGTTGAAGGCAGCTGTACAGACAGCATAGCTTCATGGATGTTCTGCTGCAGGAACAATGCACTTTACAACTCTCCCACGTTTTTGCTCTGCAACAATGCCTACTCTTTGCGCTTCTTTAGAGCCGTAGAATTTCCAGAGGAATGTTACACTTCTAAAATCCATTTCCTAGCCATATGCCTATTTTCAACATATGAATATAGCAGGAGTGCAGTAAGCCCAGCATGAATATTTGAGCTTAGAGCAAAATGAATGATTGCATCCCTTTGCAGCAGCCATGCTTGGACAATGGGTCATGTCTTCAGATGTAAAGGAAAATATTAATCTCCAGTATCTTCTTGTAGCATGCCTTCAATGCAGCTGCTGGTCATTCTGCCCTTCCATTCTTCTTATCTCTTGCTGGAAACACAATTAAAGGGCCCTGAATATAGCAATATAACACTAATCCTCTAATTCCCTAACTGGTTTTGCTGAGACTCTACCACATGCTAACAAAAGCAAAACCAAAAAAGAGAGCAATTAAAGAAATAAATCAGATGTCATGGCTTTGATACCTCCTGTCCTTTCTCCACATAATATTTGGGAATTGCTTGAAAGGCCCTCCAGTGCTATTAAGCTACTATTTGAGAGAGAGTATAATGGACTGATTCTTCCAGTTGCATGAACTGGTGTAGTTTCATTTAAGATAATGAACCCCCATATTGCACCCAGTTGAGGGTTTAGCCCAAGGCCTACTATGACTTCTAGTAGTTTTCCTGACAAAACAGTATCTTACCATTCCTTCCTGAGATCAAGCTGAAAGTGCCTGTAGAATTGGCCCAGTTCATTAATTCGGTTTTGCTGTTCATCTTCCTTCATGACATTTGTTGCAGTCATATTACTCCTCTGAGGGGTTTCACAATCCTATGTTTGTATTTGTCTTGAGCTGTAGAAAGCATAACTCTTGGCAGGAAGGAGGAAGGAATATTTCTATCCCATGACAAGCAAAAAGTCAACAAGTTGTCTGAGGTAGAGTTAGGCAAACTGATACAGATGAAAAAAACAAGCTAGCAATATAATTTTAGGTAATTTTAGGTTTAGCTAAAGATAAAAAGTTGAATATATGCCAGAACATTTCAGGAGGGTTCTGAAAGGAGCTGGAAGTTCTCTGTCCTCCCAATTTTCAGTTTGGATTAAAACCAAAAATTCCCCTGTGTTTCAAGAAAGCGTATCCATGCACATACAGTATTTAAGGTCAAAACTGAAGAAATTAATGGCCTTCCATATAAGAGGAAAATAGGAGACAGGTTGATGGGACAACACTCAAAAAAGCAGAGAAGAGTTCTGCTCTGAAAAAAAAATCAAATCTGAAGTAAGTATATAGAGATTTCTTTCCCCCTCCTTTGCCAAAGGAAATGCAGGTTGTGGAGACACTGTAAAGGAGGGGATTAGGGAATTGGGGCGTAAAAGGAATTATAATAATGGAACTGATCCATATAGTTGCTCTGTAGGAGAACATCCAGTGCTCTTTGGGTATCTATCATAGCCAAAAAATCACAAGGTAGTAAGATCTCTGGAATTTTGCAATAGGATAAGTGACATTGGTATGCAAAGTAATTTCACCTTTACAAAAAAGTAATTGCATGTTTGCTTGCTTAAGACAAACAGTAATTATTACAATCTAACCAAAGCCTCATTTTCCAACTAAAATGCCATCAAACTACCATGAAAAAAAATTGTATGGAAACTGGAACTTTAAATTTACTAGCTTAAAGGAAAGAAAAAAAAAAACTTTATACAAACAAATCTTGTGCCAAAAAAACATAGTCCAACACACTCAAATTCTCATTGATTTATGAAAGATTGTTCAATTTAAGAAATCCCTCTTTCACAGTTTTAAAAATGTTATGTTTGAGTAGTAGAACATTCTAGAATGTTTTGCTTTTTATTCACTCACTGGCTTTTGTCCTTTTCAGGTAACATTCTTAAAGCTCTCAGTTCTGTTTTTTTGGAATATTCCCAGCTTCTCAAATCACAACTTTCTTTCATGAGTAGGATTGAGGCATTGCAGCCAATGGTGTTAAGAGAGCTTCCTGCTTTTGACTGATCACAGCTGAAAAACAGCTAACCGCTGAGTCTCAATAAGCTGGTAGCATTGACCCACACAAAAGCTTGTAAAGGCATGAAGTCAGAAGCATGGAGGCTAAAGCAGAAGAATTTTCTTTATTTCTTTAGAGATGGGAACTTGTAAGAAAAGACACTAATGGGGCTAAGCCTTCAGCGAGTAAAATCTTAAGATTTGCCGAGACAATCAGGATTACTGGATGTGGAGGTTTCAGGGTCTACAATGTCCTTGAGTGGAAACTTCACAGAGTCTGCTAATGCAGGAAGTATCAATTGACAGAACTCAAGAGGGAAGACCGGAGTGCTAGAATGTAGGCAGTGATCAACACAGAATGTGAGTTTGAGTATTTGTGGGAGGAATGCCAGAAGCACAAACAACTTCAGATTTTCAAACATACATTGGGCAAAATCTGAAGAACAGACATAAATGAAAGGGGTAACATAAGACCATGGGGACAGAGGGAGATGAGGAAAGAGCAAGAGGGATTGAGACACTGACTTGCTCTGTTAGAAAATTAATAGAAAAAGCAAGATGGCAGTGAAGAAAAGAAAAACTGTTTTCACTAGGGGAAGAAAAAAAAAAAGGGCCAGGACTGAGAGGCCAAGGGAAATATAAATGATTTTCAAGATGCTGAAAAGGGGAAGGAAACATGAGTCTCAGACAGAAGGGAGAGAATAAAGGACTGAACACTCTTAAAAGCATAGTGAAGAGGCAGGTTTTTATTACCCAAGAGTCCTGGCTAAGAAATTGTAGACTTGTCATTTGAGCAGATCCAGTAGAAAATGTGTTGCTTGTCAGGATGCATTTAGTAAGAGTATAAATTAGATGAGACTATAAAGTTAAAGAGACTTCTGATAAGAGCCAGAAGAATTAACTGATTATCTTTAATGTTGGGACAAATGACATAAGTGTCCCATTAGGTGAGTCTCCTGGTTGAAGAAGACATTCAGTCCCTTAAAAGCTCATGGTAGTCACTGAAGTTTTTCAAGTCCTTAGGAAAAAAAGCAAAAGCATGGCAAGATCAGGAAGCAAAAGGTTAACCTAAGATAGCAAGTGCTATGGGAAAGATAAGAAGGAAGAAGAGTCCACAAAGGAATGCAGAAGTGTACTGACAGAGGGAAGAGAAAGAGGGTAAAATTATGTCTTCAAACACAGGAAGGGTAGAGGTAGAGTGAGAATGAAGCTGACTAAGACCTGGCAGAGGATAAGAAAACAAAAAGAGCAGAATTTTGAGCCACATAAATGAGAAACTGGAGGGGGGAGAAGCCATTAAGCATTGACAATCTGAGTTTCTGTGAAAACTACATGATGTATCCTCTTCTCAGTTTTCACTAATGACAGTAGCTCAGAATGGAAAGTGAAAGGCATAATGGCTAACAGGAGTTCAAGAAAAGCAAAGCATAGGGGCCTTAGTTTCTAAGAACTTAATTAGTGATGCAAAGCTGGGAAGCATCTGCAATACAGAGAAGCATCATGCTATCATGCAGTATCAGATGCCCTTGAAGACTGTCATAACAGTAATTGTATAGCAGTTAATGCTTCAAAATGCTGCAGTTACAGAGCAATAACAAAAAATCTCTACTATAAATGGGAAAAACTTTGTGACTGGGAGGAAACAAACTGGGATGTCTAGCTGATCAGCTGAGGGCTCTGAATTGTTAACATAGAGAGGGCTAAAAACCTAAGACATAACAGGAAGTCTTTCCAGTAAAATAAGTAGAAAAGTCTTAAGGTCATCATATAAATTTCATTACTTTGAGTACTGTGTACAGTACTGATGAACTGTGTTTGAGAATGACAAGCTCATAGTGTAATTCTACCAAGTTGCTGCAGAGCTTAGAAATAGATCTATAAATAGAGCTACGAGAAGGGAATTGTATTGGGCAGCATATATATGTGCATATGTGTGTTGGTCAGCTAACTTTAAGAAGACTAGTGAGTGACAAAATAAATCATACCTGGTTTTACATAGCTTTTGAATTGAATTACATTATGTAACTATCCAAAAGCAGCAGAGTGAATGTAACCTCTTGAATTCCATTCTGCTTTTTATTTCTAACAAAAATGTGAGTTAGTTTTAAGTGGATTCTAATGGAATTTACAGAACTGACAGTGCAGCTTTCCAGTTCTTTTAAGTTAGTGAATTTTCAAAGTGTTGAAGTATTCTGATGCTTATGATAGGAACGCTAAAGGAGTACAAAGGAATAGTGCAGGTAAAAAACAAATTAACAGAATTTTAAACTAAGTTTATTGTACCACCACCATAAACTGAGCTCATTCAGCCAAAATACTTGCTCTGTCATTCATCACTGCAATATGGTTTCCTTTCTGCTGAGTCCATTTAGTTGTTTCATACCATACCTTCAGGATTCATTTTCATTCACATAGCCAGTCTACCAACCTCACTCCCAGAATTATGAGCTCTCTTGATATCTTTAGACAGCTTTTTATTTGATATGTCTAGATATCAAGAGCATGACTATACAGGGAGATGGGGTCTCTTGATGATAGATCTAAGGCTGAGAGTCTTCATGCAAGGAATTCGAAGAAATAACTCAATCTTCATGCCAGATCAACATGTAAAACAGATTCCTTTTGCTTAGCTTTCTGACCACAAATAGAGGAAAAAACTGTATAAACTATAAAAATTAGAGCAGCTGTTGTGTTAATATTTTTAAGGCATCTTGATGCAGCTGTAAAAAATGTGCTACACTGCTACACTACACCTTAGAGCTGTAAGAATCTCAGCCTATTTAGTACTATAATAATCTCAACCCATTTTTGGATAGGTCCCAGTCTTCAAATCCCCATGTAATACCATTAGTCAAAACATTTCCCTTGTTAAAGTTTTCAATCACTGGCTTATTTTAATAATGTATTAAATTCTGATGAAGTTGATAGGCTTCAATAGATGTTTAAAAGTTTCAGTTCAGCCAGAAAAAAAAAAAAGTTCAGTTTCTCAAAGCTAAGAAGTTCCTTGACTGTACTGTTTTCCTCTTCTGCTGCCATTAGCTGAACTCTTCTTACTGCTCTCTTCTTCATTAAAACCATTGCTCAGACACTGTTATGTTCTTGTTGCTATGCTATCTCTTCCTCTTTGTACTACAAAGATGACATGTCTCCAAGTTATGGATTAGAATGATACTTGGGAGGAGAGCTCAGAGCTATAACCTTGGAGAGGTTTTTGGAGGATTTGCTGTAGAACTCAGGTTTCTCAGCTTTCCAGCCTGACCTTCATTTTTAACTTGGAGATGTGTAATGATGAACCTCTGCACAGGATGAAAGAAAGGCTGCTTACTGTTGTTAGCATTTGCTTGACTGGTAACAGATGTTCATGACAGAGTTTTGTTTTTTTTTTTTAAGTGTTTGCTGGTCTAATGTACAAGGGAAGGAGATTATTAATATTCTGATCAGATACCATACTTTCCATTAATCCATTTTTCTCACTGTTCATGGGAGCCAGTCATCACACATTTTCACATTATCAATTTAACAGTAGCTTTCATTCAAATAATTTCAAAACCAAGAATAATCCAAGGAAGCATTACTAGAATCAACATCTGATCTCTTAATTCTTTCTCTGAGGCCTGGGTTAGTTTAAGTGTTGTATTCCATTCAGCAACAAGAAACAGAAAACCGACTTGTGATTTTTCACTCTCAAGGACACAGCAGTTCCACTGAGAGTGATCTTTCCTCTCTCATCCCTGTAGAAATCTCTGCACCTGTGCTTGAAGTCTTTGAGGTCTCAGCTAATGAAGTAGGAGCTATTTTTAACTCTCCAAATCTCCAACAGTTTTTGATGAAAAACCATCAGTCCTGAAAGCATCTGTGCCACACAGATAGTTCCTCAGACTGGACCTTTAGACCAGCTCAGCTCAGAGAAGACAATCTGTCCTTTCTGCCTTCTCCTCCTCACGTCAGATATTGTCTACCAAGAGACAGTTTCATGTTTTAGCTTTAAAAAGGAAGGAATCTGAACCATGTCAAATGAAAACTTAGTAATAATTGCATCAAGTTACTCCTCATCAAGTTTCTGTGGCCTAACAACTTCTGCTCAGCTGGCATATAAAGACTGTCAGCCTACACTGAGAAAGTGTTACGTGAAGTCATACAGCTTCAGTTGCGTTCACACAGTTACCACAGCTCAGTTCATCACAGTAAGCTGTTGAAACACAGTAATTTGACTGCAAGCCTGAGTCCTAAACTTTTGTACTTCAGTCAGTTCTCCTCCTATTTGAGGAATCTGTAACAAGTGACAAGTTTTTAGATTTGGGCTGAATAGTGTAAGTACAAATGTGTGATACCCTGGCCCACATTCTCTGTCAAAGAGTAGATCATCATGGTTGTGAATTTTCCTATGTGGGCATACTCATCTCTTTTTCCTTGTCAGCCATCAATAATTTCAGTCACATAAATTGACTAAATGACTCTACAATCAAAAGTAATTATCTTCCAGCTGTGGACTGAAGACATTTGACTGATAGCAGGGAATAAGTTAGATTGTTGCTATCAAAATTCCCTGAAGAGGCCAGATCCAGGCAAACTGATCAATTTTCCTGTGGGCCTGCTTGCTCTGGGTGAGGGAGGGGAGAGAGAAGGGAAGTAATGAGGAGGAGCTAGCTTCCAGAATGAGCTACTCTCTTAGGTAGTAATCCAAGAACTAGTAGGACTCTAGTGTGTCTCTTAAAGGAACATTCCTGGGAACTCTATCTTGTTTTATAAAATGGAGGATTGGAGCTCCCATTCTCTCTCCAAAATAGGAAAAGAATATGTGATAATTTCCTGAGCCTCCATTTGGGACATTTTACTAAGTAATTTTCCTCAAATTAAGTTGACTAGAAACCAAAAAAAGGATCTTTGCAATTTCTCTGGCTCTATGCACAGCTCTACAGAAACATGCCGTTGTCTCATTCTTTCCTCCAAATAAGATACTCCATGTATTCACCTCAGCAGCTCTGCTCATAGCACACTGTGGCACCAGCCTGTTACAGCACTGCAGAAGGACTGAAAGGGTCTATTCTAAAAGGCATCAACTTCAAGACTCAGCCCTACTGTCACTGAGCCTTTGATTTCAAATGAGGGAGAAAGGACTACTGTGTAGGCATGAAAATGGACAGCCAGAAACAGCCACCTGCTAGGCAAAGAGAGACAGAATATACTTATAACACATGACATGTTAGCAGCTATGCTGCTATGTATATGCCTCACATACAATGCCAATGGGCAGTCTATGACCCCTGAAATAAATCTGTCCCATATTCCCTGATTGAAGAGAGGACAGAAGGCTGAGAAGTAAGAAGCTTATTTTAGCTGACTGGGTTACTAGAACACAGACATAATTGATGGTTTTGCTGATACAGCAAACAAACTTATTTGGCTTATGCAACCAGAAAAACAACAGAGAGCAATGAAAAATGAGAGGTAGCCAGGCAGACTCTATCTCAAGACAAGCTGAAATGACTCATGCTAATGTATACGGTGGCTCTAGCAGTTTGCATTAAATATGGACTTTGTTCTGTGGCTCTGTTACCAGTTAAGCCTGTAAAACCTTTCTGTTACAGAAGCAGGGTCTGGGATCATCCTAGATCATGCAACCTGGGAAGCGTTAATAGGAGACATCCTGATGGCTCTGCACGGGACCAGGCCTACTCAGACTATTCACTTGGTACTTGTGTACTCCACTCTCCAGTGCTACTGACTTGGGGAGGCTTCTTAACTCAGACACAGCATCACATCAGATTTGCTCTGAGCACTGTCATGTTACTGAGTTCACTCTGACAAGCCCTCTCAAAATCTGAGGCTGTAAGGTTTTGCAAAACCACCTTTGGTCTGGTAATATCATCTCTGAACGGGAGCTAAGAAGCCAAATTTGACCCAAGCCACTCAGACAAGAATTGGGACTAAACAGAGGGTAATAGGAATAAGAGACACGCACACCAAGTCTGAATGTAGCCAGGTCAGGTTTACATGACTTATTGGTGGGGGGTCTGTATCACATGAAAGCTGATGAAATGCTTCAACTGCACCTGAGTTATTCCAAGCCAAAAGCAACCAGCTGTGCAGAGAGCCAGCTCCATTGTCTTGCATCCATGACTTGGTTAATCTGCAACCTGGATAAACAGCCCATGGATAATTGAGAGTGAAGTGCACAATATATCAGCATTCTCTTGGCACATCATTTATTTCCCATAGACTGTGTATACAAAGCTGAAAACAGAATGTTCAACTTTCACAGAGAAACTGGGATTCTCCATTTTTTTTTTATAATACCTTCATAGAGTTTTGCCTATACATACCAAAACAGCTAATTAAATATCTGGTTTAGGGAGAATCCCCATGTACTGTAGAACTGATTTTGAGGCCATGTCATTAGTAACATTAGCTCAGAATTTAATATGAGCAAGAGGGAAAATAAGTTATGAGGGTTTGGGTAGTTGGCTAAAACCTGGAAAACACTTAGCATTAGTTTCTAGGCTCAAGCTGTAATGGTTCCACAAGTATACTTTAAGACCTTTTAAGATAGCCCTCCCCATGTGATTAGAAGCAGTCTTAGAACTACTAGCTTCAACTTCTTAACTTATCAAGCCTTATCTTAACTGACTCGCCTTGCATTGAGTCATTCTGTTTTATTTGAGTTTCAGGGATTTCATAGCTTTCTTCACCAGAACTATCTTTTAGCACTGACATCCAAAAGCTCTCTACACATTTATAATTCCCAGAGTCTTCTTATTGGGATTGTTGATTCAGTTCAGCTGTGCCCTAAAACCCATTTGCCCCTGACAGAGTTGTAATCTAGTTCTCCTTCAGCTGATCATGTTAATCCAATGGCCTCTGCTTTATGAGAAGAGATAGGTAACTGAGTCCCTTTAAAAGGAATACCAGATAGGTATGTCTGCTGTGGTGATGGAAGGGTTTTCTTAACTCATGAATCTAAATGCTAAGTTCTTGCACCTAATGTTTCATATTGCTTGGTTCCTAGTCTAGCTCTTGGTGGCTTATGTGAGTGCTCGGAAACATTCCTTTACTGACAAGATATTTGGGTATAGGTAGAACTTATGGTGTTTAAATATATCCTTAAGTGCCAGATGCATGAGGATATTTTGGGACCTAACCTCCCACTGATTTCAGCAGATCTGGTATCTGCTTCCTACTTAGAAAATTAGTCATCTATGTATTATGTGATAGATTTTAAGGGTCATGTCTTTCCTCTGTCCTCAGCAGATTGCCGCACCTGCAGACAAGGTAAGTCAAAACCACAAGCCAGCTATGCCAGCACAATCTTTATACTTGTTGGTGTGACTTTCCTTTTGCACTGTCTACCTTCTTTTAAAGTAAGAACACATTTGCTTGTTCTAGTATAAAAATAACAAATAGAAAAGAAATAATGTAAATCAAATAAAAAACAGTAAACTGCAAAAATCCTATGCAGTATGCCAGGAAATCTTTTCTCTAGGAAGGTGAAGTTTTAAATGGGAAGTATTCCTACATTTTTATAAAAATATTACTAGAGACTGATAGTTTTTAATAGGATCTGGGTGGGGGGAAATCCCCTTTCTGCTGATTCAGCACTTCTGTCACATAAAACTACCTCTTATGATGGAAGTCAGACTTCAAAAGATAGAAGAATGCGTAAGAAAAAACAGTGACACCAAATCAAAATTAAAAATCCATACTATGAATCAGGCTTGCATAACAATGGACATAACAGTTTTTAAGATCAGATAAGTGGCTAGATAAATACATCTCTACTAGCAAAGAAACCAAACTGAGTAGAATTAGTTGATCTTGAGAAGAGCAAGAGTATTAAGCTACCAGATAAAAACCATCCATACCTTGTTTCTACTAAAGAACATCCCATGCTAGTCTTGATATCATTCAGATACACTGCCATTTGGATTATATGCATCCAAAGAAAAGCAACAATGCTGGTGAAGGGTCTAGAGAACAAGACTTATGAGGAGCAGCTGAGGGAACTGGGGTTGTTTAGCCTGGAGAAAAGGAGGCTCAGGGGAGACCTTATCACTCTCTACAATTACCTGAAAGGAGGTTGTAGTGAGGTGGGGGTCAGTCTCTTCTGCCAGGTAACAAGCAATAGGACAAGAGGAGACAGCCTCAAGTTGTGCCAGGGGAGCTTTAGATTGGATATTAGGAAAAATTTCTTCACCAAAAGGGTTATCAAGCAGTGGAACAGGCTGCTCAGGGAAGTGGTTGAGTCACCATCCCTGGAGGTATTTAAAAAACATGTAGACATGGCACTTAGGGACAAGGTTTAGTGGTGGACTTGGGAGTGTTAGGTTTACGGTTGGACTCAGTGATCTCAAGGGTCTTTGCCAACCTAAATGATTGTATGATTCTATAATGCCAGGAATAGTTTTGCTGAGAAATATGTCAACATAAAAAGTAAAAGAGTCTGTTCTTAGAACTTACATAGTTTAGGATTTAAAGGGGTAAGGCTAATATCACTTTAAAGCCTAGTTTCATGACTCCAGTACTCATTCCATGTTTCCACCTTACTTATAGGACTCTCTATCTTTGTGCTTTCTGTCAACACTCTCCCTCTGATTTGAGAAATCTCCATGTTATTAACTAGCTGCTAATGCTTCAAGCTAAAAAAGAAGTTTGCCCAATTAGAGCCCTGAAACTAAGGTTTTCTAGTTTTTCTATTACAAACTAAGTTCCCCTTCTGAACAGAGGAAAATCATGATCATTCTTTGTCCTTCTGTTTACCTGGAGGATCTTCACTCATTCTGGTTTTTTTTTTTTCTTTACCCCATTATTTAGTGGTGTGATGTTCTGCCATATCTTTTCAGTTTAGTTAGTACAAAAATTGAAAGTGGACCCAAACCGTCTGAAAAAGGTACTTTTTATTCAGACACTAGTTATAAGCATGTAGCAGAACATGGGCTTCTTCAATCCATTCCTAAACTTCCTGTCTCCAAAGCTAAGCTGCTGCAAGTAGAAGTTCTTAATATCACCTCTTTACTCCCAGACGTAATTGACACTGAGCAACCAAAGCACCATTTGGGGTTTGGAACTGTAGGTACCTCACTGGCTTAACATACTAAAACTAATCACTTCAGGAATGCCTTGTGCTGCTTGGATGCTAGGCTCAGGATTTTTGTTGCTTAAACAGACTCACATCATGCCATCTGAGATGCCCTAAGGTAGCTGAGTTGTCTGCATTGCTGGACCAGATGATCGTTGTAGGTCCCTTCCAACTGAAATTATTCTGTTCTATTTTATTCTGTCATGCCACCAGCATGACAGAAGACCAAAAGACCTAGAACTGGAGGTAGGGCAGGATATACACACACAGCACCAGATGCCTAATTTTTGGCAATTGACTCTCTCCCAGGTCTCCCAAAAGTCATGAATGTCTGACCAGGCTGTGACCTAGCTTATGTATGTGATCTGTCACCTGTTACATCTTGGGGTGCAATCAGCTTTATTTGTTCTAGCTGTGGCCAGTTAACATATTTTCTGGTGCAAACAAGCAGTGTTAAACACCTTATTTCCCCTGTTCTGGAAGGTGGAGAAGGTATCGTTGACTTATTTTCAAACATAGCTGTTTATGACCTCAGAAAAACCTTACATGAATGTCTGCAACCATTGACTTCTATCAGAGGTGTGCATGCAACATATTCATAATACAGTAACAGCTAATCTTACTGAAAGGAGAGAGCACATTTCTTCAGCTTTAGCTGTCTCTTCATCTTTCCGCAAATCCTTCTCACAAAACAAACACACGCTTCTCATATCACCTTCAAAAGCTGTAAGAATTCTAAATCTTATTTTCATAATAAACACAATATCTGCAGTAAGCAAGCTGTGGTCCATGGGTGATGACTCCATTTTGCATTAGCCTGTCAGATTGAAAATAATAGGGATTAGGGATTACAGGTTGAAATCCAAATGTCATACCTATTTACAGTCTTTAATATGTCCAATCTGCTATGTCTGGGAGAAATAGCATTAACATGCATAGTTACTTATCCAGTTATCATATCTTCTAGTGCAAAGCTACATCTGCACAATTAGAATAGTAGTCTAGAATGAGTATATGCTATATACAATGAGCAAAATATTTCCTTGGACAATAACAAACAAACTTATTTTTCTTCAGATGCCAGTTTTTTCTGTGCTATCAAGACAGTTCATTTGACTGACTTAGCTTATATATTTGCTATAGATGACAGGCATTCTTAAATTCCCCAGGAGTTCTGTTAGTTTCTCAGAAATGCTCTTAAGTCTTCAGTACTCGCATTCTTCTTCAATTTCATTTAATTTCTGTACCAGCTGTTTGAAAACACATCTCTTGTGTTTCAGTTTTATATGGAGGATAGTATTGTCTGTATTTCTGTAAGGGGTCAGAGCTAGCCTCCTTTGTCTGATTTAGTCAAGAGTCATTAAGGACGTAAAGTGCATTAAAGGCTGCAATTGCTGGAGAAAAGACTACCTTCCATTTGTATTTTTCCCACTCCACTGGAATTTATTGCATGCAGATGAAAATGGAAGCTAAGGTAAATCTCTTTCATTTTTTCCAGAGAGCTTCCACTAGTAATAAAGGTATCCTGTCTAAAGGTCCATTTGTTTTCAGTTTCAGTAAAAATGGTTTTATCTCCTTGAACCATGAGAATGGTAAAGAAAACAAATTCTTTTCCCATTTCAAAAAATCTGTAATTGAACACATTTGCCATTGCAACAACTGAAGGCAGAACATTTCAATCTGGCTTGTGGCTAGCCCTTGCTGAAAAAGTATCCCTGAGCATATCTGTAAATATTGGCATTATATCTGATTAGGTTACAAGCTTCTGATGATAATGGTTTATTAAGTCAAATTATAGTTTACTGCAGAGTTGTTAGTATGCTATGTCATGGTGCATAGGCATATATGGTTAACCCAGCTACATTGTGACAAATGGAGTAAAAATGTATAGGAAATGGGTCACAGGAGCACAATCAATAAACTAATATTTTTTTCTTTTATTTTTCACTCCCAGGGTCCTGTTCTGCAAACACATTAAATTCGTAACTGCCTGACAGAGGATGGTATCAATCTGTGTGTTAGTGCTTATTGATTAGCTTTGCTAGAATATGTGCTGCCAGCTATAATAAGCCAGAACATTTCGAATGAAATTGATCACATCAGTCCTGAAAGTTAGAATATTTTTGTGGGAAGTCCTCATGTAACCATCTGATTTAAAACTTTTTAGTTTTGAAATCAATATCCTCAGACCACAGCTGGAAGAGATTTTTTCTAATGGATTTTTTTAAGTTGTTGATTACTAAGTACCAATATTAACATGGTACAAGTGAATTTGAGGCCATGTTGACCATAATTATTTTGTTATCTTTCTACAAAGCCTAAGATTTATCTACATTACTAAATAATTTAGCACAATAGAAGCAGATGAGTAGGTCAAAGCAGTTAATGCAGTGGCCACCACCTCTACATGCTGCAATGTTTCAGGTACTGCAGGCTAGATTTAGGCTGGTCCCCACGACCAAATGTTCCAAACACACATGCAAGTCAAGACTGTCCAAAGAGCCATTCATCAGTTTCTACCTTTGTGTTCCCATTAAAGAGTGGAGTACATTGGATACAGATCTCAAGTAGACTTTCTTCATTGGTTTTCTCCGAAAGCGATCTGGCTGACACACACCAGTATAGCTTTGCAAACTAAACTAATGCACATGGTGAGCAAGGATGATCAGGGTTTCACTTCAGAACTGTTGTACCACTGCAAATCAAAATGTTAATGTAAATGCAGAAATCTAGCCTTTATTCTCTGCCTCAGTTTTTTTTATACCATAAACATAAAAAGAACAGAGGAAGGAAGATATATGTACTATCCTACTAAGGTGAGGGATCTGAAGAGGACTGTGAATGAGACTTTTCTTTTACAGAGGAGGAGTGAAAAATCCCTATCTTCCCCCGTTGGAACCACACAAAGAATCTAAATGTTTGCCCAGAGTTATCAAGCTGTCACCATATACCTACAAAACATGAAGCAGCTCTTGCTCAATGCCACATACCACTGCATCATGAATAGTAAGCATTGTTTTGGTATTGCTGCCTATATTATAAATACACAAAAATGGAAAGGAGGATGGCAGCTGCTGTATGATTAAATATAGGAAAATTACTTTGGGGAAAGGTCTGATGAAAGAGCACACTATCACTGGAGGAAGAAATAATGTCTGAATGCTCTATCAGTAAATGCAGACAAGGCAGCAGCACACAGCAAACCAGAAACTAAATAATGAATAGGCAATGGGGCATCAGTGAATATGCCAGATTACAAAGACTTTGATAGCATTACAGGTTTCAAAATGAAACAGCAAACAAGTGAAGGCTAATTAAAACTATATGATGGCACCATCACTTGGATATTGCAAAGTGTAAGCAGAATTATAAATTCAGTCCAAGGTTCTTGAGCCATTCAGTGGACTCTGGGAAAACATGGTGAACTTCTTGTGTTCTTCTCTGAGGGAGGGTGTACCATTCAGTCGCTAGTAAGTTGGGTTATGGCCTATGGTTCATCACAGTGTAAGTAGAGTGAGTCAGTGTTTTTTTCACAGAGGTACAAATATCTTCCATAAATTGTCTGAATGTGGTTGTACATCAGACAGAATAGTTCAGGCAAGGGGAAACTGGCAGTTCCCTGGTGGAACTACTGATGGGAGTTCCTTGTCTGGTCCATTGCAGGCCATGGCTGCACTGATTGGAGCCCTTTGAAACAGCCCACACCAAGGAAACAGAGTCCCAAGGAAAAGAAGAATGCTTAATGTTACAGGTAGTACAGAAAGCCACACTGAAATAAATGAATTAATGAACATATTGACACTATATGGGGAACAAGTAATTCATATAATAGACACATAAAGAAAACAAAAAATATATCCTGGCATTCTTGTAGCAAGTTCTATATGAAGGCTGGGATGTCTTCTGGACATGTTTTACCCAGAAATAGATAAAAACAATTCACCAACCACACTGCTGTCTCATATCTCTATTATGAGAAAAAAGATACAGGAATAATAAAGTGAGTGGAAAAGGGAGGTATTGCTGCTAAACTTAGCTAAACTGCATATTTACATATACTAAAACATTGTTCTCATGTGCCTTCAGCTAAATTAAAAATTACCTTCCTTCTCTGTACTATTATTGCCAAAGCCAAGAATTACAGGAGAAGTGAATAAGTACTTTCCTTTATCCTGCATAGCACCGAGTAGTTCTAGATGTTTGGGAGCATAATTTGGGATCAATTTACAAAGGAGGAGTATCAGTTTCACCAATAATAGGGACTGCTAGGATTCATGGAAATCCAAATGGATGCACAGCATTCCAGTGTATTAACATGGAGACAACTTTGAGGAATCTGCAACAGATAGCAATGACACCCAATGTCATGATCAGCAACACCAGGGAAATAAATAGAAGTCTCCCTGGCTGAATTGCACTTGACTGCAGTTCTTGGGACACTGGGAAAGAGATTCAGCTTATCTAACTTCAGGCATTTCTAGCATGCATACACTTGACCTATTTTGGATATCTATATTAGGATGAGATGAATCACGCATTGGAAGTGTCTGTTTCTCACCACTGACTTTAGAAGAGCCTGGACAAGTGACTCAGAGGATTAGGTTAGATGAATCCCATTCTACTGCCTTTCCAGGCACTCTGACCTGTTGCAAAGAGTAAAGGCAACACGGCAGGTACTTGTTCTTGCAAAAACACAGGAAGACCTAAACAGCCATGCGTGTTCCAGCTTCAGCAAAAAGTCTGAGAGCAAGTTATGCAAGAAAAATTAACAAATGCCTGTAGCTACTATTTTTTCAGAGATGCTGTCTTCTAGGAATGTGGACATAATAGAGATATCCAATGTGTCCTAAAAAGCAGAGTTTCAGATAATAGATTCCAGAGACATTTGTAAGATTTATCAAGAAATGGAAATTCTACCACACTGTCACTGCATTACAGCCAGTTAAGTGGCAAAAGCAAGTCAGTGATTGAAATTGCTAAGGCTGAATTAAAGAGTGCTGCAAGGAAGGAAGAGAATGGGAAGCTGTGTTTGGGAGAAAAACACCTGCATTCCCACGCTGATCTTCTGGTGATCCAGTCAGCACAGATGCATGTTTGATGTCAAGAGATACACTCACCTGCCTGTTGTATCAGCTGTTTGAATGAAAGTTAGTACAGGTAGCAATGGTGAGAAGTGTAACATGCATATCAAGACCAAATACAATCAGCAAGTATACTTCAGCTGGCTCAGCCCATTTTCTTTGAATAAATTGTGTGCTCAGAAGCAAGCCACATGTTTTGAGCAGTGGTGAAACTCAACAAGGTAGATGGGCATGCATGAAAGCCGCAGACACTTGCATTCACTGGGAACATGAGCCATAAACATCTTTGTGGAGTTGGATGAAACTTTCATTCCACTAAAATTTGATCAGCAGGATGCAAAAGGAACACTGAATGCTAAGTGGCTGATACTGAATGGGGCCTAGCATCAAACTGCCTGCAGAGTATACACAAGACATTATATAATAGAAAGCCTGTAAAAAAACCTCTCCCCAAACCAGAGGAAAATGCCTTACAGCTTTGATTCATTTTCCTTGTCACATTTAGCTGCAGCAGGCTAGAGAGGTGACCTCCCCCACAGCCGGAGCAGTAACTTCTTCAGCTGCCACAGCATAATCCACCAGGGATTGTGAATCAGATGTTTTAACTGCTGCAGTTCACAGCCAGTGAATTAACTTTAACTGCCATTGATTTTTAGGTTATGTAACTAAACCAGACGTGAATTGTAGTAGCTAATGAGAAAGCTACCCATTTTCATTATTGCTACATAGCACCCGTTCTGCCCTTTCTGGCAAATCATAAAGGAAAGGGGTGGACATCTAGTTGAATAGCCTCTTCAAACACTGCATCTGAAATCTAGGAAGGATTGTGAATTAGAGCTCCTTAGCTGCCAAACAACTTAATAAAATAAGAAAGTTACTCTTATGTCTAAGATGGTATTGGTTTTATGAGGTGTAATAGAATATTAAGAAGTTTATTATATTCCTGCTTAAGTTTGTTATCTCAAGAAGCACAACAATAGAGACATTACACCCAGCAGCTTCTCAAGGCATGATTATGTAATTCTTCTGCAAGATGCTGCTGAGCAGCAGAGAGGATTGCTTACTGAGAGTAGGGGCTTCTCAAAACTTAAGCAAAACTAGCTCCAACTCTCACATGCAAATTTAGAAAACAGAGTATCATGGTCTAAGGACTGTTGAACTATATCTGACCTCTGACAAGGACTTGATCCAAAGTGTTAAACCACAGAGCTTTTTCAAAAGGAAAAGGAAAGTGTAATAAACACTAGCTTGGGAACACTGGGTAGTAAATCAAGAGTCAATGAGACTAGAGGGCCTAATGTGGAAAACAGGGATACATAGTTGTGTGGATGCAACGATATCACATTACTCATATCTCCTGTGCTGTATAAGGCAGTGTTCGTGGAGCTACAGTCCCCTTAAGATTTACCTGGCCTTCTTGTTGGCCTGTAGCTGGATACCTCCAAGGTATCCTGCCAGTAATGTGACCTAGCCTCTCACCAGTGCCCGTATGTGGATTAGCAACTGTCACTGTCCCTTTCCCACTCCTCCCCACAAGGCAGCCTCAGAAAAGTCCAAACAGGGGTCAGACCCTAAAAAACATTCACACCAGAGGAGTTCATATGCCAGCTGAAGTGACTGATAGGTCTGGTACCAGGCAGGGACTTGCTCACTTACCTCTGGTTTAGGCTGCTGTTGAGTGGTCTCATTTGCTTGCTACACTTCCTGCCCATTCACTCTTCTTGGCATCCTCTGGGTACTGCCTGCTCTTGCCACTCCATTTGCTGCCCACCACCTGCAGCTTGTAAATCTTTATGGCATGAAAACATAAAGAAGATTATGGTATTTCTTTAGGTAGCAATTTACTCTTTCATGTTATGGACCTGTCAAACTATGGTCCCTTCTGTATTTGCCATGATACCTTAGCTACATGCACACATTTTACACTCCCTGGCTTGGAGACCTTGTGCAACCAGCTGCTTTCAGGGGCTTCCAGTTGCCCACTACCTTGAGTTCAACAGGGAGCATGCTGAAGTTTGTTCATGACATTTCTTTACTCTCACTGCAGCCATTTGTGTGAAGAGCTTCTTGCCAGATGGGCACTCTGACACAGTTTGCTCATCCAGTTTCTTTAGCTTACAATATCTTGCAGAGGGATCTCTCTCCTCTGTTCATCAGGACTTTTTGGAGATTCTTGGGCCATTCTTTTCCCCATCCACCAGCAGATGTTAACAGCACACTCCCTGCTTTTCAGGGGCATCAAATCACTGAGCTTACAGTTCATGTGCAGAAATTAATTTCATGCAAATGAACCAACTGGATGTAAGAGTACTGTATATGTGGAGAAAAGAATTGAAGACCAAACAGCATAGGAGGGGCTTATTTCTTTCCTCCTTTTACATACACACTGAACATTGGAACTTCGATGGTTTGTCCAGTTTTGCTGCAGTGGCTGACTGTCACATCAACAATTTATAGCTCAGAAGTGGGACTTCGCTTGTGAAGGATTACCCTAAAGCTGATCATATTTACCCGTGACACCTTTAATGGTCAACATGTTACAAGAAATCTTTCTATTATTCATGTTATATTGTGAGAGATCATGGTACACTTAATACTTCCTTGACATACTGAAGTCTTTACTTTCACTGTGTTCAATCACAGCATTCTTCATGACTAAAGATGTCTGTTAATTAAAGATAAAAGTGTCCCCTTAATGTTGTCAGGCTTTACACCTGGCTAAGCCTGGGGGTTGTAGCTATAGGCGCCTTATTCACCAATGAGTCATCTCAGAGGGAAATTCAGATCATAAATGGACTTCATGCTCTCTGAATGTCCCTATCTTTCTCCACTAAGTAAGTAAGGTACAAAGAAATCATGTTTACTTGCTAAGCCCTAAACCAGGAAGGATGAATCCAGGCCAAAATCAAAATAAATTCCTCGTTGCTGCCCTGGACTCCCTGTAAAGCATGTTTGCATTACTATGTATCTGCTGCACCCATCCAAGCTGCAGCTACAAACTTTCCTGACCTTGTGAGCTACACACCAAAAACTTTACCAAAGTTTCATACAAAACTTTATCAAAGTACATACCAACAGCAGTGTAAAAAGTCACATACATGGAGTAGTCTCATTCCCACTTTTCCACTCCAAGATTTACGTGGGTTGGACATACAAGTGAGTCCCAGGACAACCCAACATCTCAGTTTCAGCAGTTCCTTTAACTCGCTTCCTCTCTGAGACAGAGGTGTGGATTACACAAGTACAGCCCTTTGTCATGAAATGCATCCCCAGCTCAGAAGTCACACTGGAGCTCTTTGTGAGTCACATGTGGCCTAAGAGGCTGTGTGGCCTTGTGCTATTCTGTAAATGCAACAGCTGTGATTGACATAGAGAAATGAAGTAAAAACACATTTATTATACTTTCTGGTTTTTTCCTTTCCCAACTGAGATGGAAGCATCATTGGCTGCAGCCCAACAGCAGTAAAACTGTTCAACTTCCAACCTCACTAAAAAGTACTGTCAAAATGGTATTAAGTAAATAGTGAATGCCTGAGCCTGTGAGAGGAAACAAAAGGTAGTTCATAGATACATGAGTGACTTTATTGACAACTCTGGGATTTGCAGTGCTCTGACTTCAGGGTCTCAGCAGTGATAAATAGGCAGTCAGAGTGCACTGTTTGGGTATGAAAGAATAAAGAACATGTCTGGGCTGGGGGGGCTACTTCATGTTAATGAAATAGGAATCAGCTGACCTGCATAAGCATGTAAGTGTTATATCACTGGGAATCAGAAATTGGAATCCAAAATGGGAATCAGAAATGAGACTGGGCCTGTAAAGAAAGCCAGTAGTTCAAGAGAGATTGAAAGATTTGGCCCTAGATATTTCTTTAAAGAGTAAATGAGCTGCACCGTGTCCAAATGAATTGTCAAAACCCTATGCTAAACAATGTCATCTACATATATTCCTTTACCACATGTCTTCCAGTTTTAAGCCAGGACCTTCACCCCAGTGTTACGACCTTGATCTCATACTTTTTTATGCACCTTCTCAGAATCACAGTCCTTTTTTAACTTCTCTTCCCACACTTTACCCTACCTGTTCAACCCCATGTTCCTTATCCTCTCAGTTCTGTCTTGCCTGTTGTGGTTTAACCCCAGCCAGCAACTAAGCACCACGCAGCCGCTCACTCTCTCCCCCCCCATCCAGTGGGATGGGGGAGAAAATTGGGAAAAGAAGTAAAACTCGTGGGTTGAGATAAGAACGGTTTAATAGAACAGAAAAGAAGAAACTAATAATGATAATGATAACACTAATAAAATGACAGCAGTAGTAATAAAAGGATTGAAATGTACAAATGATGCGCAGGGCAATTGCTCACCACCCGCCGACCGACACCCAGCCAGTCCCCGAGCGGCGATTCCCCGCCCCCCCCTTCCCAGTTCCTAAACTAGATGGGACATCACATGGTATGGAATACCCTGTTGGCCAATTTGGGTCAGGTGCCCTGGCTGGGCATGAGAAGCTGAAAAATCCTTGACTATAGTCTAAACACTACTGAGCAACAACTGAAAACATCAGTGTGTTATCAACATTCTTCGCATACTGAACTCAAAACATAGCACTGTACCAGCTACTAGGAAGACAGTTAACTCTATCCCAGCTGAAACCAGGACATGCCCCACAACTTTATCGGGAAGACACATGGTGCCACACGGTAACTAGAGCATGTCAGCTTTGTACTGCTCCAGGTATCACAGATCAGCTGATGGATGGTGCTGGATGGGCAGGGCAGCAAGGACCTTCAGTAGGTAGATGAACAGCTTGTTCCTCACTGGCCAGAGAAAGAGAGTGTATCAAAAATCTCCCTGGGGGACTAAGGACAAGAACCAAAACACAAGAAAGCTGAAGGCTGCTAAATAGGCACTCTAATCCTCCTACAGCAAAACATTTTTAAGGAAGCACTGAAATTTACAGGGAATTGCTCATGGATATTACATGGATGTGGGAAGATTCATGTTTGTCTGTGTTACAGAACAGAGTCCTTAGGGATAAGACCTTTTTTCCTTTCTCCCAGAATTTTACATCTTTAGCTAAGACTACTAGAAACCAAGCAGTCAAGAACAAATCCATTTTATTAGCCAGATGTGCAACTTTCATTCTTGGCAGCTGGCAGCTGAGAACTTGTAAATGTGCATTCACCTACTTCATTTTTAAGCAACATCATTGCCAACTAGCAAATTTGCCCTGACACTCAGTAATTTCTTTTGTCCATCTTCCCACATCTCTACCTCAACAATCATGGCAATTTGTTAATTGTTTTTGTTTTGTTTTTATTTTCAATTCTTTTAACCATCAGGAAGCTGCTTTCAGAAAGCCATCTGCACTTATTCACTGCCAACACTCAATACGATTTTAATAAGCCTTGTGTGGTTTTGACTTTAACACTTGTTTCCCTGTGCATAAAAGCCTATTTCCTTAGCTGTCACATAGTTTGTCACTTCAATAAAGTTTCCCGGTTGCCTTCTAAGCAGGCCAATTTTTACTCTCACTTTCTTAAGCAACAAGTTAAACCTGAGGATAACAGCAACACTGATAATTATCCAAACCAGCCAATGTCCATTGCTTTGAGCATGAGTTTCCCTCTGACTAGAACCCTTCAGAATAGAAGTAGATACCTATAGAAATGCTTACATTTTGAAAAATGACAGCAATCATAGTTTAGGGTTCAATGGCAGCATGTCTGAATGACTTCAGGATCAAATAAGCTCCTTTCACAAGGTGGTTTAATGAACTTCCATCTCTACAAAACTCATCTGGGATTGGAAAGTAAAGCCTGGTACTTTTCTTGCTCTCACAGTATCACTAGCAGTGATAATTCTTAGCAATAAGGGGATTTCTGGAAGACTAATGATAGATGTTGGGATGGACTGCTGGGTGTTCTCATTGATGTCCTTAGTAGAGGTGATCGCAGTCTTAATAATAGCAATACTGGAGAAGTAAAATTAATTAATGCCATCATTTGGGTGCTGATTGACAGGGAAAACCGAGCTGCTCTAACAGCTTCTAGCTGCTAGTCTTTCTAGGCTCTTCTGCTGATGGTATAGTTTACCCGCATCTCTTGCACCAAGGTTAATGTTTCTCTACACCCTCAGTGAGGCAGCTTACATCCTCTTGGCTGGAAGGTAATCCATGGAGAACAGAGCTCTGCCCTCCTGGCAGACTGCACTGCCTTGCTGGTAAGTGAGATGATACCAAGGGAGTGGGAGAGGCTGTGCCACTGGGAGGACAGGAGGTGGGAAGGGGGCGGGAAAAGGAAAAGAATAAGAGATTATAGGAAATAGCAGGAAGACCACTTTGAGCAAATTGCTAGCCAATGCATCTCATTGCAGCCTTAGTGTTTCCTCCCAGCCTCCAAGTTTTGCTTTCATATTGTGCTTAAATTGTAAACTGTTTTGGTCAGGGACGATTTATTGTTAAATATACTCAGAAGATCATATTTTTCAGTGAATAAGTCCTGGAGCTGGAGTTGGGAGACCTGATTGTGATTCCTACTCTGGCCGTTCTGCCCCCACTTTCAAGACACAAGGCAAATCATTCAATTTTCTTATGCTTCTAATTTCCCCATGTCTTTATTGACAATTTAAGTCTGAGCTCTTCCAGGCAGAGACTGGAAAAATGAAAACCTGATCCTTGATTATTAGCACCTAATCAAGGTGCTAATAAGTACACAATGCTTGTAAGTAGTACAAACAAACAACAACAACTCAGAGGACAGAACAAGCCCTGTATTTAGCACTGAATTATTAATTGTAAGGATACAGGAATGCAAAGAAAATCAAATTAATCTTCTGTACCTGAGAAAGCTTTGTAGCAGAAACAGAACATGGCTATAGTGAAAATTCTTAATCTTTAGAGCAAACATCAAGCAGATGCTGTATTTCATATTTTCATACACACTTTTCAGCCCAGAACCACACTTTAATCAGAAAGACTTTATAGTCCAGAGCTTCCTGCAAATCTCTGCTTAAAGTAAATTTTAATACCTTTGGCATATTTTGGCTGCCAGCCTATTATTCACTCGATGCACCTCAAGCAAGTTTTAAATTACACTGTTAAAACAAAAACTATTTCAGATGTGGTAGACAGTAAAATTATTTTGTAAAACAACATTGTAGGAACCCGCAGTTACTGTCTATCGTTGATTTGTCTGCTTTTGGTTCTAAGATGTGTTCAGTTTATAGGTAAAATGATGGCTGGATGGGTTTACTAGAGGGACTTTGGCCTTGCTAATCATGGACCTGGAGAATCAGGCTGTGCTTACATATTATTTTTACGGCAGATTGAGGGTAAGATTGGAGGGGGAGGGGAGTAAATTATGCTTTTAAGCTGAATCTTTACAGAAGTCCGTTTAACAGGGAAGTCATGTAAAAAAAGATGAACTGGCCCAACTGCTGGGGCACCAACTCCTACTATAAGAAAGGGGAGACAAAACTGAGGGAAAGCAGAAGAAAGAATCCTCTTAAAATTATTTGCCATCAACAGATAATATATATCCCCAGTCCAAAACTTGTTCTTTCTCTGCTTTAGGCTCAGACCCTGGTCTTTCTCTCATCAACAACTATCTTAGACATTGAATCTCTGATACTGAAAGGCAGAAAAAAAATCAAGGAAGAAGTAGCTTTTAACGTGTGAGAATGTGAAACAAAGTATCGAATAATGAGGATTTTCTGGTGTTTCTCTAGTTTTGCAATTAGATTGCTACAGCATACACCTTGTCATATATTTAATTTAGAAACAAGATTAGTAAATCAGTTGGTAAGTAGCTAAAGGGAATGAACTCCTGTATCTGCCCCATGATACAGATTGTAAGTAAGTGAAGAACCACAAGGCACATACTGCAGCATGTCAGCTTTGTACTGCTCCAGGTATCACAGATCAGCTGATGGATGGTGCTGGATGGGCAGGGCAGGAAAGGCCTTCAGTGGGCAGGTGAAACAACTTGTACCTTGCTTGCCTGAGCAGGAAAGTGTATCAGAAGTCTCCCTGAGGGAGGAGAAACAAAAACCACACAAGAAAGCTGAAGGCCACTAAACGGACACTTTAATCCTCCTACAGCAAAACATTTTTAAGGAAGCACTGAAATTTACGGGGAGTTGCTCATGGGTATCTCTCATATTACACAGATGTGGGAAGATTCATGTTTGTCTGTGTTACAGAACAGAGTCATTAGGGATAAGATCTTTTTTCCATTTTTTCAGATGTTTTACATCCATAGCTATCACTGTTAGAAGCAGTAATCAAAACCCAATGTATTTATTGGCCAGATATATACCCATTCCAAACCAGGCCAGCCATTTGGCCCTAGGGATCTGCTGGTCAGTTGGATAACCACTCAGGTAACTGTGGTGTAGATTGCCCAGATCTGTGCATGTTGAGCTAAATAAACCTCTGCCTTGTTTGATGGGCTAATCTACTTCATCTTCAACTTGTAAAGGTCATAGCTAAATCCCCATGTGGAATTAACATCACAGTCATGTTTTCATGACACAGAAGAGTTCTGTAGCAACATGATTTAAGACAGTTCTGGCCCCACAGACCTTGTCACTTGCTCATAAACCACGTTGTTTTATGGGACCACGCTATAACTGAACAGAAAACAAGGCTAGTATTTAAAAAAAATCCCTGCAAAAAAAGTGTTTGGTTGAACTTTTTTAGTTCTTGGTTTAGCCAGCATTCAAATTTATGTTTAAGTTAGTCACCCCAAGGTCCTTTCATAGTCTATAGAAAGAAACTGGCATTTCTAGGATGCATCTCGTCTCATTGTAATGTAGATATAATCTAAAATAAAGTAGATGAATCAGGCCCTGAAAGTATCTATTTCTCTCCATTGACTATAAAAGGAGCACAGGCTGGCTAGCTCAGATGGAGACGCCTATACTCTGGATGTCTAAAGTTAGGTGAGATAAATCCTGCCATACATCTGTTGCTGTTCCTCATATGGACTTCCCCTCGTTGTTGCTCTTATGTGTGAGGTTTCAGTATAATATTGAAATGTTTGTAAATGTGTAGGTGAGGCATACACATATATGTGCAGTCTCTCTTGATCTCCATCTGCTAAAACAGTGGCTTGGGGTATAGGGACATTTTCTCTGGCAGCATAGTCAGTTTATGAAGTTTGCATCTATTGTGCTGAATACTGACATTTGTCAGTCAAACTGCATTTTAATGTAGTTTGGTAATGCTGAAAATCTCTCTTCCAAGTAGCATGGTGAGTGAAGTATTTCTGGAATGTCAGCAGAGCACTCCTGGTTTTGTCAGACATGGAGCTTGTTCTGCTGTAACTGTTACCTGGCATTTCAAGCTGTGTCTAGATGACCAGTTGGGACATACGCCTGTCTTTTTGAATCATGTTCCTCCAGCTGTCCTGATCAGGGACTGGGTAAGGAGTTCCCTGCAGTTCCCCCACCACACATGGATGGCTAACAACATCATCATTGCCCCAACATGGAGCAGGGATGTGGCTCAGGCCTGGGGAGCCGAGAGTTCCCAAACCTGTAACAAATCCCGCTACCAGGGAACTTTACCAGACTTGTTTCTTCACACACTGAAAAATGCTGGGACCTTCCTCTCCAACACTTCCCAGAAAATGAGTGCCAGTGGCCTCCTTTGATGCCTCAAATGTTGTTAGCATTGCTTAATACAAGAATAGCTTCCTCTCTTCGTCATATCTCTATGTAAGCATTAGTGTGATAGGCATACCCTACTTTTCAGGAAATCCGGAATATGTTCAAAATGAATTAGAAATGGGGAAGAAGAAGAAGGAGATTTGAAACCACAGAAACCAAAAGCTTTTATTAGAATATGAAATGTGGTAACACATTAGAGCACATCTCAGCTTTGTACTTGAAAAAATGCACCATCACTACTAGGATTTCAGATTTCTTATAATTTACGCCATTTATCTTCTAATATTAGCAGGCTTCCAAAATCTCCTGCTGTTACTTGAATATCTGAGGCTGTAGTGCACTACAGTCTATTCTCCCTCTCCCCTCAATTTCACATTCTGGCTTGGTCCCCAGACTGATCAAGAGCTAAGCCTACAGCGCTCAGTCTCTTTTAGTTACATTGCCGTGGCTGTTGTTCATGGCTTGTTAGCTGGCCTTGGCAGCAAAACAAGGTGGTCCTAACAGGTGTTCATACTTCTTTCTCTTCTCCACAAAACTGCAATGTTTCCCTGTATTTCTTCATTAGGTTCATGCCTGTGATCAATGCCCAACTTTCTATTAATACCTATCAGTTTCTCTTGCAAATCTTTGGTAGTGGCTCACACACATTGAAAAGGAGCATTCTTTCTTTGTAGAATGCCCTACAGATCAATATTAATTTCTTTTTGTTTTTCCAGACTAGTGAGTACTTTTTGCACAAGTAACATGGAAGTATTTCCATAGTACCAACGCAACAAATTTTCTTTCCTAGTTGGTAGCAGCTCACTCCATAGGGGCAACATTTCTTCAGGTCATCAGAAATCTTTCTACAAAATGCTAATGTTGATCTAATTGTTTCCTTTTTTTGCTTGCTCTTACATTTTCTAACTTTACTCACTTTCAATAGCCTGATTAACTGCATGGTTTTCACAGTTTGTGTTAGCCTTTTTTAGGTAATAACATGTATTTTTTCCCATATTTTTCTGCTGATTTCTCTTCTTCCTGCACTGCTGTTTACTTGTAAACAGGACATGAGTTTATTAACAGAAATGATAACTTAATAAGGTAATACAGTATTCCCCACTGTTGTGACAGACACCATTATGCTGACCATTTGGCTATTCTGGGTAAACAGCTTGAAGTTGTCATTCTGTGTTTACTAAAGCATTTGTAAAAGCCAAGAAAGCCTGAACAAATCCATTGTTTTCCAGGCTAGCAAAGAGGTGAATAGCTGGGAATGGCAGCTATCCTCCTGGCTAGCATATTATTTTGGACAGCTTGCCCATTAAGAGGCCCTTTTCTGACCCATGACCAGTCCTGTAAGGCTCTCAGTTCTCCCTGGGTAAAGAATGCATTGAAGAATTTATTACAAAAATAACACAGCTAGCTGTGTGTCTTCTAAGGAATCTTCTTTCTGCTTACAAAAGCTAAATATATCTTCAAACTTAAAGTCACTTGCTAAATAGACATTTTTATCTCACATGCTCACCTATGTATATGCTTAAATCATATGTAACCTATCATTTACATTTTATATCAAGCTCTTTGCTCTCTGGGGCAAGCCAAGCAAAAAGGGATGTTCTAGAAGACATTGCAAGACATGTCTTTGTAACATCTGACTTTTGCTGCAACCTCACTTCAGTAACCTAGGACATTGACTGATACCCATCTTTACTCTTATCATACCAGTAGCTAATGTGGTCATGTCTTCATGACTGCACTGTAGATGAATTCTGACTTTGTACCTATAACTGTGGTTGGAGAGATGACACAACAAAAAAGTGTTAATTTCCTGGTTGCTTCATGGAAATTATTTATTTTACATTGAGCCTCAGGAAGGTAGGCTGTCTCTTCCAATCTAAAATGACCTTACCAGAAGTTACCCATTTTCAAAGCTTTTAGTCTTCACATTTTTTTCAGACTGTTACCTTATCCCTTTTCCCTGGCAAATATGTTCCCTTATAGATGCCAGTAAAGCAAAATAAGACTGTATTTCTTGTTTGACTATATATTATATATATACACACACACACACGTGTGCACACACAAAGCTGTATAAATCAGAATGGGTAAATTGAGGATATTCCTGTATGTTTATTGATGCTAAAATTAACTGCCTTGCAGATCAAATGCAGAGGCATTTCTGACATTTTTTGTCTCCTTGCAAAGGGAAATAATGTTTAATTTTTTACTTTGAAATGTTTTAAGTTGTACTAGATATTGATTTATGGTTCTTACAGTGCAGATAAACTGTGTAACAGAACCACATGCAAAAATATTCTGCTTTGGTGCCATAAAGTATTAGAGCTGACTTCCGCCACTGGGTCATAAACCAGAATGAGTTATATGACTGTTAGTAGCATCCTTCTATTTACAGAAAGAAAACAGAAAAATATAGCAGAGGCAACAGTCAAATAATGGGACCACATAGCTTACTTTACCAGTTTAGAAAAAACTTCATACTCGGTCTGATACTCTGCTGCTGTTCTTGTAGCACTTTAACATTTTGCTTTAGTTTTTTAATTTTTTTCAAATTTGTTGTAGTGCATTGGTACACATTTTGTGGTGATGGATATAACAAATATCCTATGGAGTCATTCAAGTGAGACACAAGAGCCTATGCTTGCAGAGGAGTTTACATGATGACCCAGGTGACATGTGAGAGTCTATCAACCTTACACAGGTCTAGAAGAGCACTTGGTCCTGCTTCATAACGAAACTATGCACAAATATTAGCACACAGCCCAGACACCCAAGTTCAAGCTGCTGAATTTAAATAGGCTTCCAAGCCAGAAGAAGGGGAGACAGTTAACTTCTGGCTTTGTAAAGAAGGATGAGGACTTGAGACTGAAGAGCTGAGCTGTGTGAAAGAGGGCTTTATTTATTTATTGTTCTTTTGAAATTAAAAATAGCTTAAGAGGTGTTTACATTGCAGTTGTTGTGGTGCTTGGCTCTGGCAGAAAACAAGACTAGCCTATTAAAGGTTCCCTGAGCCTGAACAGATTGCTGAGTGAATGCACTCATTTGGGTAGATGCTTCCTAGAAAGCACCACTGGAAAGACTGAAGAGTACTGGTGTACTGAAGGATACACAATCTACTCACAAATTGCATTTCCAATGCTATCTTTCATTCCTGTCATATCAAGTGCTAACTGTTGCTCTAAGTAGTACCTTAAGTTACTGTAATATGCACAAATTTAAAAGATGTTCTCCTTTTTTTTTTTTTTTAATTTTGCTTGTTATGCTGTGCATTTGGTAGATTTTTATTTTGCTTCCTGCCTCAAGTGTTAGTCTGAACATTACTGTCATGCACTGCTCCAGGGAAAAATACAGTGCTTTCTTCAACCCACACAGCTGTGAAGATGTGGCAAGCAGGAGTCCAACAGGAGAAAACATGACCTAGTATTTAAAGCACTAGCCTAGCTTCAAATACCTACCCTAATATAGACTCCCTGTGGGCCCATGGAGAAGTTACTCAGCTTCTCTGTAGTTCACTTTTCCTTCAGTAAAAGAAGAATAACAGTGAGTCCCTGCCCCTCAGAAGTAATCTTAGAAAAATCAAATCACAGGTTAAAGGATGGCTAAGCATGGAGGTTGGAACTACCAGCTTTCCTAGGTATATGTAAGGCAAGGGGCAGCAGTTTCCATCACAAGATAGGTGCCCACATAAGCTTTAAAAGAAGAAGTATAAGGATAGCTATTGTATTAACCACTGCAAAATCTTTTACTGCCTTTTGCTTATAACATCTTCACTGTTTGCAGACATCTCTACCAATTGTCAAAGACCAGATCTTGCATTACTGAAATTTTGCCATCAATTAGAGTTGAATCAGCCTTTGTGTGTGTATATCATTATGATATTTAGATGTTTATGCATGCAGCAAGAAAAGCAACATTTCATCTGAGAGAATATGACTCAACATCTACAGACAGCTTTCTATAGAGTCTTGCAAAGTAGGTCAGTAAATCAAATCACCGAAAACACATTGCCTTTCTATGGATTATGGAAAGCAGACAAAAATCATAGAATCATAGAATGGTTTGGGTTGGAAGGGACCTTGAAGACCATCTAGTTCCACCCCCCCTGCCATGGGCAGGGACACCTTCCACTAGACCAGGTTGCTCAAAGCCCCATCCAACTTGGCCTTGAACACTTCCAGGGATGGGGGGACATCCACAGCTTTCCTGGGCAACCTGTTCTAGTGCCTCACCACCCTCACAGTGAAGAAAATACCCTCACTTAATGTATTTGCACTTTTATTTCCTGTTTATGAAATCAGTTATTGACAATCTAATTTTATTTCTTGCTGAATCGTTCTTAATCACCTAAGTCTACTAAAGGAAAATTGTACAGTGGGAGATGATGCTTCTCGATGAAAGAGTAGACTTGGTTCTCTGTACCCTTAAAAGCATAGGGTGTTTTTGTTTGAGTTTGGGGGTTTTTTTATTTCTTGTAGAAATTACCAGCATGTTACGAGTGGAAAAATTTTGCTGTAAACACAAAAACTAGGAAATCTTGCAAAATCACTGTTCTGACTTCATTGCCTTTCTTGGCATCTGTGGAGGTTTTGCCTGACTGGAAACTAGACTCAAGCTCACAGTTGAGGTGGGAAGTGACAGGTATGGAAGTCAGAGTTCTTAGCAGTGAGATTCAAACCTGGTTAGCAAAGGTTGTGCCATATTTTACTAAAGTCTTTTTTCCATTCACCTCTTGTAGTTACAACTTCAAATACATGTAGGAATGGATTGGCTTAAGAGAAGCTCTGGCTCTTGTGAAAAGTTTGCAGTATTAGAGTTTAAGTTAAGCATCTCGTAAGCTAAATATTTGTAGGAAATAATCTTCCTCTTTAGTTCAAACCACTAATTCTCCCTGGGGTGAATAAAATTTTTCAATTTTTTTCTTTTCCTATAACAGCCTTCACCAGAATACCGAAGTATAAGGTAAAATTCAGTGGAAAATTCCCTGAAATAGTTTGTTGTTCTATTTTTGGTCTTATTGGGAAAGTAACATTTCTAAAAAACAACATGGGGGGGGGGCAGAACTAAGCAAAAATCTTACCTCCGGAAACTCATTTTTAAGACTTTTAAAGACCATTACATTTAGATGAGCTTGTTCAATACAGCGTGCAGCTCACCTTGCTTGCACATCTCTGCCTTCTTTTTCTACCTTTCCTTATTTCCCTGAATAACAACCTCTTCTTACAGCCTCACCCACTGTAATTTTGTGCCTTTTTATTTGCCCTCTGTTCTTGCCAAAGAGTTATTCACTTAGGACCTTCATCCATTGGAAACACAATTTGTTTGCTTGGGAAGTAAGCAGTAATGTAAGATGGAAGGGACCGAGATGTTTTGTTTCAGATATTCTACGGATGTCAGAAGATTATGCAGAGCAACAAATAGCTTTTGTGAGTGATTTAATGCCAAAGCATAACATTTTATGTGTCTTCAATGTAGTTCTTCCTTTGTGCTAAAAAATAGAAGAGATAAATAGAGTACAGAAACACAAACAGAAATAAATAAGAAGAAGCTATAATTGTTAATTTCTTTGCTCCTCTACAGACTTTTTTCAGTGTGAGCAGACAAGCGATAAAACTAAGAGTGCATAAACTAGAAAAAGCATGATGGCAGATCGGAGACCTGCAAGGAACATCTGAAATAATACAGAGTCCAGGGAATGTCTGGGCATAGCGGTCAGTAATAGACAAAAGTGGGAACCAGGAAAGAAATGGGGAATATGCATACCACCCCCCAGCTGAAACTGGAAAAGGAAGGACAGCATAGGATGAATGAGCAGCAAGGAAAGAAGAATGGAGTGGGGGAACGTGAGAACCAAAGAGACTGAAGAAGTGAGCAGCTAACCATGCTAATCAGTGAAAGGCAGTAAGATTCCAGCTGGTTCAAGGCATCCACATCCCTCTCCTGATTGCCAGCCTATGACTGCTGTTTTCTTGGTCCCATAGCCTTTGATTACAAAGCCTCTCTCCCACTGTTGCAGGGGATCAACACGTGGAGTTCTTTGCCAAAGGATGTGCCATCTGGGAAAACTCCTCACTCTGGGATTGAAGAGTAGGCTGCCCGTGACTTGGGTATGACTATTCACTGTTTGTACTGAGTGCTGCCTAGAACATGGTGGCTGCGTGTACTCTGCGCACCATACAGTCTAGATAACACAAACAATAAGCAATCAGTTAAGTACATCAGACACTGCATTCTCAATAGAGAGGTTCATAACAGTACAATTAGTCTATTGTCTTTTCTTTCTGGAATAAGCAGCAGTCTTTCTTTGAGGGGTGGATTGGCACTGTAGGGTTCACCTAGAAAATAATACCAATGATGACAAATAATTTTAATGACAATTCTCGCTGTGGTGTTTTGTTTTAAGCATTACTCCAGTCTGAGATCAGTTTTCCTAGGAATATGTAGGCAGAGGCTTGATAAAGGTCTAGAATTCTTTGAGATCGTGAGTGGAAAAAAGTTGTTAGACTCTGCAGGTTGTTCAGATCTGATCTATTTCCTTCAACTGAATGTCTGGTAGATTTGCTTTTGATTCCTCTGTTCTGTAATCACAAACCCATTTATCGCAAGGAAAGCCATAGAGCAAGAACGTTATTCTTATTATTCTGTATTACTCAAAAAGAAGTCACAGTATAAAAGGTGGTGTGATTCAGCATATGATACTTTCTCTTTTCCCTTTTTTGTGTGTGTGTGTGATTTGTGATTACCTGAAATTTGCTTGCTGTTAGTTCCTCAGTTTTCTTGTGATGGGGTTTTGCAGTACATGCTATGGCATGCTACTCTCTTCCATTCATGTGTTTTTTATTACATGAATTTGAGGGGGTTCTTAGTAGCTTATGTGAAGTAAAGGAGTAGTCTCAAGCCATTTACTCCTGACAGGTGTCCACATTAAAAAAACCCTCCACATATTTGGCAGCTGGAGGTCAGTCATAAAAGCTTCATGGGAGAATGAATTTGAACTTCCTTTTAGGTCAGGGTCTATGTACTTAGGTACATCAAAATGCCATAGTTTTCTGCTATTCTTGCTCAGAGATAATAAAAGGCTTCATTTTTAGAACAACCAGACCTGTATCTTTCATAAGCACTAACACCTGGAGATCAACATACCCTTACAAAGCTTTTATTAACTGGGACATAGAATACATTGAAATGATTAAAATATCTATCCAATTACTACTGAGAAAAAGATATCTAATAAGAACAGATTTGTAAAGTGATTTAGAGAAATTAGGTTGCAGATGTTTGTGCATTCTTGATGGTATCATATTTTAATATGATTGTGAACAATGTAAGGAACAATAAGGGAGGCTAAATCAGCATCAGCCTGTATGGTGCTGAACATAGTTTGCCCTGAACTGCAGTGGTTGTTGGCTCTCTTCAGCACAGTTATACAATGCTTCCTCCTCCATCCCTGACATTGCTAACTGCCATCCAACAGAGAAGTAAAAATATCAGAAATGGTTTCTGCATTAACCTTGAACAAATGATGGCTTCTGAAATTTTAGCAGCCTTTGGTTGTGAGGAAGCTTTGTATGCTAATGCTTTCTTTGACACTGTTTTCAAGACAGCACAAGGAACAGAAAGTCAGTGTTCTGGCATTCCCTATGAGACCCAAATTTTACCTGAAAAGCTGTCAAAACAAACTCTCAGCCTAATCGATTTTACTTTTGAGTCACTGTCTGCACTCAGTTTTTGCATAGACCTGACTTTCATTTCCTCCAACTTCAGTTTCAGCCTGTCACATGAGTAATGAGGAAGATAGCAAAATCACATGCCCAGAGTTTTCAAGGTCTTTTAGCTGCATTGTAGTTTATTTTGTCTCCAGGATGAATATTATGAATAACTTGAGTACAATCTATGCAGTATGGGGTGGTGTTTTTTCCTAATCCTGAAAAAAATGGGAGTGAAAAGGTGCAATTGGGCATTAAAAAGAACAGTTGATCTCCATCTTCTCTACCCAGATGGAAGCATCCCACAGACCAGATTTGGTCTGTAGACCATCAGCTAGAGTGTGATAAATTAGAAGTATCTTTCCTCTGAGTACTAAAAAAAGAACTAAATAAATATTTGTAAATTACATTATAAATAATCTCATTATTTTTCCCCATTTTAATTGAAAATGGCCTTTTATTTGAAATTCATCAATTTTTATCTCATAGAAAATCTATGAGGTAAAAAAAGAATAAAATGGCATTTGATGACAGAATGGGATTCAGAGTGCATATATGTCTTCTCCGAGTATCTGAAACCTTCCACAACAAAGGTTGGAGTAGGAGAGATACTATGTTGCACAGCTGGTTGATTGAGCTTTTATAAGTGTGGTTAACAAAGGATGGGAATGCTGTACGACACAGGATTTTCCTGGAAAAAAAAATATCACAGGCAAAATATGGATGATTTGTCCAAAAATATGCAGCGATGGAAGGCATAGAACGGTTATAATCCCATTGAGTACATCTACTTAAGGACATAATGAAATTGCAAAATGATCTAGACATGGTTGGATTTTAAACCCTGCAGCACTGAAAGTGCCCTTTCCATCCAACCCCTATAAAACAGCATTTGATCTAGTAGGAAAAATACAGTGCTGAGAACCCTGTGGCCCATCTCAGCTCCTACTGTGCCTAATAATGTTTTGCAATTAGATATACTTGGGAAATAAATGAATGGCAGGATGATCAGAAGCATGAAACTTCCTTAAACTTATTGTCCCAGAGGGTGTCCTGTGGAGGTAATTCTGAAGGAGTAGAAAATAGCATTTGCTACTTCTCCACGTGTCCCTCTGGACACACTGGGTTGCAATGGGAAAACCAACCTGAGAAGATGAACGTGAATCACACACATGTGGTTTAAGAGTGCCTTTTTCACAAACACCCCTCCTGAGCTATATGAAGTCACTTTTAGCAAAAGCACAGGATTGGGACCACGTAGTTATACTGGTCCAAAGTCCACCACATTTTTCTTCCCTTGAGACAAATACCCTAGGGGTAAGGATAACCCTCAAAACAATTTCCCTTTTACTGATTCTGGCCTGGAGAGGACTATTCATTCAACTTACTTTAATCATCAGACTTCAGATGAGTAAGTTAGGAAATTATTCTTCATATGTAGTCAGCGGACAGTGATGGGCTACTCTAAGTGGTGATGTAGATACATCCCACATAAAGTCAGGCACTTAACTGAATCACCCTGATCAACGGAGAATTAGGTATCTAATCTCCGGAAGGCAACTTGGATTGCAGGGGACCAAAGCTTTTTCTCAGAAGTGTTTCTCTCTCTCTCCCTCCCTGACCTCTCTCCTTCTCTCTCTCTCCCACCCTGCTTTGATTACTTGAGGGAAATAGGACAGCTCTGCTTTTTTTATTTACCCAGGTTGGTTAAGCAGCTAAGTCAGATGAGATAAAATCAGGTCTAGGCCCCTAACTTAGAGATCTAAATGTACACGCTGAAAGGAAACAGTGTAAATACCTGCCATACTAGCATGTGATAAACATGAGCTCCTCATGTAGTAAGGAAATATCATTCTCTTATTGTCTTTGGCCATCTGCACAAACAAGTCTTCATAAATATTCTCAATCAATGTATTTATCGCCTAGCTAAATTAGCAGCACTTTTTATGAGTGGAATATTTCAACCAGCAGCTGAGCTCTTTGTACTGTGTGTTCCTTTGTAATGGATAGTCTATCGCTATCTTATGGCGTTAAGCAAATTGGAGACTCAGTTGTGCTGTAAATATAAACAGAATTAATACCAGCAACACAGATCTTGAAAAGCTTTAAAACCAGACACGGTGGTTAGCCATTGTCATGAAGCCTAAGAAGATGGTGGGCTATGTGGCAATGTAAATTAGTGCTCAACTGTGCAGAGCCCAGTCTTCCTTTAGCCAATACTTCAGTGAGCTACTGTGGTCACCACTTGGACAGCAAATGTGAACAATGTCATTTCTTTAAATAATAGAATGGGGCATCTGAATCTGGGTGGTCAAATTTAGGATTTAGAAGCACAATGCTGCCTAATTCTCTGTGAAGTCAGGTTGCAGCCAGTGACATGCCTTCAGAGGTCTACCACAATAACCAAGACCAGAATCCAACCTTACATAATATCACATAACAAAAAAAAAAACCCAACAAAAAAAAGCAGAAGTACTAGGTTGGAAGCAACACAAGAAAGAATGACAGTGTGCTGAGCTGAGTGATAAATTCATAACATATTTTGTCCTTAATGAAAACATAGCTACTTTGTGAAATAGTAGGCAAAAATGAAGCAATGCAAGGGGAAAGGTTATATATCTATTTTTTTGTGTGTGAAAGTATGTGTGGTATGTTCTCAGGGTGACTACAAAAATTTAAGTGCATTTTTAGCTGTGTGGCTCCAACATCACAAGCTTGTTTTGGTTCTGCTTCACAAAAGTTATAAATCTTTTTCATCTAGTTAGGAATGGGTTTTACTCATTTACATAGAGCCCACGGCTGGAATTTATGCTTTTCTCTAGGTCATTCAAAAAAATCCCATCACTGTGGAGATAGCACCAGAAGGAGCTTCTGTGCTGTTCTTGACTGCAGCACAGTGTGTGACAGAGAGCTGCTGCCTGTCTCCTGAGGTCTCCTGAGCCTGTCTCCTGAGAGATTCATGACAGAATGGCATCAGTGAAGATCCTCTTTGAAGACGAGACAACCTTCTAGCTTGGTAAGGTTTGCAATGAATACCGATAGTTTGGATAAGCATTTGATTTTTGTCATAATACCTTAATTATACTGAGTATAGATGCTTCAGCTTTACTGAGTTTTAGAGGTTTTTTGAAGCATATCCAGAAGCTGAGCCTGAGACGTTACTACACAGTCTTCACTCTTTCATATTTTCCCATTAGTTACCGCTCTCTGCATATCATGATAGCACCTCATCCATCCCATATTGCCACTTCCACGTGTCATGAAACTTACGGCAAAATTAGCCCGAGTATATCCCTTGCAGCAGACCAGTAATTGAAGTCAACTCTGAGCAGATCAATCATTTGTCAGTTCTGGCCTGCCTCACTTCAAGTATATATATGTGTACATTGATTCATCCTGTGCACTGCTAAAGCTCTCTCCATCTCTTCCAAAACTGATGGACAACATAATGGACAACAAAATTTGGAAGTTTCAAAAATCATGTGAAGCATACTGGTGTGAAAATTATGGGGAAGACTTCAACATGAAAACAAAACCCCACTTTCACATGGCTGTTTCATAACTGAAACATTGCTTTGGATCTTACCTCCCTTATGGTAGTTTATTCTTTCTAGTGGTTTCCACACAGATCTGATGGGCAATGAAAAAGTCCCAAGCAAGGAGATTGTCTACACAGAGCAGCTCACAGCCACCATAGAATAACTCACCATGGGAAAATACTCTGTTGAAATAAAAAAAATAATGGCAATCCTATTTTGAAAAATGAAATAATTGCTAAAATTATAAATAATTCCACAGGGCAGAGTCACTCCGAACAAACACTCACACAATTGTCCTTGCCACAGTAATGAATTTGGCCCTGCATAGGCAAGGCCATTCTGGAGATGAGAACCCAGCAACCACTGAACAACAGAAGCTAAAACAGACCAAGGTACTTCTGCCAACCCCATCATCATTCCCAAGGTAATACAGGGTAAAAATGAAGAGAGCAAGTGGTGGTAAGGCCCCATGCAATTTTTGCTTTTTGGTGAAAAAAACAGGGGGAAGGAGAGCTTAAATAATTCACTGTATAGCTACTAAATGTGTGCCACAGCAACACAGATTTTATGACTCCCATCTTGCACTTTCACCATCCAAACAAGCTTCTTTGTTTAAAAACTTCAAAAACATGTTACTTCAAGTATGTTTATTGGTAGGCAAGCTTCTATTTCACTCTGGTCAAATTCCAAACTAGATAATTACAGCCTGTCTGCTAAAGACTCCCACCATAATTTCATTTGGCTCTACTGTTCTAAACTACTGTGCAGAATAGCTGCACGCTAAAGAGCTTCCCTGTAAAAATGGGCAAAGCAATTGCACATGCCAGCAAAAAGGCTCCCTGATCTGTTCTAAAGTTTAGAAAGCACTTCAGATTCTACCTGGGTGGAAGAGGGAGTCACCAATAAAAGATGTGATGTATGCTGAAGCATGTGTGTATACATAACACAAATGTATATTGAACTTACCAAATATACTTATAATGCATGGTCTACATGAGAGCAATGTTTTAGAAAAAAACACCACAATAAATTATTTGTATTTGAATAAAGGGGGGGGGATCAGGAAAACACATGCTTTTCATTATTTTCTCATTGTTTTCTCTACAAAGATTCATGGACTATGGTCTCTCTAGAAAGCAACTATTCCACCCTCCGTATACTGGCTGTGAATTTCATACTCATCACACGCTTTCCCAAGAAATTGTCTGCACTAACCTTTGTTGATAGGTGTCACAATATTTCACAGTAAAAAGCCACAGCATGTGTTGTAAATAGCAATAAGACTCGGTTTTGCAGATATTTTTCTTTTTATACTAGACTGGGAATTCTATCAAATGAAATGGCCTGAAGTTCACTGCTTCTGTATGGCTTATCAAGCTGAACAAGTGAACTGGATATAAATATCCCCAATGCATTTATCAAGACATGAAATTGAGCAATAAAGTAAATTTTGGTGATGAGAAGGTACATCGTTGATGGCCTTTCAGCACAGCACCAACTGCAGGAAAAGAGCTTCTCAATTATTCAGGCCGTTCATCCTCAGGAACCTAACCAGGAAATCTCACCCTCGGATTTTGCTCTTGGTTACCTGCTCCCTTGACAATATCTGTGCAGTCTGTCCACACAATGCAGTCATTCTCTTCCAGCTGATGAACTCTGTGTATATCTATGTCAAACAACAAAGTATTTTGATTGCAACACAGGCCTTTGAACTAAAACTCCAGAGGAATGTTGGCACAGGACTAACAATACCGAGCAATTAGCTTAAGTGCTCTCCCACTGAAATGTAATCATCCTCTGCAGTAAACCAGCTCCTACTCCAGAGAGCAAAGAGAAGGTGATTTTGGCCAGAAGTCACCTGGCGGGAGGTCTATGAAGCCTCGCTGGGGAGGACTAAAGAGGTGCCACATTTGCCCTCTGGTGACTAGGTGTGAATGCGCCCTCCGCAGCTCCCAAGCAGTGGCCAACTGCATCAGAGAGTCTCCTGCCTTGTTGGTAGGGGTGTGGAACCTCTCATGGTTTCCCCTCTGAGTAAAAATAGGAAGCCTAGAAACATTGTGCAAAACTTGTTAGCTCATGCATTCTGCAAGTCTCCTGAGCCTGTGGGCACGTCTATGTTTGAGGGGGGAGCCGGGACTCCCAGAAGCACTGCAGCTCTCAGAGTGGCTCCTAAGGGAGCTTGAGACTGGAAACCAGATCTGGGCACTCACAGAAAGGAGAGGCCTAAAGCAACTTGGGCATCCCTATCTGGATAACAAGCTGTTGAGCAGTCAGCCAGCAGATTCTTTGACGCATTTTGTTACGCTGCTTCCTTTCTCATACACTCAAAACACTCTGTTAACCCGAGGCTACACTAGACACCAGCAAGGACAGAACATTATTACATCCTACTAGATGTTGGAAATGTACTGATATCTTCCTATACAGTCAGATGAAGTCTTTGGTGAGAAAAAGCTGTTGTAAGGGTTTTAGTGACACAAGCTGACAGGTAAAGAGTAGGATTTCATGTTACACTTCTTGGCAGTGGTGCTTATGTCAGAAACTCCCACATGCAAGGATCTCTTCCTGTACTGCCCAAAGATGAGGGTTGTTGGGCCATGCAAAAGACAAGTAAATAGCAAAAATTCCCAAATAACACCAGTAATAAAAACCTCTTACTTTTTGATCTGGGATAGTTTCCCTGCTGATACATCTAAGAGGATGATATTAGATGCAGAGAAGGGCAGGGTGAAAGGATGGAAGCGAGCCCTCCTTCAGCTGCCTTTGCTTTAGAGAAAATGGCAGTCAGCACCATGCCCTTAGCAGCTCTGCACAAAGGCTAACAGAGCATGTGGCAAGTGGTCCTCACAAATGAGAAATGGGGAATGATAAACTGGACCTAAGAGAGCAATAGCAGTGCAAAGATCTTGACAATAGGCAAGAGCCAAATGCCTAAAAATGTCTTCCCGGTTAACTCTTCCAAAGAAGAAGCAGCTAAATTGGAGCCTACGTACTGCATAATACTGCCTCTCTAGTTTCTGTGAAGTGGCAAGTCCAGGTGATTCAGGTGTTCATCACACCCCAGGCATGCCTGTCTCCAATCTATTCCTTTGCACTGAAAGAGGATTAACAGCAATTTGAACGTTCATGACAGATGCCTTTTTAATTCCTTAACAGCAGCAATTCTACAACGTCCCTGTAACCCACTCTGGTCTACACTATCCTAACAACAAATAAGACAGCAAACAGCAAAACCAGTCCTTGCTACATAACTCAGTCTTTCTGACACAAATGAAATGCACTAGTGCTTGCCCTGTTCAACAAAAATGAAAAAAATCTAATTCCTGTTTTATTTTGTGGAATGATGTCCAGAATATATAAGACTCTTAGCATATCCTCACAATCTACTTTCTTCAGAACCAGAAACCAGTTCTCTCAAGGTTGCAGCCTAGACCATTTTTTCTAAATGTTCTTGTAGTTTGTCTCTGAACTTTCTTCATTTATCCTCATTTAAAACGTAGGACCCAGGCTGCACACATTCCCTCAGATGAGGCCTCCTGATGTCCAAGAATAAAATATCACACTGCTTGCAATTACCCTCTTGTTGATTCTGCTGCCTCTTGCTGTCATGTGTTTGTCAACTAACTTCTGCTCCCTAAGCATACCACTTTGTCCTTCTCTTCGTCAAACTTCCTTTTACTGTTTTGGACCATTTCTTCTGTTTACCAAAGTCATCTTGAATTTTGATCTTGTCTTCCACAGGGTATGTTATCCTTTCCATTGTGTTTGCATCTATATAGATTTCCTCTTTACCTCATCATTCACTGCTGATTAAAGTAGCAGAGAACTAAAACCATTCTTGCCTCCCAGTTTGAGAAGAAACCATTGGTAACTTCTCTGAATGCAGCTTTTCAACCATCTGTGTAAGTCCATCTTAATCCTGTTTCCCTGGATTGTCAGTCACACGATTCCATATCAAAACTTATTCTAAAATCAAGATCTAATATACTATTTCTGCTGCTTCCCCTTATCCTCTAAGCTGGTTAGCCTGTCAAGAAAGGAAGTCTGATTGATTTGACATTATGTGAGTGTTGATAAATGCATGTTGGCTGTTCCTTACAAATCTAGGGCCTGAAATTATTAATGATTCGCTTTGATATCTTTCTTTTAACTTTATAAATATATATATTTTTAAATCCATTCTTTCCCTCTTTACTGTCCCTAGCTTTTCTTTTTTTCATAGTCAATAATTTATGGTCACAGCTAGGGGTTTTTTTGATGGTGGAAACAAAGAAAAGCACTGAATGTTTCAGTCTTCCTCCTATTTTGTCCATTAGTTGCTTACTTCCCCATAAATAATGGAACTGCATCTTCTCTAATCATTCCCTTACTTCTAACATAAGGCTATTGATTAATAAAGCTGTGGCTGCATAACAACCTTTTCATGACAATAAATGTTGTGTATTTCTCGGCATTGTATAAAACTTTAAGTTGCTCTAAGCAGAATTTTTCAGCCATTGTGTATTCACCTTGTAGTTCAGATGAACTTACCATATTTCTTGAGTTTGCTTATGAGAATGTCACGTAAGGCTGTATGAAAAGCTACAATAAAATCAAGAGAGTGTACAGCTTCAGCTGCTCCTTCTTTAAAGAAATTTTTTCCATCCTCATCCACTATGAAAAACGATGCAATGATCTATTGCAGGTGTACACCTAAAATTAAGGGCCTCAAAAGGAGATAGCGTTTTTAAAGTGATCCCAACCAGGCCTATGAGGACCTCTGAATGACAGTGTTCCCCCATAGCTTCCACCTCTTAGCCAAAGTGCAACACTAGTGCTCGGAACCTTTGTATTGCTCAATGTTAATGCACATATAATTCTGTTTTTCAAGTTGGGTGTCATTAGTGGTAAGCAACTCCCATCAAATTAAAGAGATACTATTAGGGAGAGGCGCAGCAAAGCTAGGCTGCAACCTTGGTACTTGTGACTCTGCCATGAAACCTGCCCGCCAGCAACCCTGCTGTACAGAACTGGGATCGCAGAATATTGGACTGTACATCAGAAAATGTCCCATCTGGCTTTTGTGTGGCATCCAATTACATGAGTCTCAGGCATGAATGTATCTATTCTTGTGGTTATTTGGCCCCCTCCACCACAGTGTTCTCCACAATGACACTGGGTTAAGGAAGCAGCTGGAGAACTGAGGCACAAAGGAAAAATGCAACATGTCCACGGCCACGCTGGCTGAGGCCGAGTGGGCAGGCACTGCAATTTGGCCTCATAGTGCAGTCAGCCAGCATTTCCCCAAATGGCCCAGACAGCTTCAGTACTTGCTCCCCTCCATTATTAATTTCCAGTTGTTAAGTCTGAAAGGTTACTGATGCTGAGACCAGCTCCTTAACTCCGTCAGGTCAGTGTTCACATCTTTCCTCCAGAGCCTAAATACCAAGTTTTGTTGTTTGAGATGGTCCTTAATACAAAATACATATGAAAGGGCCTACATCTGTTTTTATTTTCCATTCCTCCTAATTTCTCTGCTCTTCTTGCTCTTTTTGCTTTATTGGTTTTCTTCACTATTTTCCCAGTCTATTTGGATCCCTGTGATTGAGTAATTATACTGTCTTCATCCTCCAGGTTGTCTTCAAAATCCCTCTAACTCTTACTTCACCAAACAACCAATTCTCTTTTCTTCTCTCTCCTGTGCTGCTGTCCTCTGCTTTACCTTGTGTGTATTTGCTTTGGCTTATTTCTTTTACATTTCAAGCTCTTCATGCAAGGACAATGCCTGTGTTTGTACAATGCATCATAATTCTATGATGCCATATAAGAAATAGGAATATAAAGAGAAGGTTGTTTGTACAATCAAAATAAGCACACATTTATTAACTGTACTGCTATAAAAGAGAAACAAACAAATATATATTAAGGCAAGACCCTGTGCCAGCATCTAACTAGTTCATCGTTTCCTTCCCCAGTTAAGCAGGCAGTGAACAGCCATGGAAACTGCTTTTTAGAGAGGCAGAGTGAAGGCAATGCCTTTGGGAGGCAGAGGTCTACACTCACTGACATACGACTTGGCTGAAAACCAAGCTGCGAAATGTGCTGGTTTGGATTATGTTATTTTATTTCACTTTACTGTTATCAATGCTAGTCTTTGGAGGAGCAAGCGAACAGTTGCTGCCTGCTCTGCTTTGCCTAGCCATTCCACACAAGCCCCTCTAGCTTGTCTTCCAGGCAGAGACCCCACAGTACCTCTGCTTCCAACATTTTGCTGTGAAAAGTTACTTTTAATACAAAGGGTGTATTAGCCACAAGTACATGGTTGGGATTGACAGATTGATTTTGAAGCTGGTTATCTCTTGAGAGTGACATTTATTAAGATTAATCCATGGCACATTTCTCCCAATATGCAGTTTTAAGCATCAAAACCGAACACGACTGTCTTCTTAACAGTAAATTTGTGTCAGTAGAATGAAGAAGACTTGAAATTCTGGTAAGTGAAAACTTTCTGGCTGACTGGCCACCTGCATATTTTCAATGCTAGTGTATCTCGAATTCCTACATAAAGAAATCACAATTATTTTCCCTGTAGATTAATCTATTTTATCATTTTTATTCTACAATGCTTCAACACTTCTTTCTTACTTCAATCTACATGATCCTTAATTTAGTTTCTAAGAGATAGTCCTTGAAATAGCTGTTGTCTGAAGTGGTAGAATTATCACATACTTTCTGCTGAAATAGTGTAATTAGATCATGACTGATGTGGCTTTCTAACAACCAAGCCTAAAATTTAACCCTAAAAGAGTCTTTGTCCAAGAAATTAATCTCACTCCTTTCACACTAATGAAGAACACTGTGGCAGGATAAATTTACTGCGTAATGCATAGATCTCTGAACACTACAAAACTAACTTTAAAGGAACATAGGAAATACAGTATTGAGTTGCAGAATGTTTTGTTCAAAATTTCACTGTATGGGCTGATCATCCGTTAAGCAAACAAAAATATCTCCAGGTAGAGAATTCAAGTTCAAGTCCCTGGTATTTCTTAACAACAATCAGATGAAGCAAAACATTAAGGGCAGATCTGCAAATCTTCCCATGAATGCATAGGAATTAAAAAGTCTGTTTGCCTGAATAGTAAGTGAAAAAGCAATTGCAAGTCACACTACAAAACTGGAGCCGCAGTCATGTGCTGTTTAACTGCCTGTTTGGGACCCTTGTTCACTCACAAACCCAGTTTCAGGGATCCTAAGTGCTAGGTCAAAAACACTGAAGCCACAGAATGCAAATGTCTGGATCAAAGTTACTCAGCAGGCTCAAATCAACTTGGAAAAAACAGTGGCCTTGTACCAGTAGATACCGTAAGCATGCTGCAGTCTTTGGCTTTCCCACTGCTGCCCATAGGCATTTTCTTCAGTTTTCCTGCCACTTCCTTCTTACTTCAGCAAAAGGTCATTTTCCCCATCTGATTATTGTTTCATGTACATGCAAATTCAGGATCTGTCTCCTCTGTCTCTTTGGATATTTACTAGAACTGGAACATTCATCTTAAATATCATGCACCATATCACACCTCCAGATTTTGATTTTGCTATAACATCCACCACCTGATGGGACAACCCAGCACCATTAGTCACAGCCATAGGCTTTTCCTCTGCTATCAGCTATGAGCTTGCTATTTGCATACTGCTTCTGCCCATCACAGTCCAGTTTGGAGTCAGGTAGAGGTATTGGATCTTCCAGGTTTTTAGGGATAGAAGCCACTACAGCAGTGCACAATGGTGGATGTCCAGCAGCCCATGTGGGCGAGCACACGTGTACAACAGAGCAAGGCAATGACTGAAGACAAGTGAGCAAAAAACATTTCCATCCTTCCTTGCTGTGATAGCCTTGACTGAATCCTAGCAGGACAAAGGCTAATTATATTTTCTACAATTTTCCATACTACTGAGGGTGTTACTTGCAGAGCATCTTGGCTTCCTCTTTGCACAAAGGCAGTTTGCCACCACCAGGAAAGAAGAGGCATCCAGGAGCAATTGCTGTCGCACTACAGGAGAGCAGGCGCCCATGGAGAAGTGGCATTTCGGTTCAACACTTTTACACTTCAGTGGCACATCTCAGATGATTCCACAAGCAAGAGCCAAAGCAGTCTGGCAACTATCCTGCTAAGAAGTTCACACTATGTGTCCTTTACAGGGTTTTTTTTCCTGTGTTGGGTCTTAAGCACTTTGCCTGAAGGGCTGTCTCATATTAACAGCCATTCTCCTCCTAACCCTAGCATGGCAGCCTGCACCACCTTCCCTTTCCTATCACAGTGGCTCTGAGCAGGCTGCAGCACATCTCCCGCCCTAGTGCCATCTGAGCTGCCCCTTCCAGCCATATGACACTGTGCAAGAATAGAGGAGGGGGAAAGTGCATACATCTGCCCTGAATTGCCAAGATCTTTAGTTGTGTCTGAACTACGAAGTAAGGCTGAATGCTTATAGCTCAAGAGTTTTGCCTGTTTAGGCACAGCAGTTGGGCCCTTAATCCATGTATGGGCTCCAGTACAATTTAAGAACAGAAATGTCATGGTCCTGCTGTCATGCCATTTAGAATCAATAGCTGCAAATCCAACTATTTGAACTTTTTTTCTCCTGGCCTGCAAAGGGATGATACCCTGGGTACATGAAATATTGTAGGTTACCATTAATTTCTAAACCTGCAGTGGATTTTTTGTGAAATCACAGCTATAAAATGAAAAATCCTGAAGAAGCAAAGTATTTTGGCCCATCCATGTTTTAAGTAATTTGTTGGCATTAGCAACATAATAAATTTTGGGATAGTTAGCTACAGTTGGAAGGAAACGTAAAATGTTGCAGTTACTACAGCCATGTTAACTCAGCCACATATTGTACACATATAGCTCCAGTCAATCCGAATGTGTGCAACAAAGGGAGACTTCATTTCACTTCCAGCAGGCTGGGTGCCTAGCTTGGCCCATTGCAGCTGAACAGTTGAAGCACCAAGGCCTCTGGAGCAGTCTTGGATTGACTGCTACTTTCTCATTAGGGCATACAAAGATGGAAACGTTTCACGTCAGCAACTGTTTTAAAAATGCAGTTGCTAATGGTGATCTAAGGCAGCACAGGAATCTGTGGCACAGCTTGGAACTGCAGTTTAGCTTGTTGAGCTCTCTGTATGGCCAGATTACTGTTCAGTACAAACTGGACTAAAGTGTGTACCATCAAATACCTTTTTTTAAATTTTTTTGTTTTCTCAGTTCTTAGCATTTTGATTCACAATATTTATATTGTAATACTGTAGTACCTGAAGCTTTGATAGTTTAATAACAACATAAATTCATCACTGCCTTTTTCTATTTATCAGGCTGTTATCACAAATAAAATCCTAGCTGAACAAATAATCTCTCACATCATTAAACTAAACATAACAGAAGCAGAAGGAAGTACATTGGTACTAGTGCACAAGCTCCATTTTTACTGGAGCTAGTGATGTTTATAATGAGTAGATTTTCTTTAGAAAGCACTAAAAAACATCCAAAGAATTGCTCAGAGTCATTTCAAATAGTCTAAAATCACAAAGACTCTATGGAAGTAAGCACACTAGAAGCCCATTCAAAAAAAAAAAAAAAAGAACCAAAAAAAACACCCCACACCAAAAAAACCCAACCACTAAAGATTCCCAACAAATCTAATAGAAATGAGACCTTCTTGTTGACTTGGAGTTTCGCAGATTTTTCCTCTTGCTGCCATTGTGCAATGCTTTCTTTGGGGGGAAAAAAAGAGTGATGGTGGAAGGCAGAGAGAGAAAAGAAAAAGGCTTAATGAAAAGATTGCTAGTATTTCTTGGAACTGGTACTTGTGCATCCACATTTAAGTGACTATGCCCTATGAATGACAAGATTTGTTATTCATTAAATGACAATACTGAGACAACTACCAGCACCACTATATTGTTTTATATTAGAAGAGTGCTCCATGATCTGAATTCTCTTTCTGGGATTGATTTTGTCTTCTAATCTATGTATTATTGTATAAGAGCATGTAGGAGTGTCCACCTTTACGTATCATTTCTGTAGCTAATCAGAAATTAACTGGAATCTGGCTGCCTTGGAGGACTGGCTATAGATTTCTTTTGCTGCTGCCAGTGGCTTAAATTCAACCCGGGAGTTAGGAACTGATTCAAACACGACTGAATAGCCACCCTCTCCAAACCTGGAGAAGGCGTCGTGTTTTAGATTCAAACAAAGCACAGTTCCAGTCCAGCTTCTCCTGTATCCAGAGGCCAGGTGCACACTCAGTGAGGATGTTTGCATAAAATACTGGTTTAGGACCATTTCTGCTAATGATTGAAAGTGATGACCACCCTCCAAGAGTAATCAGGTCCGTCTATGAAGTGAACTGATGTCTTTCTAGCTCCTAATGGGCAGATACCAAAGTGATAAAAGAGGACACTGAAATGCCCTCTCAGCCCTGTGGGCAATTCTTGCCTGCTGAAACAGAGACTGAAAGGACAAGGTGGTACAAAGTAGTTCAAAATGTTGTTGCACCAGTTCAAATAGTAGGTTAAAAATCTTCCTTCCCAAGGCTTGAAGTGCATCTTCTCATCACTTTAAATCTGTTTTGTAAGATAGTGACTGGGTGATAATGAATGCTATCCATTTACTGTTCTTGCTGAATATATTGGTTAATTGTGCGCAAAACTTTGAAGATAAAGCACTGTGTTGTTAATAAACACAGTCTAATGATTCTCTCATGTTTTTTAGCACTCCTCTTACTTCATCCAAGGTGTAAATACCTCACTGCAGCTATGGACAGCCAGGCTGGCTGGCTGCATGGGCCACATGCTGATTTCAGCTGAAGGCTTTCACATCAATTGTTCCGTGGCTGTTCCCCTCCATTGCCAACACATCGCGCTGTCTCCTGCTGTTGTTTCCTTGCTTGCTTGTTCAGGGCCAGGATAAGGGAATTTCAATGATTTCTGGTGAAAAGGGCCCTTCCTTTACAGCAGGCTGTCATTTCCCTCTGCCTAATACACAAAGAAGGCAGCCAACAGGAGCACAACTGCTTTCATTGGCTGCTAACAGCCTTTGAGTGGAACAAAATGACGAAAAGAGGAGAAACACTAATTTCCTCTTCGCTCTCCTCACCCTGCCTCAGAGTAACATTAGGGGGGCAATTTTCTTGGAGGAAGGAAAGAACCTTCCTTTTCCTGGCCACAGGAGTGTGACAGAAGAGGCTGCTGAAATCAGCTGTTAGCATAGACTGATATGTTTTTCACACGTAAAAAGACCTTTAATTTAGTTTTCTCTCTTGGACTTCTGCAGCACATGTTTTGGAAAGACAAGGAATATTGCTTTCACATGTAATTGCAGGCATGCAATGGTTTAAAGGTATTCATAACCTGGCAAAGGACCATGTGAAAACAAAGAAACAATGTGAAAACTTAGCTGCTAACATGAGCTGTCAGTGAGAATTAAACCTTCTGTAAGGCACCTGTGTCAACCTCACCTCAGTTAAGAGAGCTGCTCCATTAGCTGGTAGAAACACCGAGCTCGTGGGAACTGACCCTGCCAACACTTACACGTGTGCTTCGTTTTAAACCTATAAAAATACTCCCGTTTGGGCTATCAGTATGCACAGAATTAACAATGGGCTGCAAACATTGGTGAGATCAAGACCTGAGTCCACTCCTCTACCAGCCACCCCAAGGAGAACAAACCTGCAGAAGTTCTCAGTGGGTCACGTACCTCAAACATTCAGAGAGAAACAAGATTTTGGTTGTAAGCTGTTGCTGTTGTGAATAATACCCAAAGCAACTAAAAATGAAGCAAAATGTCTCCTTCATTTTGTGTAATGCACAAAACAGTCACTTTCCTACTTATAGGGATATATCACACAGGAAGAAGGATAATAAAATTATCAAAATCAGTCAGCTCTGTAGCTGATCCTATGGCTCTTTTTCAGTGTCTAAAACTGTGACAGCAACCATGTGAACCCATTCCCATGCCTGAAATACACCTAAATCTCTCTCCTGTTTCAGTCCCTTGATGCTTAACAACCTCACGGAGATCACATTTTTCCTTTATGAGGACACTGATTTGGCTAGTTCTACCTCTATGCCTATTTTTACAAAATTTCCAGGACCTGAAACCTGAAATTAGGTCATGATTCCAAATTTATTATGGGACAACAGATAAAAATCCAAAACTTCACTGCATAAGCCTTTTTTCCTTAGGAAAACATGGTAAAAATAAGAATGTATGTCAAACCACAAAAACTACTAAAGGACTCAGGAGCAGATGCAGTACATGAAGTTATTTTTCTTTCTACTCTTCCTTACCAAACTAGATTTAAATGTGCTCTGTAGCAATACTTATCATAAGCCTGTAATACAGCACTGTGATCCACGGTAGTAACCATTTTGACTATGATGCTATTATCACACAGAAGCCGTCTGTCTGCTGAAATTCCATCAAACTATTCCATTCTGAGGTCAAAAATGTTTTTCCCCTCTCCATCTGCTACAGTTCTGGAGATTTATTGAATAAAGAAGACAAAAGTTCTAAACACTGAGCAAATCTATTTTAAGAAGTATATTTATCACAAATCTAATGTGTTGTGTGACTAATAACATACATGTGTGCACTGCGCTTGCCAGAAAATATCAACATTTCCAAATAGTTACCACATTTACAATTAAAATAATGTATTTGCCAAATGTTTGGTTGGTTTTCTTTATTTTATTCAAATGATGATTTCTCTTCTGGTTGAAGTGCAGAACAAAATTTCCTGAGTATCACAAGTAAAACATTAGGGAGAGATTCTAATGTCTGATAGAGCCTCATTCAGCTCTCAGCCATACAATATTGCTTAGATAATATCAGGCCTGTCATTGTTGTAGGAGGCCTAACAGCATCCTAACAAGGAAAACTGAAATGAGGCTTTAAAATTTGCGTCTTACAAGTCCCCTGCTTGTCAGTCACAATTCTCCAGCCATTTCTCATGTTGCATGATTTCTGGCTTCTGTTGACCCTCCTGCTGCCTCCGTCCTTCTGTACGTGATGGAGGCAGGAGAGGCGGATGGCAGCAGGAGTTTGCACGCACAGGGCTCTTATGCTCCATGATAGCCGGTATGCAGAAAGCTTAATATGTGAATGTTCCTACTGCATTATTGACTTCTGCTCTGGGACTGGCCTGGGGGGGAATCTTACAGAAAAATAGAAAAATAGATGATCAAAGAAGGATTAAAACTGCATTGCCTTTTTGTAACATTCTCATTCTTAAGCCTCCCACCTACTTCAAGCACAGACAGCTGCAACTTCAGAGGAATGTAGAGGCTGAAGCTCAGGTGCTGTTAAAAACAAAGATTTCAGAAGAGAACACACAAATGAAGCACCTGGTGATTGCTTCCCGTGACTTCTTTTCCCCTCTAGCAGCAAGAAGGTATGTTGAAGCTGACCCAGTAGTCTGCTGCCTCCATGTCCAAACTCCCTCACCCTGTTCCAGTCCATGTGCCGCTTCTGGCACCATCCTGTCCTTGTGGGAAACCAGCTCTGGGAGCAATATCATCAGGCATTCTGGAAGCAGAAAAAAACAAATAACTTTTTCTTGTTTTCTGATGGTTGGCTCCCCAAAGAGGCTCATTATGGAATCAGATATGTAGTGGAGCTGGACCAAGAGATGCTGGGGGATTGCACAGCCAGAAGCAGGGAAGGGGATGGCGACAATCAATCATGGAAGAGAAATGTAGACCAGCTTAGCCATAATGTGAAACCCCTCCTGAAGAAATTAATTATCAAAGACATGCTGGGAGGGGAAGGACGGTGTAACAGACGGACAAGGTGTTCATTAATCATCATTTGCTACTCTCAATGTTCATTTGCTCACTTCCATGTAGCACCATGCTGAGCGTACTGCTTGGGAGAGGCGCCAAAGGTAGCAGCAATGTAGTTAGAGTGAAGATTTGGGAGATGGGAGTTGCCGGATACAAGCTCCAGTTGCTGCTTTAGTATGTCTCTAGATGAACATGACTTCAGACTCACCCCTCCCTGCTCAGGCTTCAAACTATTAGATGAGACATGGCTGCCCCAGGAGTCACATCACTGGGTTAGAGTTGCACTGGCAGGGTATTTTAGTTAGGGCACTGGCCAGCTAAGCAGGACCTGGCTTAATTCCATCATGTAAAAGGAATATAGGCTTGTCTGGTTAGACCTCTACATGTATGTTTGGTTATTTTCTCTAATGGCAGTGAACCTTATCCTCCTGGACACTTACTTTGCTAGTTAATTTAAGTTATATTTTATTACTTTCACATACTTTTCCTCCTCAGTCAGAAAAAAGAAGGAGGCTAAATGCAAAACAAAACAATTCGAGCAAGACTAAGTAACATCTTCAGGGTACTATAACATTGGCGTTTGTCATTTAATACTAGTAAGCTTTACCTTCCCTAGAAGTATTGCCATAAAGAAGGAAAACCATTTACTGCAAAGCTCTGCTCTTCCCTTACCAGCATGGCGCAATTCTCCTCCATTTCAGTGCACCATTTCCCCACAGCCCTTTTAGCTCAGGCTTCCAGGTTTCATAAAACAACAGTACAACTTGCAGAGCACCTGAAGTAATCTCTCCACTGTATTCACTGCTGGTAAGGACTCGGCTGAAGGATCAGGGCCACTGTTAAAAACTGCATTTCAAGGACGAAGCTGTCCACTTACAGAAGTCGAGAAAATAATCAGAGACCTAGAAAATTCAGCCTACATGAGAAGTTTGAAAGAATGGGGGGGGGAGAAGTGTAAAGAAATATAGGCTTAGAGAAGGGTATAATCACAGTTTTCAAACACATAAAGGGTTTTTGTGAAGAGGCAAGAACAACCTACCTGCTTTCAGCATCCTTGTTAGCATAAGGAGCAAAGTATTTCATCTGCAGCAAGGAAGATTCAGATGGGCCTGCAAAATGCTCAGACCTCCATCAATGGAGGTTTTTAGAAAATGGGCAAATGCGTCAAAATTTACCTAGAGATGTAGATGATATAGCTCCAAGTCAGGGATATGTACTAGATACCTCAGAGGTCCTTTCCAGCCCTCTGAGTCTGTGAACCTCCACGCATGAGGTCATGCAATAGATGTGGTCCCAGCAGAAAGACCACATGTTGCAGAGGGCCATTGGTACTGGACTTCTGCACCCAACTGTGCCTCTCTGTGCAACGAGCCTTGGGAGAAGGCACCACCCTGGCTGCGGCTGGGTATTGCAACCTTTTCTCTTTTTTAAGAGAAATCTGAACTGACATGTATTAATGCTGTAAAAGTTTTCTTGAAGGGAAGAAACATTCAGAACTATCCAAAAGATGATCAAAATCCTGATTTGCCTGAGCCACTGTGCAAGGCAGTTCCGTAGTTGATTTGCTATGACTGAATTTTGTTCAGCTCTCACAAATTTTATACCAGGCTTCGTGTTCTGCCTTGTCTCAGAGGAGCACGGTTTCTGCAAGAATTATTAGAGTGAAATATAGCTGCAGCTTCCACTATTAATTGCTTTGGAAGTGAAGACCCAGGCTTTCTTACACTGCACCCAGGGAAGGAATACGAGCACAGATTTGATGAATACGTGTATATATATATATACACATAAACCAGAGCCATCGGAAAACCAAGCATCTGCATTTTGTACTTGCAGAAACCTATACAAATCCTCACAATTCACTTCAGATCGCATGAGTTCCAGTTATCTGACATGCCTGTGATAAACATGGGGGTTGTTACATCCTGCGTCATTGTCCAGAAGAAAATAACTTAATCTTCTAATAAACTAAAACATGAAAAAAAGGGCATTTTTGAGACTGATGCGTAGACAACATTGAGATTTTGCAATATCCTGATGAACAAGGGCTGTTTATTGCGGACAAAAGACAGTGACTGCATTTTGGCCAGTTTTTGTAGCATCTCTCTCTGAGGACAAACAGCACTTTATTCTGGCCTGGGTCCAAGTGAACCAACTGCCTTCATCAAGAACATTTCTTTAGGTACTCTGACACAGTGGCAAAGGCGCTCAAAATGTGATTAATGGCAATGGGAGATCATAACAAAGGTTAATGCTTTTTCAGCTGTATGCCACTGTTCTTAAACCACAGATTTGGATGCGTACTGACCAGCTATTTCACCTGCTCACGCAGGGCAGTTTTCATATGGCAGATTGAGATTGCACTGAAGTTCTGGTAGGGAAAAGTAACAGAGACGGGCAGGGTAATCGAAACTCTATTAGTCCATCTTTGTGCTGTTATCTAACAAAAATCATTTGAGTTGGATGTCCCAGGCCTCAGTGCAAACCTTATCATTTATGTATGCTGAAAGTTGCTTTCGAAGACTCTCATCCTTTTACCATCTCCCATGAGCATCAAAATGTCCAGTGTGTCTAGCAGGATGCCGTGTATTTACTTCTCATGTTGCTCATGAGGAAAAGCTCCTTTAGTAAACCCACATAGGGTAGCAAGCAGTGTTAAGTAACAGAAGTTTCCCATTGATTACCCCATTCCATCTCCTCCCTGTGGCAGAAACAGATAAGATGTGATTTTTCTACCAATTGCATTGACATGAAAATAACCACTTTTAAAATCAGGGCTAATGAGCTAGAAACGTACAACAAAAAAAATTGCTCAAAGCCTGTAAATACGGACACTGAAATGCAGCTATTTGACATGCCGAGCCACAACAATGACACATGATTTATTGATTAGTTGCCATCACATGATGGAAGCTCAGCTAGTCATTTAAAATACCCATATTATCTTGGAAATCTTCCTTGGAATAAAAAGGTAAAATACAGCCTCTGTGTTAGTAGTCAATACTTTATTTTTCTATCTTAACTAAGTTGTCATTGATGAATTCTGATTGGTCTAAGTCTTTTAAAATGATAAATGCTTCTCTAACTCTGTTGTACTATATTAAACTCCTACTATTTTAGCTGTATATTTAAATACTATAGTCCAGATACACTTGAATAGTATAAACACAAAATTTCTGCAATATATGTTCGGAAAATATTAATTATACACTATCTGAGGTTACTGATGTAAAAAGATTAATTATTTCCAGGATAAAACAGTTAAATCTGATTTTCCACTTCTGAACAGAATACTGTAATCATGTACTCTTACTTGTAATTGCCTTCCCACAGCCTAGCTCTCCATAATGATACTAGTTCAAATATTAGTAGATAATGAGATTCTATTATTTTTTCTACAATATAGATATATTTATAGCAGCACACATAGCAATTAACTACTTCCAATAGCCAGTCCTCCAACCAGTTGCAGAATTAGCAATACCATCAAGTGCAAGTATTTTGGCTGTGGTTAAAATGAATGTTACTTCGTCGTAGCAGAGCAGTGGCTTTGGAACTTAGCTAGGCAGCTGCCTTTAATTAAAGTTGGAAATGCTGGTTAGGCTGGTTTATACAGATGTACAGGTGTGTGTGTGTTTGTGAAGGGTCTATTTAAACAAAAAAGGAGGAGGAAAAAAAAGGGCAGGGCCAAATATTAGTTGTCAACATTTTACATTCATTTTCATTTTAGCTACATTTTGAAACAACACTAAACTTTCTGCTGAAATTTCTTATCAGATTTTGATTTTTTTTTAAAATTAGATTCCTCAGAAAATTCAAGGTAGCATTAAAAAATACAAGCATTGCCCGTATGAACATCTTCATTACCTGAGGATCTCTTAACTAGGCTCACACACAATTGGGTACAACCAGGGCAATATCAGGACATCAAGTCTTGACTGTGAGGGCTGCTACTTGTAATAGTTCTACATATGCGTATAGACGTTGCACACATCCATATAAGGCCTTCTGGAGATTCCACATGGAAATTGTATCCAGGGCCTGCTGGTCTTCTATCTCATACCTTTGTGCAGCAATTTATATCTGTAGCAAAGTATACAGAAAATGCCGCTAAACTAAGTGAAAGCAAAATTCTGACTGGGTAACATTTTGTACAGGGGTAAACAAATGTATCAAGTGAGGGCTGGTTAGAAAATACCGAAAACCACCTACTCCAGGTGGTTCAAATATTTTCCAGCACCAAAGGAGAAAAATGAAGGGAATCACACAATTAACCTTAGGTTATTTTACCCTTAAACATTTTTTTTCTGCTTTTTTGGAAAATGGGCACTGAGAAATCCATCAACTCCCCCAAAAACCTAAATATATACAAATTGATCTGCCACATGAGTTTGGTGCAAAGGGCATGAAAGTCAGGACGTGCACAGTGACATTTCTCAAAACTAGTAACACCACCTTAGATTTATCTGGCACTTTTCATCCAGAAAAAGTAGATCCCAGGGTGATTTATGGACTGTAAAAATATAAATATGTATATCTGGGTCATTTCAGTCACTAGTGGAAGATGATGCAGTGCCCTATCAGAGCCAAAGACATCGGACGGAGGGTGAAAAAGTCTTGTAGAGTCCTTGCTTATATCTTAACCAAGAGACTAAAACCATTCAGGTAGTGTCCTACTTCTTGTGCTCTTTCCATTCCCATTATTGATATAAATTTCTCACAAAGGATGGCAGTAGCAGCAGTGCGAGGGCAGACTAAATCTCAACTACAGCTGTTGCCCGGTACAGCAGACAGACGCATTGCTGCTTACATGAGGAAGAATCCTTCCCCTTTCTTCCCCCTCCCTACCCTTCAGAAGAAAGCTGAGATGTGGGACATCCTCAAGCAGGATGTAAGGAGGTTGCTCGGACATGAAGGCACGCAGACAATCAAACTTTTCTGCACACAGAAAGTGCAACTGTAATAATTTTAAAGAATTTGAGGTTCTTTTTTAGCTGTTTGGGTTGCTCTCAGGTTGTCTCCATGACCACAGGGAAACAACCTTCCTTCCTAAAGGCTGATAATCAATCATCTGGCTGTTCATCTGCCCATCAGCCCCTCATAAAAATGTCAGAACACATTGGCTAGTTGCAAACAAATGAATAAAAGAGGTAGAAGCATCAAAGATAATTAAGTTCCCAGGGGTTTGTGAGCATCACCGACTAGAGACTCAAATTAGTTTCCCAACAGAGAGAGATGCAGGAGGAACTCGACTGTTAAGGGCTGTGCTTGGCAGCAGCCAGTCGCCCCGGCAGTGCAGGCAGCCGCGCTGCGCAGGCAGCACGCGTGCCGCTGTGGACCAGCAACAGCAGCTGCTGCCTTTCGCCACCGAGAAGAGATGTACCATCGGACATGAAAGAGAAACGGGAGATGAGGTTATAGCAAGGAGTGAGTCAGAGACAAAGCCACAGGAAACATGGCTTCATTAGTCCTGTTGCTCACAGAATAAGGTGTTTTTAATAATCACAGCTGGAAATTCGGCTCTTTTTTACAGGCCTCCAAGGTCTTGGCAGTAGGAAGGATACTGTGTATTGCTGCGCCCTAGATAAAATTGAGATTTGAGGGCGCTGGGAGGGGAAGCGGGTGAGAGGCACAGGCATTGCATCCAGTGTAAAAGATAATAACAGGCAGAGGGAAAAAAACCCAGAAGGACGTGCATAACAATGAATGGGTGGTAACAAGGTGAGGAGAGAGAGTGCAGAGCGAGGAAATAAATAGGAAATTGAAATCTGGACTAGAGTCCTGTTCACATGCAGTCCCATTATCTGTGTCCTTACACTGGAGAGAGAGAGAGAGAGCAAGGCTTTCCCCTTGAGCCGCGCACGGTGCATGTGTAAGTGCATGCCGGCAGTGAAGATCCCCAGGAGTCTGGGAAGCTGTTAATCATTCAATCCTTTGCTTATTGCTCTTTTCTAAGCATTTCTGCATTTAGCATGTGATCTGACCTTTTTTTTTTTTTTTCTTTTTTGGTGGGTGTGATAAGGAAGGGGAATAATCCTTCAGCTGCAAATAGCAGGTTTTGATGTGCAGCTCTTTATCTGGGTTCACTGGGAAGGTATTTCCCTGTATCATGTACTTCTCCATGGGGAAGAAGGACCATGTGCTGGCTCCAAGACAAGGAAGGGACGACGGGAGGCAGAAGACCATCTTGTGAACACTCTGCACCTTCACAACTGGGCCAAGAGCTGAATTCAGCACTAAATTCAGTAACAAAAGTGCTGCGGCACATGTTTGGGCCCCAGCTGGCAGAAGCACGGGCCGATATGCCATGCTGCTGCTTTAGCACATCTACATGTGCCTGGCAGAACAGCAACTTACGGAGGCTTAGCAGAGAAGACAGCTGTCCTGGGATGGGATGCTGTGTGGCCACCTTGAGCTCTAGTTCAGCTTCATAATCCCTGTCACACTCGGCAAGGTCAAATGCACAGCAGGTAATTGTTACGGACTGGATGAGGATTCAGCACGGCTTCACTTCACCAGCTCCTCTTTAGAATTAAATAAACTGTCACCATTGCTCTGGCTCTGTACATGTCCACGGGCAGGTTTCTAAAAAAAAAAAAAAAAAAAAAAAAATCTGTTATGAGGCCAGAGCAACAGGAGACAGAAGAAACTGTTCCAGCCAGAGGGATGGTGTGCCAGGAAGGGGCAAAGGCTTAAATTTAGCCTGGGGACAGCCACCATGAGACAGCAGAAGTACAGCAAGTACAGCCCTGGCTAGTGGCCATTGGATGGAGCAGGTGTGGGCCCACACCTGGGGCTTCCCCCCCTCAGTAAGACAAGCAGATCACTAGCTTTGGAGCAGGCAGGGTGGGGGGACAAGAGACAGAGCCCCCAGCAAAAGCTCGTGCCAGGAGGCAGAGATTCACAGGCCAGAGCACAAGGAGAGCCGCCTGGCCGGTAATTCCATGGCATTCTGCCAAAAGTTTGGGCACAACCTGGCCGGAAGCCCAGACATTGAAAAAAGCAGCCTGGAAAGTGAGGTCTTACCAAGCCCATTAGCAGCCTGTGAGTTTCCCTGTCCTGGATCCTTCCCAGGGCTTGCAGGACGCGATTAACCCAATTTTCCTAGGGAAGTCCCATCTCCCTCCTCTTCAGATTCCTCTTCTCTCTTCCAAGCAAGCAAGCAAAGATGTTCAGAGGGGGGATCCGGATCTTCTGAAATGCTCCACAGTTACACCAGAGCTGTTCTTTCCCACCTCACAGTGACTCTGCCCAGTCAGGTGAAGAAAAGGAAGGAGGCAAACAGGGACGAGGGCCTTCTGGTGGAGGTTAGCACAAAAACTGGGCCAGACTGGTGAGACCCAGCCAGCACACTATGCCTCCCGAGTGCAACCCCTGAAGGAAAACCCCACAAAATACCACGTTACATTTGAATGGTCCCAACCCACTGCTAAGACTGTGGCAGCACTTTGCACGGCCAAGGTCTGAAAGCCGGTTTTAACATCTCCTCCAACAGCCTCTCACTTCTTACTCTTGCCCAAGTTTTGGAGATGATTCTTATTTATTTGGTATCTGTTGCCATTCTGAGATGCAATGACAATTTTTCAGCAACTTCCAGGGTGCCATTTGAGAAGCGTGGCTTTCGGACCAGCTCTCTCCTGTTGTTTCAGTGGGAAGCCCAAGGCACACAGCATTTAATGAAGCTGCACTCAAAGTGCCAACAGCAGCTAATTAATTACTCCTTGCGACATTGCTGGTCCACATTTGACTGAGGGAAAGCTACCTACAAAGTCTAAACAACTTGCCCAAAGCTCACCTGAGCCATTCTTCTAAGATATCCTTCTTTTTAATAGATTATCCCTACATTACTTACAGTTGAGACAAATTTGACATCTGAATGCAGAGAAGATCATGATGCTAAAGCAAGGTGATGCTGTGCCTACACGCAGGCAGGGAGCGGGCTCTGCACTAGCTCCTGTTGGCGTCTTTCTGGGAGAAATTAGGTGCTTTTTAGCAGAGGTGCTTTTTAGCGGAGTGCCTGAGAGGGAGAAAAGACCTTCAGAAACTGTGATTACAGAGAGTTTACCTGAGCGGGATAAACCCTGGAGTACTTCGAGTTCACTAAAAATGTTGCCAGTGACGTATTTTGGGCCCCACAACGACAGGGCAGAGCGTGCAAGGAGAGAGGCAACCTCTGGGAGCCCAGGAGTCTCCGCTCGGGGGACGAGGGCTGGAAACTACGCTCTTCCCTACACGTTCAGGAGCGTCCCCAAAACACCGCCGGAACACGCCAGGTACCCCAAGGCCTTGCGCTACGGAGCAGCAAGGAGACCCTTCCCCAGCGGTGGCCCCTGCCCCTCCGGGGAGCGCCGCGGAGGCCAGCGCCGGCCCCGGCCAGAGGCTGCCCAGAGGCGGCGGCCCCGGCCGCCCGGGCAGTCCCGCCGCTCTCCGGCCCCGGGGGCCCGCGGGGCTGCGCTCCCCGCCGCGGAACGCCCGCGGGCGGCTGGGGGCTCGCCGCCCCCGGCGCTGGAGAAGGCGGCCCCGGCCCGGTGTCCCGTCCCCCCCCCGCCCCGAGCTCGGGGCTCCCCGGGAGCGCTCGGCCCCGCGGGTGGCCCCGCTCCGCCGCGCCGGCTCTGCCTGGCTGGTGGGCAAAACAAAGCGGAGACGGGGAAGGGAAAAGGGAGAGAAAGTGCGGCTCCTGCCTCCTCCCGGCCCTCCGCCTGGACCTCCCTGCATGAGACAGCGCTGCAAGCGGATCCTGACCGGGGGCAGGGGGTGGAGAGAGGAGGAGGAGGACGGAGGGAGGGAGGGGAGGGAGGGAAGGAGGGACGAACGGGAGCCTCTCTCCTTCCCTGGGCTGTTTTTTCAGTTTCCTGTCTCGCATTGTGCTCACAGCGGATATGTGCTGCGCCTACAGGTGTGTCCCCTCCTCGCAGCTTTTCCCCGGCTCCCCGGCGGAGGCTCCGGCTGTCGGGGGGCGGCGGCGGATCGCGACCGTCATGTGACGATTAATTTCTCTCGGGGCGGTTTCTCTCTCCTCTCTCGCTCTGCTTTTCCCCTCCCTCGCTCCCCGCCGCTCTCCTCCTTCCTCTCGGAGGTGGCCGCTGCCGCCTTCGCGCTGACTCTCGGCGGCAGCTGTGGCGGCGGCGGGGCCCGCCGGGAGCATGGGCGGCCGCCGGGGGCTGCCGTAGCGCCTCTGCCCAGCCCGCCGCCGCCCGCCCCGGGCTCCCGGGCGCCGCCGCTCCCGCTCGGGCAACTCGGACGGTCCGCGCCCGCGGGGCTCCCTCCCGCCGGCGCCTGCACCTGTTGAAGGTAAAACGCAGCCCCCGGCCTGGCCGCTGCGCGCCTCGGGATGGGGATGAGGATTTGGGGGACGGGGGGGGGAAGCGGATTTCGCGGCCAGGTTCCCCGTCGTCGTACCCCTCCCCGCCCCGCTCGGCAGCTGCCGAATCGCGGCCGAGCAACTTCCCCCTTCCTCGGCTGCGGCCCCCGGGGCCGGGGCGGCCGCGGGGCAGGGCGGAGGGGGCTTCCGCCGCGCTGCCCGCCCCCCAGATGGTTCTGGTTAAGGGGCTCCCAAGCGGCGGCTCCGGACGCGGAGCGCCTTTCCCCGGCCGCCGCGCAGGGCCGGGGCGGGGGGTGGGCGGCGCGGGGCGGCGGCGGCGGCGGCGTCTGGCTGCTGCCGCCCGGCAGCCGGGGAGCGCCGGTGCCCGGCGGAGCCCCCTCCGCTGCCCGCCGCCGGCGCGCAGCCCCGCTCGGGGACGGGGGGGTGGTTGCGCTTCCCGGGAGTTTCGCAACGCCCTCGGCGCGGCGGGGGGTCAGCGGCCCCGGTGGCGCGGCAAGCCCCGGCCCGGCGCCGACCCCGGCCCCGCGCTCCCCCTGCGCGCCGCCGGCTCGGGAGCCCGTTCGGGTTTTCCCGCAGACGCGTTTTGCCTCTTTGCAGGGGCAGCCTTAAACTTTCTTTCCAAAGTGCTAATTAGACGTACCGTACTTTGCTCGTGTTTCGTGCGGGCGAATGAAAGTGCCGGGCTAGAGAGGCTTGTGACTCAAGGCATAGTTATTCGGGAGCTGCAGAACACCTCCGCCTGCCTGGTTTAGCTGGGCTGTACCTGTGACTTGTGACTTTGCCTTCTCCGAGACTGCGTCAGTCAGTCAGTCTCGGTGACACCCAGAGACAGGAGGGATCAATAACGATTTGGGTCCTTTCTGGGTTAATGGGACGCTCGGGTGAATTGTATACAAAGAAGGAAGTGTGAGTTTAGTCTCTGAAATCTCAGGGAAAATAGCATCGCCTTTGCTGTCCGTGAATTACACCACTACGGTCCCGTCCCTGTCGCTGAGCTTGTCGTGGAACGGTAACTTGCTTGTGGGGGAACTTGATGCTTTTGTAACTAACGCTCTTACCTTGAATGTGATGATTAGCTTATTGAACACCAGAGGGAACTCTGAATAGGTAATTCATTCAAGGGAGAGGTATGCTTATTTCGCTGTTTATGTTCTCATTACAATGGCATCTAGAAGGAAGCGCAGGTTGGTAAGTAATAGGTGCTGGTATGTACCTCCGACTGGCTTCAGCTTGCTTTACAGTTCTCTTCTGAAGGCGTCAACCCCAGAGCTGGGCTGAAAAACCTTTTTTTTTTTTTTTCCTTTCCAAAGCTTGAAACATATAACTGGCCTTGCAGGAGCAGGATTGCGTACCATGCTGTAGGCAAATCAGCTGGGTGACCCATTCGCTGTGAGCTAGGGAGTGAGATAACGCATGTACGTTGGGCTGGCGCTTGATGCCCAGCCTGCCTCTTGGGTCGCAAGACAGATCCGGCGCAGTTGGGTACAGGGGCTGCCGCCTGGGATGGAAAAGCCAGAGCATGCTTCCAGCCAAAACAAAAGGGAGGAAGTCTGCTTCCGAGCCTGGTGCGGCTTGTCCTCCTTGCCTTGAATACTTGTGAGTCTGAAGCCCTGGTGGGAACCTAGTCTGATTGCACGTGAAGTAGAAAAAGTTATCTTTCTTAGAATATGTTACTTAAACCGATACAGAAAGTAAATGGCAGCGGTGTTTGGGAAAGGAGTTTGAATGGTGGCTTCCTAGTACCAAAAGCTTTTTAAATTATCTGACATAACTGTAAGAAGCTGGGGTCAACCCACCAAAATGTGGTGCTGCGTTTTGTAGTACAATGAACCCTCAAAACATGCACCTGAAGCTTTGGATGCTCGTGAGAGTCTGTTACTACAGATAATCAGACTTCTTTGATACTCCTGGATCGTCCGCAATGTGGGAAGGAAAGCACAATAAATACACTTGTGACTCTGACTTATGCTCCAGGAGCTGAAGCATCCAGCTGTTCATCCTGTCCCTTTGCCAGAGGTTACCCTGCCATTCAGACTTGTTTTCCATCAGACTTTGAATCTGCTAGAGTTTACAGCCTGGCATATGAATGTAAATGGCGTTTTATGGCTGTTCATGTTAGTGTGTAATGTTGTGAAGTTCGGTAGCCTGAGCCTCCTGTTCATCTCTCTGTTCTGGCGGAGGGTCAAGGCAAACAGCTGGGGTCAGCTAAATCGAGCTGCAATTGTAAACCAGAGCCCATAAGCACCTCCGTTCTTCTGAAATGACAAAAGTGACTCCAGTGAGCTACCTCGTACCGTGTCTCTGTGGGCAGTGGTAGCGGGGAGGCAGCTCTGCACAGGATGAGCTTGTGTGACCTTCTCGATAAGGTCGGCCACAGCACGCGGGGTTCTGGGTTTCAGAAGGATGTAGTAGATGGTGCACCTGAACAGCCCTCCTCTTCCTCTCCTTCATCCGTTTTGGGAATTAGCAAGTGACCGAAGGGGTTTTTCTTTTAGCCAAACCTTGCTTTCTCCATCTAACTTAAAGACCTATTATGTGAAATATCCTCACTAGGGGCACAGCCCTCTTCTGCCTGAATTATTGTACAGATGTTGTTGGAAGTGGGATAAAGGCTTTACATAGCTTTACAAAACTGGGAGCTGTTTGCCTTGCATGCAGAAGCTCCCTAAGAACAAATTACATTTTGAAGGGAGATCTCTTCATGAATGCCTATTAAGAACAAAAAAATTCCAGTGAGTTGTTGCTAAGGGGTTTGGATTCTGGCTTGGTTTTGAGAAAATGGTTTGCACATTTATTTATTTTTATGAAGATGTAATACTAAGCATTTGTATTTCTGTTACGGCTATAATTTGCAACTTTTAATATACTTTTAAATTATTTATTGTATGAAGCACTGAATGGGAATATTTATTACACTAGTGTCGCATTCTGAATATTGAATTACAATTGTAAAATTAAGGTAACAAGCTTAACCTGGGGTTTGCAACTTTAAGCTCTTGCCAGCAAGCAGTTAATGGCACGTTAACTGCTAGTAAAGTAATTGCTACCGTTCTTTTACTGTCACTTTGTTCTCACTCTCCTCCAGTCAGACTGTTCCGCAGAGATATAATGAATATTCACCAAAATAGCTTGGCATTGTCACTTATGCAATTCCTCATCAGATCCAATGTGTTGATGAGCTAATGTGCACTTGATTAAATGTACTTGATTTATGCAAACAAAAACTGTAGGTCCTTCTTGAAGTAAAGTTAGCACCTGCACAGCTGTTAGCGAGATGAGAGTCTAAATAATTAAGATGGAATTAAGTAAACAAACAACCCCAATGCGGTGTTCCTCCTACTTCTTCACCTTTATCTTCTAGTTCAACTCAGTAGTGGATACTTATTTTGGCTTTTCTTGCAGGTTTTCTCATGCACCATGGGAAGTTGTGAAGCTCAGCTTATGGTGGGGGGGATCCTCTTCTATTTAAATGGCTACCATTAGAACAAAAAAAAAAAAAGAAAAAGGCTATTAATAGCTATAATAAAGCCAGGGGTAGCTAGAATTAGTGGAGAATTACTTTAAGAGTTCTAAGTATGAGGCTGGCTTGGACTTGACATTGGTCTGTTAATCCTTGTTAAAAAAAAATAGAACAACACAGCTTAAGTAAGTCATGGAGGGGGGTGTCTGTTAAAAAAAAATAAAAATCCAACGACTAATATTTGGATAGTAAGTGGTTTAACGTCCTACTCTTTGCTTGGTCAAAACTCATGTAGACAAAGTGGAAATAGGAAGTTGGAAATAGCTGCTCTGTCTAACTATCAGTGGCTTAGTGGTACAAAAAGTTCTCTAACTGTCTACAAAATTGCTCAGATCTGGCTACAAAAAGAGGCCATGGAGTCCTTTCCCCTGGAGGCTCCAAAGGGTACATGGAGGAGGGAGAGGGCACATGCTTGTCCAAGCCCTGGAGCAACGGGGCAGACTGGAGAGCTGCTCAGGGGACCACGCAGAGTTGGGACCTATTTTCTTTAGACAGATAGTGATTTTGTTATCTGTTACCATCAAGTATTTCTGTTTCTGTCTCTGTAGTTAAATCTCTGGAAATACATAGCTTTTGGATCTCTCCAAGTTTCCATCTCAGATAGTTGAGGGAAGACTTGTTGACATAACATCCAAAAGTGTCTGTGCTTAACAGATGTTAGTAATGATTATCAAAAAAATCTCCGAGCCAACTTGATGATGAGCCTCTGCTCAATTGCTCAGCCTGAGACCGCCATAACATGGGGCACAATTTGTCCCCAGGAATGTGTCAGCAGAGCTGTGGTCGCCAGCCACATGCTCATTGGGACGCTCAGTTTCTCTCTGGAATTTGGCTTCTGGGAGCCGGTGCCAATGTGGATTGATGATTAATTCCGTGCTAAACTCCTCAGGCTTGAAAGCCTTGGCACTCGTCAGTAGACACAGTCCACCCAGCGCTTTCTGAGGTGCTTCCAACCTTCCTCCACCTTTGTGGTTAGCTTCCGAGTTTCTGCCTTTCTGGGTTCATTTTTGACATGCCCCCTTCCACTGCCTGCCCTTAGGCAAACAGCTGGAAACAAGTGAAATTAGTAGTTTTGATTTATTCAGTAGAACTGTGTCATCTTCAAAAAGTTAGTTACCTAATTAAAACCTTATTTCTAGTGTTTCACTTGGTTTTCTTATTAACTAGTATCACTAATTTAAGGCCACGGGTAAAAAGTGGAGGCAGTCAGTCTGGCCTCTGTGCCCAGCAAGATCATGGAGCAGTTCCTCCTGGAAACTATGCTAAGGCACATGGAGAATAAGGAGGTGATTGGCGACAGCCAACATGGCTTCACTAAGGGCAGATCGTGCCTGACAAATTTGGTGGCCTTCTACGACGGGGTTACAGCATTGGTGGATAAGGGAAGAGCAACTAACGTCATCTACCTGGGCTTGTGCAAAGCATTTGACGCTGTCCCGCACAACATCCTTGTCTCTAAACTGGAGAGACGTGGATTTGATGGACGGACCACTCGGTGGATGAGGATTTGGCTGGATGGTCACACTCAGAGTTCACAGTCAATGGCTCGATGTGCAAATGGAGACTGGTGATGAGTGGTGTTCCTCAGGGGTCAGTATTGCGACCGGCACTGTTTAACATCTTTGTTGGTGACATGGACAGCGGGATCGAGTGCACCCTCAGCAAGTTTGCCGATGACACCAAGCTGTGTGCTGCGGTCGACACACTGGAGGGAAGGGATGCCATCCAGAGGGACCTTGACAGGCTTGAGAGGTGGGCCAGTGCAAACCATATGAAGTTCAACAAGGCCAAGTGCAAGGTCCTGCACGTGGGTCGGGGCAATCCCAAGCACAAATACAGGCTGGGTGATGAGTGGATTGAGAGCAGCCCTCAGAAGAAGGACTTGGGGGTGTTGGTTGACAAGAAGCTCAACATGACCTGGCAATGTGTACTTGCAGCCAGAAAGCCAACCATATCCTGGGCTGCATCAAAAGCAGCATGGCCAGCAGGTCAAGGGAGGTGATTCTGCCCCTCTACTCTGCGCTCATGAGACCCCACCTGGAGTACTGCATTCAGCTCTGGGGCCCCCAGCATAAGAAGGACATGGACCTGTTGGACAAAGTCTAGAGGAGGGCCATGAAGATGATCAGGGGGCTGGAGCACCTGTCCTGTGAAGACAGGCTGAGAGAGTTGGGATTGTTCAGCCTGGAGAAGAGAAGGCTCTGGGGAGACCTTATAGCAGCCTTCCAGTACCTCAAGGGGGCCTACAGGAAAGCTGGGGAGGGACTTTTTACAAGGGCATGTAGTGGTAGGACAAGGGTAATGACTTTAAACTGAAAAGGGATAGATTTAGATTATACGTAAGGAAGAAACTCTTCACTCTGAGGGTGGTGAGGCACTGGAACAGGTTGCCTGGGGAAGCTGTGGATGTGCCATCCCTGGAAATGTTCAAGGCCAGGTTGGATGGGGCTTTGAGCAACCTGGTCTAGTGGAAGGTGTCCCTGCCCATGGCAGGGGGGTTGGAACTAGATGATCTTTAAGGTCCTGTCCAACCCAAACCATTCTATGATTCTGGTAATTGCAGTGAATGGATTTTGTGTTACTTGACAGTCACAGTTTTCTTTATGTTGCAGATATGTCATCTTTCTTTCTTTCTGCTAAAGTTGTTTAAGAGCCTTCTCAGTCCTACAACAAACTAGGAAGTTGTGGAGAAGCTTTTGCCCCTAAGCTGTCCTTCCCCTACTTCTGTGCTGGACCTGCACTGGTAGACCTGTTGGGAACACTCTGCCAGATTAAGTACACGGGAACTGCCTGTGATCAACATGACTTTAATTAAAAAATCCATGGGACTTTTAGCACTTCAACTGAATTGTTACAGAACTTACCTTTTTAGAAAGAGGTATGTTCATGCTTATTGCTGAAAAGACCTAGCTAGCCTATTTCTAGTGAAGCTGGATTAGGTCTACGTGTTGATTTGGATTGAAGGAAGCTCTCATAAACCTGACGCTAATCTTGCTATGTCTAGAGGGATCGTTAGGGTGATAGCTGGGTCTCTTGGAGAAGTGATGCAGAAATCAAGATTTCTCACATTGCAAGCTTAACCTTCTATCTATACTAATTGACTGTGTTTTAAATATGTAGAAATGTCAGGAGTGAACTCCTTGCATCTTTTTCCCCAGGCAGGGCTCTTGTTTATCTCCTATATTGTTGAAGAAGACATAGTATCTCTTTCTGACGGATGTATGTAAGAGCTGTATATAAAGATCTAGCTCTTGCATTCCTAGTTGCATCACTATTTAGAATTTATGAAGGACCAGTTCTTTAACCAGTGTTTGCCCAGTGGGAAAATAGTGATTAGTCGAATGTATTCAACCATAGGAAGAAAGCAGAGGGCACAAAAAATAAAATACACTGATTTGGTAAAAAGGGTGCAAGTGAAATACAAGGTGAGGTCTCCCATCCTGAATCAGAAGGATGGTTTAATAATCTTTTACTTGGACTTAGCCTAGGTATACACAGCAAATAAAAGCTTCTTTCCTGAAGATACATGACGCTTGGAATGGTTAATAGTAGCAGGCTATGGTTTCCTTCAGCTTCTAATGGTTAAGTCCTTTCCCTTTAATGGATCTGGTTATGCTCATTGCAATTAGAAGTCCAAAATATGCAGCTTCTCTCTTAAAATACATGAGAAGACTGTTAACTTGTCCTTCCTTAACATGTTGCCACAGCGTGTGTTGAACTGATGTGCTATGTTCATTTAATCAGTATGAGACAAATTGGTATAAACTTAATGTTGGGCCCGTTGAATTGTAAGGCAATGAAAGCAATAGTTTAACCTCTTCTATTTCCAGTCTTGTGGGATTAGTAAGTAGTTAAAAAGCTTTCAAAGGTTCTGCTATGCAGTTTTGATTCACACATCAGCAACTGGACCTTTTTCCCTCATGAACTAACACCCCATGTAAACTCTACTTGGGATTGCGATGCATGCACATCACCCTTATGGGTATAAGTTACAAACCTAGAAAAGCAACTGCAGTGGGTCACTTTTGAGATATTTATTTTTCCTCCCAAACATACTAAATGGAGGTGTTTTTTTTCTGAAAGGCTTTTACTCAGGCAGAAAGTATCTTTGAGTACTTTGAAGAAGTTTTTCAAGAGTCAATAACTCTACAGCCACGAAGCTGTCTTCGTGACTGGGAATATGTATGTGCTGTATGCTCCAGGTGTTGTCTTCTTCTGCCCACCCAAGCTGTTGAGATGAAAAACCAAAAGACTGCACTTGCCTTGGCAATCCTGTGGCACTAAATGGTGGTATGAGTTTACTTATTAGTACATTGGATAAAACTCCAGAGGTGATGTTTATGTTTATTAACAGATGGCCTCTTCATTTGACATTTAGCTGGGGGAAGATATGCAAGCATTTCACGGTCCATTGTGCATTTAATTCAGTATTCAGTAGCATTAGTGAAAATGCAGGGCAATACCCTTTTGGGTTTTTTGTTTTGTTTGAGGGTTTGTGGTTTTTTTTCTTGTTGAGACCATCATTCAGCGTTTAGGGTCAGAGGAGCCGTCAAGTCCTGCAGTTATTTGACCATGTCACTCGGCTATTGCTCATGGGCCGAACAACTCCTTGGACTAAAACATAACTTATCCTGAAAATACTGAGAAAAAGAGAATCCATCTTTAAGAATGTTTTTCCTGTTTGTTTCTCCCTGTTCAGATTTATCTCTCGTTTCTAACAGGAGTCTTCTATGCTTTTGGCTTGCATCTGTTGGTCCCTTTTAAGTCTTCTTGTGGCTGTATTAAAGTGTTTTTTATTGCTGGTATTTTTTTTTTCCTTAAAGATGATCAAGTAAGCTGTCAGTTGTCTGTGTGGCTTATCAGAAGGACTGAATCTTTAAATCTGATTATACATAATGCTTTTTTTCCCCTCTAGATGCTAATTGCTTTTGTGGCTCTGCTCTGCATGTTTTCTAATTTTCAACATCTTTTTCTGAGCGTCAACCATGGAACTGGGTGCAGTATTTCAGTGTTAATTTTCACCATTGCATACCCTATCCCACCCCATGCATTATTTCCATTCACTCTCATATCTTTGCAGCCATGAACCACATTAGCCTTTTTAATAATAACAGAAGCTCTGAATGTGATGCTTAGTTGTGAGGCTATGATGACCTTCACATCCCTTTTGGTTTCCTTGCTTCTTAAGGTCACAGTCCTCTGATTTGCAAACCTTACCTGCATTCCTTGTTACTGGATTCATATATCTGTGTTCAGGTATCTTAAGACTGTTTTGGTTGGAATGAGCCCAGCTTGACAAGTAATTGAGCTAACACTATGTGATTTCCTTTCTGTTTTTATTTATCACGCTACTAAACCATGTAATCCATTAATTTTGCCACCAAGGACATGCTTATTTCCAGGTAGCTAATAAAACACTTAGGTAATATAGAGCATAATTCCAGTCATTGCAAACTGCAAAAGGAGCATTGCAGTTGCATGGTGATGTTACTCAGTAATGACAACTTTTTTGACATCTTTCAATTAACTAATTTTTAATCTATTTGGCCTATATGTTTTGATACCCTGTTTGTAAAATGCTGTTGATTTGATGTTTCTTGGCTGTTATGACATATCTTTTAAGTCTTCAATTGCTGTATTCGGTGTGAAATCAGTAGATTTCACCTTCCTTACTCTTCCTCCTTTTGCATTTATACACGTGAAAATGAGGAATTTTCTACAATGTCTTGAGATGCCAGCTCCAAAATGATTCCTTGCTTAGAATACCCATAAACCCACTGAACAAGCTATTTCTGTTTGATTGTGCATGTTGCCCAGTCCCTTGTCTTATGTATTCTCTGAAGCATCTTTTCTGTGTCTCTCCCAGCAGGAACAAGTACACGTCAAAAAGCACTTCATCCTGGAAGCTATTTGCACAGAAGCCTGAGCCACAAGAAGTCCCTTTCGCTAGCGGCGGTTGTGCTGCTCAGGTGGGCTAAGAACTCATTTCGACTGAAGGGTTTTTTTTTTTTAACCTCTGTTTCTTCTTCCAAAGTGGTGTGTTGCTTGCTTGAGAAGGAGGAGGTCCTCTTGTAGAGCACTGCAGTGCAGTTGGCTTGGTGCATCGAGGCAAGAGATGGCTGTGTGGGGTTTATGTGCTTTGGGCTTTGGTTGAAATATTACAGCCTTAAATTTAGTGCAATAATCTGGCAAGAAAATGTATTTACTTTGTAATTTTCCTGGATACTGTCTGATTTTAATAGTGATTTTTATGTGTATTTTTATACCTCCTGGATCTGTAGTGTAAAATGACATTAAGCAACTTGTGCATGTGAATCATCTCCAAGGTAACTTAGTTATCAAAACATAGTATCTCAATTGCTCAGAGTAACACTTTCCACTTCTCTAATTGCACTTTTGCAATCTGTGTTGCTTATACGGCCACTGTTCAAATTATTGTGTACAGGTGTACTTGGTAAGGACTTTCCAATTTACTTTTCCCAGTTGTAGCAATTAGTTATTATCTTTTCATTTTGATCCTGAGGCCTGTAAAATAAGTGAGTAAATGTAAACAGCATCCTTGAAACTAAAGTCTTCATGGTATTTTCTCCTACTGATAATTTGAAGAGGCAGACTGTGTTTTCTGTTGTCTGTGGCATAATTAATCTACTTGGATTATACTTGAACAGGAGCTCTGATATCAGAAGAGGGTTTAGCAGCCTTGGAAGTTAGGAGCTTTTGAGTAAGGCAGCACTGCAAAGTTACTGTACATCATTACTCAGCTTGTTGGGAAAAGAAAAGACTGGTAAATTTGTGGCCAGAAATGGCTACGTACTTGCTTCCTTTCTCTCTCTCTCACAGACTTTTCTATGTTGCTCACACCTTTCATGTACATTAACTTGGCATGGCCAGGTTGTTTGCTGCTGTGTCTCTGTCCCAAACTGAGATGCTCCTACACCGTGCTAATATTTCAGTGGCATCGGTCAGACGAAACAGGTGTATCTGCTGGAGTACCAGAAGTCGGGGCTGCTTTGTATGTAGGTTTGGTGTCCAGAGTGCCATCTGTGTGATCCACTGTATGCAGTGGGGTCCTGTAGGTTTCTTGACTGGGGAATTCATACACTCTGGTTTTGTTTCTGCCTTTAGCAAGTAATTTCATTTCTCTCTGATATTTTTTTTTTTTTTGTAAATTATCTTGGCATTGCCTCTTTTTGGGGAAATTTGGGGGAATCTCTAGATGAAAAATACAGTTTATTGGTATTTTCGTCATATGTAAGTAGGGCAAGTGGATGCTGCAGCATTCCTTCTTGCCCAGGAAGGGTGGGGACCTGCTAATTCTATAAGCTATTCTATGTCCTCTCCCCAGAAGCCCCTGTCCAAAAGCAGACCTGCATCCCCAGATTTCCTGGCTTAAGCAAAGCCTTCTACAAAGCACTTTTACATCAGGCTCTCCGTACCCATGAGATGACTTGGCAGAGAGGGGAGCGTTTCTGTTCCAAGTGGGTTAGCAGCATGCACAGACCATCATTCAATGATATGAAGTCTTCGGTAGCAGCTCTGCTGTAAGTAGTTCTGCCATCGCTGGCCAGTAGCTGCTTGGTTGTGCTACCATGACTGTCCTGTGGTGCTGTGCTGTGAACTGGACAGGAGAGCTAATCTGGCATTATACCATCTTAGATGTAGTTATTACATGGCTGTTAAAAATAATATTTAAAAGTTTCACTGCATCTCTGATGTGTTTCACAGCATGGCCCTGCAAACACATGTTATTTTGCAATGTTGAATTGAGAAGCTGGAAGGCCAAAAAAAAAGAAAGAGGATTCAAGTCCTGCTTAAATTAATTTTGTTGCCAAACTCTTTGTGTTATCAAGCCACGCTCTCTTCCTTTCCTGCCCATCCCCTCCTGGGTGGCCCTATTAGTCAGGAAAGAGGAGGTTTTTGCAAACAAAGTTAGGGTGTTGAGCTCGTGCTTTCAATAGCAACCGTGCCCCTGCATAGTTTTGCTTCCATTGGGAATAATTGAGGTGGCTTTAAACTGAATACGGCCATTTTGCATAGAACTGGCTAGTGCCTTTATTCCTTATGGGTGCTCTAAATACTATGTCCATTTGCACTTTGTGGGGGAGCTTTCTCAGTACCTGTTGGTTTTCTTTCTCAGCTAACGACCCCCCATGCACTGCTAGCGCACTCTGTAGTGTTAACCATGCACATAGTCACTTTCTTTTCCCTCTTACCTCATCTTAGAAGACTTTGCTCTTGAATCTTGTAAATGGGGTGATAATTTCAAAGCAAACAGCTTCCAGTCCCTTCTTGCCAACTTTTGCCCACAAGGTATGCAAAGTAAACAGTGCAGTTAGGAAATTAGTTATGTACTTTCCCTCCTAGTGCAAGGCATCCCAGGATGGCTTGTAGCTCTTTAAGTAATGAATAAAGGGAGAGAATCAGGTCAGTATGCCCAAGTTGCGTTTTAATGTATGGAGCCATTGCACAGATCATTCGTATTCTTAAGAAGCTTTAGGAAAACCTTGTAAAATGTGAGGCTTTAAAAAATCTCCACTATTCATGTATTGAACGTAAAGGTAGTTTATTGCTTGCAGCAGAGAAAGAAAATCAAAATATCAAGGATGGGGTAAAAGAAGTATAGATAATTTTCTTCACATATAAAAAATAACTTTGAAGCAGACTTTACCTAAATATGAGGATTCTTACCTCTGTGAGGCTCTTGGAGAAAGCTTAGAAGGATTTCCAGGTGCTACCATGACATTTATAGGTTTGGTTTGGTTTGGAAACCATGGGTCTGGATGCTGGAATGGCGGGTACACAGCAGTCACAGGGTATGAGACCTGTAATAGGATATGCAGATGCCATCATGGTGTATTTATTCAAGGAGACAAGTGTAGGAAGCTATTTAAAAATGTGGCTTTAAAAAGCTGACAAAGAAATGGTTAATGCTTAATATATTTAGCTCCAGCCTAGGTATTGAACAGCCTTTGCCAATTAAACAATAGGAAAATTTGTTAAATGTGAAAACTAGACCTAAGGTTATCGACCCTGAGGCTCAGCTACAAGGGGATGGCGTGGCTCTAAAGAGGAATAACCATTATTTGATCTCCTCCAAATGAGAGAGGGCAGGTCCCAAGTGTACGAGGCTTGCAGGAATTCAAATCAACAGTCGAATTATAATCTAATGAGGCCATGAGCACAAACACAACTTCAATTTAAAGCTCACATGTGTGGCAGCACAAATAGAAAGCTGGAGGCCCCCTGTCCCAAAAGAAGACCCTTCATTAGCAATTTTACTCCCTTGGCATGCCTCAAAGGGCAGTATCATAATAACCCATAGTGGTTCTCCTTCACACATTTCCAACCACTTCATAAAAGTAGCTATATGCATGGAGTGCTCTCTACTTTTTAGAAATAGGATCTCTGTTATAAAAAAAAATAAAATATATATTTTATGTATATATAAAATATAAAATTATATGTAATATATATAATATGTACAATATATTTTATAGTTACAATTGATGTGTTTTTAAAGGAAAGTGTGCTCTGTCATGTGAAAACTTTCCCTTCATGTTTCCCAAGTGAAGGTTTTGAAATTCGCTGAAGGTAGGCGTTTTTTTAATAGAAATTCCTTGAGTACCATAAACGTTAACTCAAAACACCTGAAAGAATGTAACATATCTGTCTTCTGGAATATTTCACTTGTATTTGTGCCAAATGCAGAGCAGCAAACTCAGCTGCAAGGGCCTAGTTTGGCTGTACTTGTAGTCCCTAGAATGCATAAGCTGATTTATTTTTTTTTAATACAGATTTAATGCTAAGCTGTTATGTTTACCTGAAGGCAGAGGAAATATTACAATTTTAGTCATTTTTATATATATTAGGCACAAGGTAAGGATGATATGTTCCTGGAATAATTTCTTATTAAATAGTTGTGCTTCAATAAAGCATGAGATCAAACATCCCAAACCACACAGTAACTTTTTTTTCCTCTTTAGTTCAAATAAACCTCACCTCAATTGACATATATTTTTCTTTCTGAGTGAAATTATGAATATCCTCTTTACAAACCTAAGAGATATTAGGAGTTGAGGTAGCCTTCTGCTTAGCCTAGTCCCCATGAAACAGACACTGCTTTATGAGATTTGATTCAGCATCTGCTTTTTACCTGTGAATCCTTAATGAGGTTAAAGCTGTCCAGGTAAGTACAATTACAAATGTGATGCAGATCATACCGAAGCCAGGAGATCAGCAGTCCAGAAGCTTTGTGGCTGAACTAGGAATCATCAGAGTAGCCTTCTCCTCAGTGCACACCCATTCCCATTCTGTGCCCATCTTCTGGGGAAGAAAAAGCAGTGGTAGTCAGTGGGACAGACTGGACCTTCCTGGCTTACGCTGTGCAAAGATCAGCAACCAGGTAGGAATCCAGATTTTTATTTATTTTTTGTCCTCTGAGTGGCTGTTTGAATGGTTTTCCTCTTGCTCCGTGGTCAGACAGAAGGCGACATCTTACCTACTTCTCTGTCACAGTTACAATAACTCCTTTTTTTTACATAGTCTAAAGATGATTCTTTTCTTTTTTTTTTTTTCAGACCGTATATGTTAAGTATAGGGGGGACAATATGTTTATTTTTAATCCTTTTGTCTGGAGAAACCCGGCAGAAGATTGCTGAGTGCTGGGAAGGCTGGCTAATGGGAGCAATCCTTGCAGCCGCTTCATATTATTTGGCTGTTTGAAGCGAGAGATTAAAAAACCTAGGTGACATCTAAGTTGGGTTTTATCTCTTTGGTGTGACAAGGCTGCACATGTGAAAGTTTTGAGAATGCTGTAATATTTTTCCTGTTTCTAATTTTAGCTATAAATATCTATGGCCTACTTAAATAAGATGGACCAATGTACCTCAAACTGAATAGCTGATTACAAGAAAATCAGATTGCTTTCCTAAATTGAGCAGTTGCACAAACTCAAAACATTCAGAAAAGGTGAATTAACTGAAGGTGTGGGGATGGAGTACACCAAACCTCAAGCCACCTGTGGGCGGGAGGTACTCTTGAGAGAGAAATTCACTTTCTCCTTTGGATTAGAAAGGGGCATTTGATCCCCTGTGAAGATGGAAGAAGCATGATGCTGCCTCATCCTCCCACTTGGGAGTTGTTCTTCAGTGGAGTGGTCCATCATTAGACCTTTTTCAGGAGAGGAGGTGGCTACCATTTTACAGGAGAGCAAAGTGAAGGATGGGGCTGTACTTACTTGCTCAGGATCAGAACTGCAGATTTATTCCCCAGGCCTGGCAGATCCAGGAGTAGAAATCATGTGTCCAAAGACCTTTGTGCTTGGAGGCCCTCAAGGATCTCCTCCTGGCTGAAGAATGACCCTCAAGTGGTGGTTTGGCTCTATATTGTATGTAAATTGTATAACTTTAACTAACAAGAACGCACTAAGATTACACTGAGTGCATGTTTACACAAGAAAATTAAATTGTGAATCTGTACAGCTGGGTCCGGTCAAAATAAAGTATCACAACATCAGTCACAAGCAGAGGCACATGAAGGAAATCCTTCACCGGTGTTCGTTGGGAGCACTGCAAATGCCTTGCTGTTCCTGGAGTGCAAAATCATTCCTCCCTCCTAAAGAGCATCCAAATGCTTTTAATATTGACCGGGAGATTAAAAAAGCCCCAACAACTAAGTGTACAGCTTGGATCCTATTACTGTATTGAATAGCTATTAATATGGCTGCTGTGAGAGTTGTGGTGGGAGAGGAAGCGTAGCTGCCTGTAGCTGCAAACTTAAGAGCTTCTGAAGTTTTAAAATGCTCCTGCTGCTTCCTCCCACGTCAATACTACCTGCCATCCTCTATTTGTATTTTGTACGTTGACTTGGGAAAAGATTTGATTTGACGCTACAGCACAGCTTGAGGAACTGGCTGTACAGAATATTAATATCTGATCTTGTTTCATTAATATCAATTTCAGGCCCGCATTCCAGAGGGGGTTAATATTAAGCTGTTTTTAACTGCAGCAGTATTGTACAGATTCCTAGACCGAACGCACCAGCTGGTTTGCACTAAATTTTACAGTGCAGGAGACAAGAAACAGACTTCCTCACAGAAAGGGAACGTGGCAGTGGAAGTCCTGGAAGCACAGGGAGGTTTTAGGCACTGAGTGGGATGTCTCGCTTTCTCAGAGAGGTCTGGCAAAGGCAAGGCAGGAGACCAGAGGGATGGCTGGTCTTGCCTGTGCTCTCCCCTTGGTTTCTGATGTTGCTGCTCACCTCAGGTTCTTTGTCCTGATCCCACCTCGGCTCCCTTGTTGACATGTGTTTGTGTCACATTGTGAGTTGTAAGCTTTCAGCCAGGCTGCATTTCTGGGCTGGCTTGTGGCCATCTGCCCAGCTCCTTGCATCCACCTAAAGCAGAAGCAGTTGTGCAGCCACTTGCTGGAAGTTGGAGCAGACATTGTAATGGCCTGATGTCCTGCAAGACCACCAAATGAGGCCATTAGACATGAGGTTATTTTTTTTTTTTTTTTTTTTTTTTTTATAATTCCGATATGCAGTCTTGGAAGAAGTGAATGAACCATATCCTTCTCTCTTTCTCCACTCTTTCCACCACATAAAATGGCATAATTAGGTAGCAGCTATATTGTTTTACAAATGCCTCTATGCGTGAAATTAGTGTGCTTCCAAAAAAAGCCCTAAAACTGAAAGACTCTGCAATGTTTGTTACAGTAAGTTAGGCCTGTGACATTCTATCCTCTGAGAAATATTCCTGCATAGGATCTAGTTATTCAGTTCATCAACATGCATAATTTCTTGCACTACTCTTAGCTTTGAGTCGCGATTGGATTTTGTGAAGATATCTGCAGAGGAGTTTTATGTATTGAGCTGTATGAAAAGAAAAGGTTAAAAATTGTTGCTGCAGCAGCCGTGGAAAGCTATAGCATAAACGCTCACTGCTTTAAAATATGAAAAAAATGGTGTCTTTTAAATATCAAAGGGATTAGTATTAATCCAGCACTTGTGATTTTCTTAAATCATGTTATTTGCATAATAATACTCACCACCTGCTATATCTTCAAAGCGCTTTTCAGACATTAACTAATTGATCTTTGTAACACCCCTGTGATGTAAAGACCTGTTATTATCCCCACTCTGCAGATGTGGAAACCAAGGCCCAGAGTAGCTGAAGGAACTTGTTGGGCGCAGGGCTGAGACGGTGGCATCGTGGGCGCTGGGTCCCTATTGTCCTTGTCCTCTGGGGGTTTCTACTCGCAGCACTTCCACGGGCGGCCGCGCTTTTTTCTTGCCTGCCTTGATTTAAGAACAATAAAGGCACAGAGTTATTTCTTTGTGTCTTTGAAGGGATATTGTCAGGGGATGTTTGTTTGGTTTGATTTTGAGGTTTTTTTGCTAAATGATTTTGCTCCGGTTTTTAGTCGCCGTATAGCCGAAGACACCTAAGACAGAAAAGCTTCTTGCAGCTCCTTATTGTCTGTGTGCACCGCAGCGATACTAGTTGAGAGCTTTTAGGCACATTGTTCTTTGTTCAGGACTCAGTGTGGTCTTCCTATTAGGAGCCTTTTGGTCAAATTTGCCCCTGCTTGTCAGAATAAGAAATTACTAAAATGGGAAGTGACAGGGTGAGTTGCCTGTTGTTACAGAATTTCAATACCTATTCCCATCCCGCGCTGGCGGTGAGCGGCAGTGCCCAGGTGGCTGCCAGAAGAGCAGCCGGGGTCAGGCCGCTCCTGCGGTGGGAGATTGGGGTGGTGATGCTGCCAGCATGGCAGCGTGTTCCCTCCCTGGGGAACGTCTGCCTCCCGGTTTTCCTTCGCTGTGTGTCTGGGGGAGCCACGGGTGCGCGTTGTGCCGGCCCTTGGCTGTGTGGGTGACACGCAGGTGACGTGCAGGTTCCCCCGACCTCCACCACTGCTGACTTCGGAGCAGAGCTTAGTAAAATGCCAGGTCGGCTTTGGCAAGTGTTGTGTACCTGGAGCAAAAATGGGGCAAAAATGGAGGACAGGCAGGTGTACACGCACCTAAGTCAAAGAATAGATATTAAAAACTCTTTCACGGGTAATAATCTGAGGGAGAGTTTAAAATGGGGTATTAAAAATATATATTAGAGTCCCTTTAATCTGTCAGTGTCACTTTAATACTTAGTGCAAGGGCTTAATATTGAATTGTATGGATTTGTTTTTACAGATGTTTCAGCAGCATTATCTCCAAGCAGGAAAATAAATTTTGGTGGTGGAGCACTCAGAGCCCGTCAGTGCTGGTTCAGACTAAACCGTAGGAAAAGCCTGTGTCACGCCAGATTTCAGGATATGGTTTCTGATAACATAGGGTTTCCCAAGCGCAGTGCCCGGGCCCCCACGAGGGCTGCAGCGGTGGCAAAGTAGCAGATTATATCAGCAAGTTAGGGACATAGTTATATGTATTGGCTTTAGTTATTTGGCTAAGCAGGGGGCCAGGGGAGGTGAGGAGGGGGAGCACAAGTCACTCTGAATTCCTTTGTACTCTGGCTGGGACAGATGGGCTGTAATCTCTCCTCACAGCACAAATTACAGGGTTTCCAGACCCTCACATGCTTGGGGGTTGTTGGCTTCTTTTCACTCCCTCAAACGTCATTTCCATACAGCCTGTGTTGGCTCGGGACAGAAACGGCAGGATCTGGCTTCAGGTGAGAGCGTTGCTGGTCCCGTGAGGTGCTCTCTCCATGTTTTGTGGCATCTTCAGGTAAAAGGGATGGAACCAGAGTCCCCATCCGAAACACTGCTCGGGCGAGGGAGGAGAGAGGGCAAAGCCCTGGTCATGCTCCAAGTGATGCTTGGCGACAGGGGAAGCACTCCAGTACCGATTAATCTGCTAGTGGTGCGTTTGAAGATGGGGAGAAGTGGGATAAAAGGTGGATCACTTAGCAAGAGGCTGGGCTGGAAGCGTGGGGCAGAGCATGGGGGGCGATACGAGCCGGCTGGGGCCTGAGGGTTGAACTTGGCTCGCGGGACGCATCGTGACAGCCCGCCGTGCTCCCCTGGCAGGGAGGCATGTATGCGGTGCTTGGGAGAAGGCTTTGGCCGAGGTGTGCCCAGTGCTCCTAGCAGCCGCAGCGGTGCCCCTCTGCGTCCTTCCCCAGCGGAGCACGGGGCAGCCCTCACGCCGGCGGGAGCTGGCTGCTCCGAGGGTCTCGGGGAAGTTGCCATGCTCACGACCATATCGGATTTTTTATTTTTTTTGTGGCCGAGGGTGCAGCGGCTTGGGCAGTCACCTCAGTCAGGGCTCTTATGCTCAGGGAGTGCCTGAGGGAAGAAATGACTACAGCCAACTGTGGTGTCACGGGGGCTGGTGGCGAAGCAGAGATTGAGCTTCTTTTTATCATGCTTGGCAAATGCTTTCTGGCCCTGAAGGGACCAGAGCGAGTGGGAACTTGTAACCCATCTTCCCTTTCCTGCTTTTGCTGCTGAGGTTAAATATGGACCATCAGATCATGTCAGAATTACAACGTGAACATGATGCCCTGGCTTCTGAAACGTCAAATGGGGACATGTCTTCTCTCTCCTGATTTTTTTTTTTTCTTTTTGATCCGAAACTACTGACGTGTGGAGTTCCTTTGTACCACGGATGATAGATGTACTAAAAGGAGTCTGTAGAAACTTCTTATTTTAACATACTTCTTGTAATTAGGGCAAAAAGCTTTTAAACCCAAATCTGTAACATTTCTGCCCCCCTCCCCCTTAAATTAATCAAAGAAATAAGAATATTTGTGCCACTCAAACTTATGTTTGAGACTTGGGATTCATTTTTTAAGCTTGAAATTTATGACGGACAGAGGGCTGTCTGCAGCAGTGAATGACATCCTACATAGGTCCTGCTGAAGCTTCTTCATAGCATCCCATCAGAGGGCCTCACTTCTGGACCGCAGACAACATCAGATGCGATTTATTTCTGGCCTTTGGATCAGCCAGTGCAAATTCTATGTTATTTTTTTTTCTTACTGCGAATGCTTACTCAGTTATGGGAGTGGGATGATGGCTTTCCAGAAAACCTGGGCACCTATCAAATAATGTCTACTTTTGATCTCTTTTTCTGGTGGGCTGTACTGAACTATCAACCCATGGGAGAGGTCTCGGCAAATTTAGTTTATTTAAAAGAACATTGAAAATAATGGAAAATTGGTTTGGGGTGGGATCTGAAGAGGCCATATAGAGAGTCCATCCTCTGTCGTAAGGCAGAATGAGCTGTGGTTAAGCTGTTTGTTACAGATGCTTGTTGAACCTCTTCTCCAGACCTCTGATGGGGAAGACTTCATATCTGTCTATTCCTCTGCTCAACTATTATTACTGTGAAGTTTTCCCTGATGTTTGTCCTGCAATTCCTGGATGCTGTTTAGGTCTCTTGTCTTTAATAGACATGGCAAATAGTTAATTCCCTTCCTCTGTGAATAATTCCTCTCTATTTGTGTAGTCAATAAAAGCTAAATCACTTGCCAATAATTCTTGGGCCCTTGAAATGGCAAGAAAGCAAGCTTTTAAACTGTTTAAAGTTCTCTTCAGAAATAACACTGCTTTGGCAGTTTATACAGCCTTGAACTTGTTTGTGAGTTGACTCTATAGACTCTGTAACTGGCTAGGTTTGTTTAGTAAACTTTTTAAAACCTCTCACCTTCTAAAAACCAATTGTTTCCATACTGGGGTTATAAATGGAGTTCTGTGCCTCTTACTTGTTTAATTTTGCTGTGAACAAAAATGCTAGTGTCTTCATTCAAGGGCCTGCCTTGCTTTGTACCGGCTGATTTACAATACAATGTGTAAATGTAGTAGCAGCCTGGAACAAAGGAGAGCCTGTTTATCCAAACAAATTTGAGGGTGAGGGTGAAGAGGTAAATTGCAGCCTGTTCACTGAACTGCAGCTTGAAAGCAGAACGAAACAACTGCGTGGGGAAACGTGATGGGCAAAATGATCCTCAGGGGTTTTCGGCCCAGCGTCCCTGTAATTTTAGGGTAGCGCTGACCCAAGGAGCCAAGGCAAGCTATTGGGGTGCCCAGGTGCTCCCCAGCCCTTTGGAGGAGCTTTGCTGGCAATTAAAGATTTTTTTTTTTGTAGCCGATTTTCGTGCCCTGCTTGGAGTGGTTGTTCTTCTGTAGGCAGTTGTGTGGAGTCCAATGTAACCTCTTGGCAGGTCTCGCTGCAGTCGCCGCAGTTCCCCTGTCTGCAGCATTTTAGCCGATTACTTCTACTTGTCCTGAACGAAAGCCAGCAAACATTTCTCGGGTTTAAGTATTCTGGGTATTTTAGCCTTATTGTTAAGCTTGTGTATTTCAGCTATAACGGCTAAGTCTATTAGCAAAGAGATTAAATTGTGTAGAAGTTATATTGCCTTGTCCAGACATGAAAAATAAATTGTTAGAAATGGGCTTCTGTCCAAGGCGTGATTGCTCCTGGAAAATAAATTGGACAAAAGTACTCACTGTGGTGCTTTGCTAAAAGGCCTGTGCCTTGCATGCTTGCTTTTCGCGCTTCCTGTAGATGAGTTCACTACCCAATTATAAAAAACATTAAGGAGAATCGCCTATTCAAACTCGTATTGATAGCATGCTTCCTAATGTTGGCTGCGATAAGGGTCCGGGGTTGCTGAAAATCTGCATTTTTATTCTGCTTGTGCTACTATGTAACAGCTTGAAAGGGTGATTTGCAGAACAAGGAAGGTTGGTTGTAGCTGGGACGTGATAAGGTGAACCCTTCTTTAATGCAGCTCATCAGCTTCTTGGCTCAGTTGCATCCTGCATGCTGTGTAGTATTTACTGTCATATCAAGCAACATGAAGTTTCATCTGCCCTTTGTTTTCTTGCCCATTAAGTACAAAATTCATTTCGGTTTTGCAGAGCTTTCTTCTAAACTTTCCCGAGTTATAAATTATGGCTTTTCTGAAATCTTCAGCCTTGCCTGTGGGAAGAACACTTTAATTTGGTTTAACAGTAGATGAGTAATCTAGCTACACATAGTGATTTTTCAGTTCAGCTGCAGTCAGCTTCTTACTCCAACTGTTCCACTAAAATTTCAAAGGCGGCAATCAATTCCCAGCCAGCCTTGTTTATCCTCCTTTTGATTTTTCTTGTTCTCTTCTTGGTCTATGACAGTGAAGAGAGCACTGTCTTATAAAGCATGTGCGCTGTACTCCTGTTAATTGTTTTCAACATAATTTTGTTAAGTTGGGGTGCTGACCTGGTTTTGCTCCATTTGGTCCTCACCTAGAATTTTATCACAGCCACTCAAATATTTCATGCTTGCCATTTCAAAACAGAAGAACAGCATCTCTTAAGGAATATATTTTAACTTGTAGTGTCTGTTTTGGTCCTTCCCAGTGTGAAACTGGGTCAGCGTTAGTTAAACTAGTTTATCTTGTTCTTCTTATACCTGCACACAGAGTCAGGCTGAAAGCTCTCACTTGGTGTGCAGGTTCACTCCACAGCCATTTTATAGGCACCCAACTTGAAACACATCCTTTCAACATTGGCGAGCTCTGTTCTGCAGATGGGTGGATGGACGGGACGGAGAGACGTAAGGGCTGACTTGTGTCTGTGAGCACGGGGGTAGCTGTGCCGAGGCCAGCAGGGAAGCTCCCGATTTGGGGCACTGGGTGCTCCTCAGGGCGGCTGGGCGAAGGAAGAGGGATACCCTGATGGTGTGAGAGCTGCTGCCCCGCGAGGTACTGGTGGGTCAGCAGATGAGATGTGCTGCTAATGAGAAGCTTGGTTTTATTCCTGTAATTAGTAGGTAAGGCTAGTTTACTCCTGAGAACGTGTAAGAGGGAGGGTTGGTCTTCAGGGACTGTTGCCTGCTGAAGGTGGTGGGGTGGGGAGTTTTGTTTTAAGCAGCTAAGTGTGGTATGGACCGTTTCCTGATGGAAGGACAGAAACATCTTCATAGCTCTTGTTCTAAAAAGCTTTGAGAAGACTGTGGGTGATGGGTCAGCCCATAAATGTTATTAATTTCATGTGGAGTGGTTAAACTTCTTGCTGACTTAGTTAATGTACCCACTGAGCTTGGATAAAAGGTTAGAGATGGCAATTATGGAAAAATCCTTTTCCGTTAAGCTTTTCTAAGCTTAACCAAGCCACTGTCAATAATTACTCTTTTTTTCCTTGCTGTTGTGGACTGAATCTAATCCAGACTTGGTTTATTTAATTTTTTATTGCTTGAATGTGCACGCTCAAGCTACATGGAGAATATCAAGCTACAGTGGGTACACACTGAGCAAATGCATTTGCCGGACGTACCTGGTGTGTTAAGCAGTGAATAGATTTACAGTATGTTTGTAAGTGGCCATAATTGGGTTGTAAAAGTGCATGCTCTTGTGCTTTTATTTCTCCGTTTGTCTCTTGAGTTGAACAAGGCATCTTGCAGAGTGGCATCGGGATGGAGGAGGGGTTCAACCAGAAGGGCTAGAAATAGCAGCTGTTTGTTTATGCCAGGATTTTTATTCTCTCTTCTTCCTCCTCCCTTTCTTAGGGGTAGTCTTATGTATTCCACCCACTCTCATTCCCTTCTGGTGAATGTGTGTGGATATGCTCCAGGACCATATGTGCTCGTAGATATATACTTCAAAGGAAACTCTAGACCGCCTAGAGAAGCTGTTTGAGTTTAGATGAGCCCTGAATTTGCCGACTGCTACAGCATTTCTTTTGAAGAACCACGTGGCAGTGCTGCCATTTCTTTCCTCAGCACCTTTACACACTGATGAACACCCTTAGCCCCCAAAGCAAGTAAGCTGCTCATACACATACTCTGTATGAACTTAAGCAAGCTGAATTTCACCTCAAGGCATCAGCTCAGCTGGATTTTTTTGGTGGCTAGCTGACATGTTTTGGATCACATGATGTATTCGCCCAGCAGTGAGGGTAATGTGAGGTTGTTTCTTTTTTTTTCCCTCTCCATGCACAATGATTTCTTGAAAGAGGGTTTTCCCAAGTGGTTTTCCTGGAACAGCAGGCACTTGCCCCAGCTGATTCAGGGACGCTGTCTTACCAAGTTACTATTTCTAGGTACTGAGGATTCTGTCTGCAGACTGGAAAGACCTTGGTCGTGTCTGCTCTGCTGGGCCTGTTCTTGGTTAGATGCCTACTTTCTGTTTGACAAACCTCTGCAGATTCTTGGTGGCTTCCATATGATTTGTGTGGTGTTCAACTGAATACGCTAAACATATCTCGGTTGGGGAATGCAGGGCATCTGATGCAGATTTCGGCGTCCTTTTCCTTCCATAAAACAGAATTGCACAATAGCTGCTCCATTCCAGCAGCAGCAGCTGTTGAGCCTGTGCCATATTCAAGTGAAATGTTTGCCAAGAGTTGTCCATTAAATTTTCCAATACGAAACATTGATCCTTCATATGAAGGCATTTATTTTAAAAAGCCTTCCTACCTGTTTTTATGGATATTTGGTCAGCTACTCTTGAAAAATGAGTGATTGTACCTGTCAGATGCTTCAACGGACTTTTATATAGCATCTTTCACTCTTTATGTGCTCTAATCCATGGTGCTGATCTTCATAAATTTGTTTCTGTAGAAGCAAGTTTCATATCCCAGACAGGCTGATCCTGTTTGTAGCTAGCTGGAGGTAAGGGAAGGAAAATAGTTTGATTTTTTTCACAGGTGTTGCCATGCAGTCATGCATTCCCTTCTCCAGCCTTCACACTTTGGTCAGCCATGAAATGCAGCATGCAAGGGCGTGTATGGAAACCGTCAGCTAAAAAAAACCCATCCTCTCTGAGCATAGGGAATTGGTCGTATTGGGGATGAGCAGTCTTGCTTGCTTGCCTCCTAAGATGGCGGCATGAAATTGCATTTAGAGACTTGACAACAGCAAAAGAAAATGATCTCTCCACTTCACCCTGCCTTTGGAAGAGCATGTTCTTGTTAGCCGGGCTGCTCATAAAGGTGCAACTCTCTCTGTTATCCCTAAGATGATCTGCCAGTGTGCTGGGGGTGCTTCTTGGCTCCCCAGCCACGTACTTGTTTCCTTCTTATCCGCGGCTGGTGGAGTGTTTGTGTTCACAGGATCATTTGTTTACAAATGATATCGTTTCTCCTGAGACTACGTGTTCTGATGATGATCAATGGCTCAGTTACTTTTAATAAAGCTGAAGCAGTCAGACACAGGAATTCTTTTGAAGCTGTTGAGGCCTTGTCTGAGTCATATAATACCTTAAATGAAAACAGAGCAAATAGGAAATGTAGAAGCAAATGACAGGTGTTGGCAGGAGGGATGTTTAGGAAGTTTATAGCTTTCACGGCTTTCTTTTCTGCTCAGGGCAGATGATTGCTCTGCCTTTAGGCAAAGACAAGCTGCAAATGAGAAGATGGTGGAGAAAAATGGCTAGCAATGGCAGGGAGGTGGGTGATGGGTCTGACACGTCTTCCTTTTTCAGCACAGGCAAAGCTCCTTGTTCTGGTGGATCAAGTTCAGCGTTTGGTGCTGACGCCCTTGGCTCTGGAAGGGTGGTCACGGGACGAGGCTGGCTGGAGGCTGGGCCTCAGCAGCTCAGCTTCCCACAAGGAAGGGTTTCCTGGGACCTCCAGTAATGATTAGCTCCAAGATGCCCTGGCAGGCATTGAGTGGTTTTGGGAAGTGTTTGGAAGCTGATTCTGTAGTCTATAATACATATTCATGTATGTTTTGATCTCCCCCAACCTCCCTACCTGTGAGTGTCCATAAGACAGTTTAACTCTTTTGCCAATTCAGGTTGTACACAGCCTTTTGTCAAGCTAGCAAAGCAACGGTGCTTTTCTGCAGCAGTTGGTAAAAGGTGATCTTTAGATACTACATTTAACTTTTTCTTTAATAGGAATGGATACATAGCGGTGAACGCTGAGTGAGGACATCCCTACTGTTCACTTTTCCAATAATATGGAACTTAAAGGCAACACATTTATGGCCGTTAAAATTTCTAAGCAAAATAGCTTATCGGAGGTTCAAAAAAGATTAAGTTTCAGGGAAAAAATGAAGTAGTAGTACAGTGTGTGTTGTGCTGGCTAGTTTGTTTTTGTAACCCTGGGCATATGTGACTGTGCTGCAGAAGATGCGGGCTCTTCTTTCCCTGCTCACCTTCCTATCCCATCGGCCTCCAAGCTTTTTGAACCAGCGCATGTTGTTAGCTCTTAACATCTCTCGCTTCTCTGCTATGCTGCTGCATGGTTAAACAGTTGACTGGCGATACTATCCAAGCACGGCCATGGCAAACGGCTTATTGTTTTGCTGTCAACTGTGTGTCACTTTCCATGGCATCTGGTATCTGACCACAGTTTGAGAGCCACTGCCCTAGTCCCACTGGACTTGCACACTCTTACACAACTAGTGAAGCGCACTGCTGGTTTTCCATCTTCAAGATGAGGTCTTACTGTGTGTGGGAAACCTAGTCTAGGTATTGGCTCATACTAACCACTATTGATAATAACGTTGGGGGACAGATTGATGTGGGTTTTATTTCCTGAGATCACAGAATCACACAGAATCAGAGAATGGTTGAGGTTTGGAAGGGACCTCTGGAGGTCATCTGGTCCAACCCTCTTGTTCAAGTAGGGCTTCCTAAAGCCAGTTGTCCAGGACCATGTCTAGATGGGTTTTTAATATCTCTAAGACGCTGCAGCTTTTCTGGGCGACCTGTGCCAGTGTTCGTTCATCCTCATGGTGAAAAAGTGTCTCCTGATATTCAGAGGCGACATCCTGTGTTTTGGTTTGTGCCCATTACTTCTGCTCCTGTTTCCGGGCACTACTGAACAGCACCTGGCTCCATCCTCTTTGCACTCTCCCTTCAGGTATTTATATATATTGACAAGTTCCACCCTGAGCCTTCCCTTCTCCAGGCTGAACAGTCCCAGCTCTTTCAGCCTTTCCTCATAGGATAGATGCTCCAGTCCCTTAATTGTACTTGTGGCCCTTTTGTTGAAATCTCTCCAGTACATCCATGTCTCTCTTGGGGACAGAACTGGACACAGTACTCCAGGTGTGGCTTCACCTCTCTCAACCTACTGGTGACACTTTGTCTAAAGCAGCCCAGGACACCACAGGCTGCCTTTGCAGCAGGGGCACATTGCTGGCTCATGTTGAACTTGGTGTCCACGAGGACCCCTAGCTCCTTTTCTGCCAAGCTACTTCCCAGCTGGGTGGCCCTCAGCATATACTGGTGTCTGGGGTTGTTCCTCCCAGGTGCAAGACTTTGCACTTCTCCTTGTTGAACTTCATGAGGTTCCTATTGACCCGTTTCTCTAGCCAGTCAAGGTCCCTCTGGATGGCAGCACAACCCTCTGGTGTGTCAGCCACTCCTCCCAGTTTTGTGTTATCTGCAAACTTGCTGAGGGTACACTCTGCCCCATCATCCGGATCATTGATGAAGATGTTGAACAGGACTCGGCCCGGTATTGACCCTTGGGGTATACCACTAGTCATTGGCTTCCAACTCAACTTTGTGCCGTTGATGGGTATGAGTGTTCTAGTGGCAGGGTTTGAGCAGCAGAGAGATGGGATTAAAAAGCGCCTTGCCTGGCTGCCACTGGTGACCTGAAGGAAGCTGGTGTGAGCGAGGTGCAGAGACACGGGGAGATGTGTGGCAGTGTTTGCAAGAGGTCTTGCTTGACAGCTGTGGAGGGGAGCTTCTGGAGGGAGAGATGTGTGTTTGTCTTGTAGGTTATTGCAGATTTGTACGTTTTTATCACTAGGCTTGAAAATAGTTTATCCCCAGCTTCTGGAGTCAAATGATTGAGGGAGTGTCAGCATTTTCTTATAAGACTAATAATCTCCTTGTTCCTGCGATTAATTTGAGAAGGTAGAGCAATTTAAATCTGAGTGCTTAAAAATGAAAAGTAAATAAAAACACGCCTTATTTGCCACTTGTGAACCTGAGACCATCAGTACAGCTACGGCTTGGAGTGCTTTGAGCTCGCGTAGCCTGGTGTCTGGGTGGCTCAGGTGCTGCGAGACTGCACGCACGCGGTGATGAAGGCTTGCTGCTGGCAGGGCACATGCATTATGTTGAAGCATGCATCAAGCCGGTGGGGTTGCCTCCCAGAGACTTTAATATGCTTGTAGTCGTCCTTTGTCTGCAGAAGTAGCAGTCGGGCTGAGTGCTGTTCCCCTTTCTTTTCGGGGCAGGGTGGAGTTCAGTGGTTTCCATCCTGCTGCCAGTTCCTTGTGCCTCTCTCCCTCCTCTGCAGCTGGCGGGTGCTGCTTCCTCCCTGAGCTGATTCAGCTTCTGGCGAGGCTGCGCTTTGCGCCAGACCTGTGAGATGTTTTGATTTGGGGGCGATTTGTTTGGGTTTTTTTAAAGAGCACAGCACTCTTTTGGAGGTTTTATTTTTAAACTCCACGTGTGATCCTGCACCCAGCTTGCCTGTGGTTAGGCAAGCAGCTGAACTGGCACAGGGGAAAGGTGCGGTAGCCCTCCTGTGTGGGCAGGGAGGCGTGGGGGTGGCGGCAGGGGGATGGAGGCAGCTCCCAAACCAGCTTTGCCGCTGGAGGGTTGGCAAGGTGCAGCGGCATCCTTCCCCAGGTGCTTACTGTGCCTCCTGCCCCTCCCCGAGGTTGCTGCCCGCTAGCTAAAAGCTGGCAAAACAGAGTCCAAGGGACCTCCCTGGGATCCGCGGGGACTTTTACTCCAGCTCCTTGGTGGCAGGGCTGCAGGCACAGCCCCATCTGCCATACCCACAGAGCCTGACCAGGCTGGTGGGTAGCCGGGGACGTTTGCCCGTGGAGGGAGGCTGCACAGTGACAGCGGTGCTGAGCCGGGTGTCCCTTGTCCACCTTGCTCACAGCGCTGTAGCTGAATCGCTCTAATCTTGTTCCTGGTCCAAAGCAAAGTGATCAAGACTGGGCCATATCTGCAAATATAGCGAGTCTTCTCATGCGGTGTGAGTCACAGAATTGGGGAAATGGTTGTGCCGTGGTGGAGCTGGAGAGGGGTCAGAGCTGAAGGTGCTTGTATTCTGAATGAGATGGAATATGGTACCTGGGCCCAGGTTCCTCTCTGGTAACCTCATTTTTCCCTGTGCTGGAGCTGGGTTTATCATAGCCCTGGAAAAGGCATGGGCATTAGCTGTGTTGTTATTGTCTTGCTAAGGAACTTCTACTTAGGTATTAGTTTTTCCTGGCTCACCTTGGTGAAGAATCCTGTCTAACAGCAAAAGGGAGCCTAGCCCTTATAAAAACTACCCATAACATCCTCTCTGAGCATCTGTTAGCTGTGTCCCAGTTGGCTTGAAGGATCTATGTACTTGGTGCTTGTGAGCAAAAGCTGTGTGAACCTGCCAAAATTATGCCCTTGGCTGCAAAGAGGAGAGGCACATGGAGTCCAATTACTGGCTTTAAGCAGTATAAAATAATGTTAAATAACTCCTGATTTTTAGATTTAATTAAAATGAAAGGCTGAATTGGCACAGCCACTTCTGAATTCTCAGTGAGGGGTAGGAGTTTGCAGCAGAAAGCGAGGTCTAGGGGAGAAACTTTGAAATCATTCTAGTAGTGCTGGAAGACAGAGATCCAAAAATATTTGGCCTTGCTCGCTGTGCTGAACATGCTCCTGTTCATGCTTTTTGTTGCTTGTTCCCAAGTGACAATGACACATTCACTTAAGTCATGGGGAAAAAAAATTAGATTTCAAAGCAGCTGATTATGAATCATACCAAAAAAACCCAACCACCCTGTACTGGGGACATAAGAAAAATGTAGTTCAGCATTTACAATCATGAGAAAAAGAAGTTCAGGGAATTAAAGCATCCGAAGTAGCCTGCAAGTCATTGCGTATCAGTACAACTTGACAAGAGTGATTTCTGTCAGCATGTCAAACTATGTATTTTGCAGTAATCTTCCTCTATTTGTACCGAGATTGCCTGGTCTGACTGACAGCTAGTTTGCTTGTTCATTCATGGGGTAATCTGTTTTGTCTCCTATGTCTGTATGAAGCTGAAGAAGAAAATTGCAGGTAGGGTTTTTGTAGGGAGAGGGAGTCTTTTCTGCTCATCTCTGTGTGTGAAAAGTTGCAAGCTGTGTTCAAGGGAGAAGAGAAAATCTCTGTTCTGCTGTTGTTTCTGGGATATTGTTAGAACACCTTTCTAATGAAGCTCTTGTACCATGGCGGTGGAATTCAGTCCCAGAGGGGTCCTTGGCAAAAATGAATTTGGAGGATTCCCACAGTTTCTTTAAAAATCTATTTACTTGTGTTATGTGCTACCGATTCAGCTTCTTAAACTTGTTTTTTTTTTTCTTCAAGACGGAAGAATTAACAATCCTCTGAGTGTAATAACAATCTTCTTTGGATGCTATTCTAAATATGGTGTTATAACTGCAGTACTTAAGTTTTATGTTGATAGTGTTTAAATTATCGCAGGGAAATGCGAAGCTATATTCAGTTTGGACCTTTTGTTTAAAAAAAAAATAATATTCTAAGTACTTAGGCTTTCCTGAATTACACGTTTTCTGAGAGAGAGACTGTAAAACCAATTCAACCTTGGAAATCCTGCCCACTTTGCACTGACATGATGTTAAGCAATGCTTGGGCAAGTGCATTTATGAAGTGACGTGGTTGAAAGCTGCAAACCTGTGTAATTATCTACCTCCAGATGCACATGCTAAACTTTCAGTGTTGCCGCATCACTTAAGCACAGTCTACAGTCTTCTTCCATGAACCTTGCAGTATTTCATGGGGTGTTTTTTGTTTAAGCACAGTTCCTCAGAGACATATTAGAAATAATTCCAGCTTTCAATTAATTTCCTATATTTCAAAAGCTGTAGCAAAAAACAAATAAAAACAATAAAAATGCATAGCTGCTCAACAATCAGGAGATGATAATCAAGCCATATGGGAGGGGAAGGGGATGCTCCATGTATATTTGGCTTTGTGTTTCTTTTTTTTTTTTTTTTTTCCCACAGGAAGAGAGTCATCTGAATCATTGCTCTGGACGTATTTGGGGTTGGCATAGCTACTGCAAACCACAGTAGCATTCACCAAACCAAATGGTGGTAATGGGCTCAAAACCTGCTCTGATCACTTCCTTCATCATTTTCTGATGGGCCTAAGCTACAGCTGTCAGCACCCTAAATGCAGGGCAGATCCACGTTTACTGGAGTTAATGGGAGTGCTTGTTTTCCCCTTCCTGCTTGTTAAGTGGTGTGGGATCCCCAGTCCCTGCTGTATCTGGGAAATGATGCATCATCCAGGTTGACCGAGGTATTACTGCAGACCGACTTACTGTGTACAAGGGCGACCCATCCTAGGCGACTAAGGGTGGCAACTTTATGCAATAAGCTCATAACAGAGCTCCTGCCTACACCAGTATCTTCCAGTTTGAGTGGGCTGAGGACGCTCATGTTATTAGGTGCTACACTGAACAGAAGCTTAGATGTCAGTTATTTTAAACAGTATGACTCATCCCTTATCCTTTTGCCTTGTACTCCCTCTTTTCTCATGCCTTTGCTCCTCTTAGGCTACAGATCATTAGCTTTGCTAAAAACGCTGTTGGTATCTTCAAGGCAGCTGCATCGCAGGGACTTGTCTTCACTGGACCAGACATGTCTCTTTGATAGTCGCCTGGCTCTGTTTGAAATGTCAGTTCTAAAAGGCTTTTCACAAAAAAAAAAAAAAAAAGGATAAAATATTCTGGTAACAAGGCACTGGAGCTGGATGCTGCTCGTGCAAGAGCTCTAAAGTAATGAAAATAAGAAATTGCTCCTGGTTTTCTGTCTGCTTAAATAAACCAATAACATACCAATCTAGTGAGGGCTTCTGGGGTCATATGGGGAGATTACCAGTAAATCTGGCTCCTGTATTAAGGTAGTTTGGTAGAAATCAGAATAGGAATAGAAGTAGTAGATAACAGAAATATAATGCACCAGAGAGGAGACAGCATGTCTTCTGTAAAGGGAATTTGTTTCTCGTGAATCTGTGGAAGTTTTTGAAGGAAGCTACTACATGGATACAGCAGATCTAGCTGATACCTTGTCAAAAACTCTTTGAAAATGAAAGTATAAGCTATATTTCACAGAAATATGTTAGAACCACAGTTATCAGGGAATGAAAGAAAAAGTCTTCTCACAAATTGCTAAGTGGTTAAAAATGGGAAACGAAGAACTGAAATACCCGATTAGCATCCCTGTTCTATAGCAGCTATTGCTGGGATGAAGTCCTTCAAAGATCTGTGCTGTTGTCAGAGCTGTTCAACATATTCATCAATGATTTGATTTTAAGTAGATCACAGAACTTGTAGAGGATACCAAAATTATTTACAGTCATCTGATCCAAAGTTGCCTGAAATGACTTGCAGAGACTCTCTTGACTTTGAGCTGCAAATACGGGCAAATGAAATTCAGTGTCAACGAATGCAAAATAATGCATGGAGGGGGAAAGGAAATAATCCTCTTCTTGCTAAGGGCGTAAAAAAACCCCCAACCTCCCTATTGGAGGTACAGTGGATAGTTCTTTGTAAATGTCAGTTCAGTGTGTGGTGGTGTTCAGTAAAGTGAATAGAACAATAAGAAATACTGGGAGAGGAGTAGAGAACAAAATCAGAATTATCCCTGTGATGCTACAGATACACTAATACTTGCATCTTAGATACTGTGGAGAGTTCTGGTCATCCCGCCTCAAAACAAAAACAAAAACAGAGAAGGAATAGAGAAGGGTAGGAGACCTTAGGGTGAAAAAGATTAGGGCAACTTTCCTTAGAAGAAAGACTCTTCAGTTGGGGGGCGGGGGGGGGGGGCAACCAAGAGAGAGAAAATATGGTGTAATTTAAAAATACAGACTAGGAACAATACAATTATCAGACAGCAGGCTTAAATGAAAAGCTCCCGCTTCTGCCCCTTCTCCTGTTCAAGGCAGAGCTAAATCATGGAATTGTTGCAGGAAGCTTTTGGATGCCAGTGATATGAAGAAGAGTTTAGGCACATACATATAAAATAAGGCCTTTGGTAATTTTTAAGCCTTGATGCACCTTCCAATTTAGAAAGTCCTGAAAAAAAGCCATTTCTTTAGGAATCTGGAAGGGTATTTGGGATGCAAAATGGATGATCTTCAGTGGCTGCTCCTGGCCACTGTTAAAATGTGGTTCATTTTCCCTGACTGTCTTCAACAAGACACCTAACTTCTAGCTCTGTACTGTTATTTAAGGCAACCTCTGTCGTCAGGGCAGGGAGGGAAGGAGAGGCTGAGGGGATTTATGCAAGCATGAGATAAGCACCTAAACTAGGGGAGCTGAATCACGCCCGGGAAGGCTCGGTCTCCTTGAAAACAGAAATAACCTCATGACTAGTTTGGGCTGCTCTGCAAAAAGTCAGATGAAGCCTGTTCTCAGAGAAGGGTGTTGGGCTAGAGGATGTTTCGTCTGTCTTATAACAATTGCTCTCAGGTTTCTAAACAACAAAAAAAGCTGTGCATTGAAGTAGGTGGGTATCACAGGCCTTAATTCAGAATGGCTTAGCACAATCACAGTGGGTATGTTGGGCCGGCTTTCAAATGTGTCTTGAGTTCATTCAGCAGTGGGTGGCGATGGGTGGCTGTGGATGATCATGGGTGTGAAGAGGAGCTCCAGGCTAAGTGACCAGGTTGAGTAGTGTCATAATCTTCTTCTGCTTCCAGCCTCCTAATGGAGGTGGAGTTGTCTGAGGGTCTCAAGGGCTGGAGGGAATGGAAACAAATCCTGCTGGAATAAGGGACAAACATTGTTACAGATTAACACTTAAATATCTTTAATTAATGTAATTACGCTTCCAGAATTACACCCTACATTGAGTACACCTCAGCATGTTCCACTGTTGCCCAAGAGAATAAAATGTGATTAATTTCATAAAAAGTTGCTATCTTTACACTAGAAGCAATAATAAATAGCTCTGCAGGTCTGTGCTGGGGATTCCCAAGCTGAGCGCTGAGACGTGGGTTCAGTGGCAGGAGTCAGCTGAGGAGCCCACCGAGGAGCTCCGAGCCAGTGTGCATGTGAGGGAGCCGAAGGAGGTCTAAGAGAAATTTGCCATGTGCTTGGGGAGGCTAGTTGGGTGTATGTCGTCCATGAGGGCAGCTTGCCTGACATGTGATAACTTAATCATGCGTCTGATTGTGGAGATCGCTTGCAGTGGTAATAAATAAGGTAATACGCTTTATTAAGGGCCTTAAATTGGTACAGCATCTCTGTACAAGAGGCTAGTTCAGAAGTAATGAAGCTCATCTATCTACCGGTGCAAACATCTCTTCTGTGTTGCTCTACTGTGAGATGAAAAAGTGGGATAATTCATCTTTTTTGGTGTTCTAGACAAAGTAGTAAAAAGGTATACTCCCCAGCTCAAATTTAAAAAGGGTGAACGTCAATATTTATTTTTTTACCTTTGGCTGCATCGCTGCATCGCTGCTTTTCTGTATAGTATACCTGCAAAGTACACGCCTGTCTGGTTTTTAGGTTTGGATTTCTAAATTACCACCAGATGCTTTAAAAATGACATAACCATGGGGTGAGCGTGATCCCAGGCTGCAGGGTGTGAAGGCATTAGTCACCACGGGCATGCCTGCGGTGGAAGGCAGGATTGCTCTGCTGGCCCACGGTGTGACTGGTGGCCCAACACGCCCAGGTTTTTGTTGTTTCTTGCCTCTATCACTAACTCCCTGCAAACCCCTTAAAAAAAAAAAAAAAAAAAAAAAAATTCACCGTATCGCGGGGGAAGGATTTCCCACTCAGTCTCGTTTTGTACACCAGTTAATCAAGAAGGAAAATAAGAACATGCTATCACCCAAAATTTTAATTGAATTGTTTAAATAGCAGTGATGTGGGGGAGGATTTAAGATACAATATGCAAAAGGAAAAGTGGTTTTTTTTTTTTTTAAAAACATGCTTAATCTGCTGTCTATCTTCCCATAGCAAGGCCCATGTAACTCCGTCGTACAGCTCTTTCAAGAATGATTGAAAAAGAACTACTGAAGCACCCAGGGGAGAAGGGAGTTGGGAGATTCAGTACTTTTGAATTGCTGTCACAAACAATCTCATGTTGAAATACTCTGTGGTACAAATGTTATAGATATATCCCCAGTCAGCTGGCTTTTCATTAGAAATGGAGACATTGAAACCTTCTCGTGATTCAATTCGCAGTGCAGGGGGATGACCTGGAGAATGATCCAGGAGGAAAGAGAAGCCTCTTATGACAGGTATTTTCCAACAAGTTACCACAACTCAGTGCTACAAGAATGTTCTGCACAATTTTCCGGGGTTACTGGTTTTGAATACATACTTCCTTACTAAAAAAAGAGCCCCTTTTTTACGTATTTTTATTTATTTTTACTTACATTTATTTTTATTTATTTATTACAGCTCCTGTAATGTAAAAACCTTCATGCTGTAGTTGCAAATAGGCATTTATTGCTGCTGCTGCCACTGATACAACATGACTGACACTCTGAAATGGGGGCCGTGGTGGGAGGTCTAGGTGGAAGCAAGCCTGAAATGTTTCTTTCTCCAAGAAACAGCAACCTAACCTTTTTAATAGACAGATGCTTGACACATCATGAAAAAGCGGAATCTTGTACTTGGGGAATTATTTCTGAACACTGACAGCTAACCAGCTTAGCAGCATTAAGGCAAAACTTCCTTCTGTCCCTTTTGGACATTTGAAAAAGGCATTTCAGATGCGCATAGCTTCCGTGTGCAATTAGCTGGAGGATTGGCTGCTTGTGATTTTTGAATCATTCAGGAAAGTAACACCTGCTTGGCTTCTAAAATTGTACCTTCATGATAGCACCACCTAGTAATTATTATTCTGAGTCATCAGCTAATGCTCATTACCACTTCATACTAGCAGTATAATTAAAAATTCTGTGCCATATTCCAGCAATGATCAAGCTCAAAAGCTAAAGACACAACTTAGAGAAGTTAGTTGCAGTATATTACTTGGTCTCTACTACATCTGTTGAATGGTTTCTGAATGCTCCTCAATTATTCCTGAGTTAGAGTTACATTTTCACTTTTCCTGATGTGTCTTGAATATGGGTAAACATTGCAAGGGAAGGAAGGTCAGAGCAGCAGAGGCTGCCCATCCAAAAAGGGAGCTCTTAGGTTGGCTGTGGAAGAGGTTGGGGTCAGGTCTCAATGGAAATGAGCTCCTGCACTTGTTGCTTTGAAGGTCAGAGGGGACCTATAGAAGCAGTTGATCTCTGACTGAAAGGTGAGAGGTTGAGTGGAAGAAAAATAGGAGAAATCAGGTGGTCTATAGTGGTTAATTTTGAGTTGAACAAAGCACTTTGGATTCTTTCCTCAGTTCAGATGCAGGTGAGCCCAAGACATTGGTTTGGCTTGTTTTTTCTGTGAAGAAAATTGACTCTGGAGTAGCCAGTGGTCTTTCCTCAAGGCTTTCATCTATGAGGTGTTGAGGGTATCTGGTCTCAGGGAGTACCTTCAGCCTGAGCTGGGCAGCTGATTGCATGCAACACTAGTCTACGCCATCAGTCTGTCCTTTCTCTTTTCTTTCTTCCCCTGGCCCAAAAGGCATTTCTGTATGTGAAGAGAAGCAGCTCTGGTGGGTAGGAGAGAGCAGGGGAGCTGGTGGTTTAGTTTCTTGTTTGGGAGATAAAAGACTCAACTTGGAAATTCTGTTCCAATTTAGGCAAAGCAGAGATGATCTACACGGAGGTCCCCTGGTTTGATGGCTACCAGAATAGCTTAAAGCATCAGGGACCTGAGAAACTTCTCGGTCTTATCAACTCTGCCAAGCTCCTAAGAACAGCTTCAGCCAGGTGGATTGGCATTCTCTGATTGAATTAGCGCTAGGCAGAAGACATATTACTTGTAAGCTGACACTTACAGACAACGATCATCTCTCTTTACTTTCTCTTGGATAAATTATATGGATTGGCTATAGTATCTGTCTTTAAGTCTAGTTTTTAAATAGAGCCTATCACTTTCATCTGAGCTCTTACTCATTTAATGACATAAGATGCAAGCAGTCAATGTCAGGACCAGATACATTTTAGGAAGACCAATGCTAAATGGCGTGATTATGTCTCACAATTTAAACATGGTACTTTGATGCTATGTGTGTTGGAGTATAACATTTGCTGTCTCTCCACTTCCCTGGAGTGATTGTGCTAGGAGGCAAACCCCCGTGACCCTACTGTTCTTTTACATTACTGTCTTCCAAAATGCATTCTAATGCTGTGACCTAAATTTTGCGTCTGCTTTTTGTGTGATCTTGTTTGGTTACAGTAATAATGCTGCTGTTCAATTGAGTCTATTGTACTGTGTGATCCACACCATCACACCTTTGAACTTGACTTGTCCTTTTGTGCAGGTCACGTGAAAATTGGTGGAATGGTGGATTTATACCAGCACTGACTTTCTTAAATAGAACTTCCATGTTCCTGGAAGACTTTTGCTTCAGGTCTTGATTCCCATAAAGGCTAGGGGAGCTGATATACCTGGGATTGAATGCCAGTGATTGAGAATGATGAACTATTTAATCTGCTTTGTTGACTTGTGTGGCATCTGTTTTTCAACAGAACTGTTTAGTTATAAGAGGCTAATACATGCTTAGTTTGCCTTTATTAACCAAACTTATCAGGCTGGGGACATTTTCGTGGTAGGATTATGGGTCTGATTTTCTTAAAGCTATATTGACTGTTTTACCAAGGATTCTGTACCTTAATTCTGTATGGTCTTCATCTTCTATGAATGTTTAGGTTCTGTTGCTTAAGATCCGTGTTGACTTAAATGGCCTGCAGTTGCCACATTGACCTCATTTGCAGTTCCTAAATACTGCTAAAATATTTCCTTATTTGTCCTTTAAAATGTTCTTAAAATGTGATATTTAACCAGTCTTCAACCCTGGTGGCTGCTTGGCCCACATTTGTAAAACTCATGAGAGCAAATGATTGGGTCTGACAGATCTTCAACATTTTAACTTTAAAAAATGCTTTATAACATCTTCTGTAACTTGCTCAGAAAATGGTACATGCCAACTTTCAAAGCTCAGGCAAAATACTGCAGTGGTAGGGTGATGGGGTGACAGAGTCTCCATCTCAGCACACTGAAAAGCCTCAGGTTTTCCAGCAGAAGGCTGGTGAGTGGGAAGCCACTGCTGAAGTCAGGGCACCTGAGCCAGGTGTGCCCAGCAGCCTGTGCTGTGCTAGTGACTGCTTTTGGGGACATCTGCATCTCCATTTTTCTGAAAGGTGACTGATGAGCGTATAACAGCGACCTAGTCACAGTCAGGGTGGCATATTTTGCTGCTATTGCTATTGGTACCTGCAATTCAACCATAGTCTAATCTCACAGATGTGGTTTGATTTAGCTTAATTTGAGGGTAATATCCTACAATATTGAGGGTATTTATGAAGCGAGTTCTTTGACGGTCTTTCTTCCTGCTCTTATCATCACTTAGTTTCGGTGGATGCTTTTTATCTTGAAACAGATTTCAGCTAGCCATTAAGAAAGCTGAATAGTGGTGCTATTATTTCAGTTGGCTCTGTGATATTTTGTTCTTGCATATTATTTGCTGTTCTGCTTTCCATTCTAGTTGAGTCTTAAAGTTCTTGCACTGGTAGTGGCTGTTTATTTCATTTAAGGATGTGCACACTGGAGAGGAGAGAGAAGAGAAAGTAGAAAGCTGAGGAAACCAGGTATCCATATATATATATATATATATATATAAAAAAATGTTAATGATTTTCCCAACAGTATCAGAAAGGTGGTTCTTGCACAAAACACTTGTGGTCTGTTAACACAGCACAGGATCTCCCCGAACCCCACTCCCTGCTGCAGACAAGTTCAGCTCTTTTCTGGTTTGTTTACATGCTTGGCAACTTGGAGCAGGGGGAAAGGAATGAAAGAGGAGCCCTCCCCAGAGCAGTGGGAAGGGAGATTGCAGGCTGGGAAGGGAGTTTGTGGTTTGGGGAGGGACGGAGGGAGCTGGGAGGTGGCCATGCTCTCCCTGGCACAGAGGAGACGAGGGAGCTGCAGCGTGTGCTGCCTCTGCTCATTTCTCTTCTCGGGCAGCAAAACTGCCTGGGTTTCCCGGTATGCTCCATCAAGGTTTTGCTGCAGCACTTTATTTCACTCCCTTGTTCAGTCTTTCCAGTTTCTTAACGGAGCTATAGCTGGGCCCTTCCCTAAAACAGTCAGAGGATTGGAATATGTCCCTTTCTCTCCCACTTGGACCCCCAGATCTTCCCACATTTCAGATAGAAAGCACTCCATAGCAACATGCATATTTTTAAGAAATCCATGATGGACATCTTATAAACAAGAGCGCTCTCAATTTGCAGTGTACTTCTTCAGTGAGAGAACTGGGACAGGGTAGTTATTTCTCCTCCTTGCATGCAGAGCAATCGTTTTCTGTTATACCTTCCTGCATGAACAAGGAGCTTCTCCACTGATGAGGGTGCTCCTTTGAAGTAAACAGTAGTTTGCAAGGAAAAATCCTTATCAATGTTGAGAGGCTGAGGCATATATATATAAAAAAATATATATATAAAAGAAAGTTATGTAAGAAAGAAATACCATCTCAGCAGTCGTAGCTTCAGGAGCTGTTGCATATTATTACCGTTGTTCTTTCTTCTCAGAGAAACTTCCTCCAATGAGTTGTCCAGGCTTTTGGACAGTGCTCATGTGACTAATAGTTATATTTTATTTTTAGCTTTGGCTGACATAGTTACCAGGAATACTTGCTTATTGAACCACTGCAATTTTAAATGGCTGATTTGCCATGTACGTACCATTGCTGTAGGAAGACAGGCAGAACTGGGACGCAGGTGCATCAGGTTCCAGTCATGTTCCAAACTTCATCATTTTATGGTCTTGAGATTAACTGTATCTTAAGCTTCCCCCTAAGTGCCTTTCTCCTGGTCATCCCAAGGAGGATGCCTCTTGCTTCTGTTGCTCTGAGTGCTTGCACGGCCACATATAAAGAACTTTTTTACTTTTTTTTTTTAAATCCGTGTTCTCTCAGGTGCCAGTTAACAGTGTGGGGTATAAGGACTAGCACAGCTGAGATGGAAGCATACAGTAGCATAGGTGGAAATTTCTTAAGCCATGGTTGCTGCCTAAAAAGATTACTCCTTCAGTCACAGCACTTGATACCTGTTAGAGCCTTTAGAAGGACTGCAATTTTTTGCTGCCCTGCCTCACAAGGCTATTTTTCTAATAAGATTGTTTTCTGAAGGGTAGAGGTGAGAATGGCAGAAGAAATAAATGGTAACCATCAGCCACTGTAAATGGAAGAGTGTTACCTGGAATCTAAAAGAGAAACCCAGCCTGCTGCATCTCTGTCCCTGAGAAGTAGTCCAGTGAGTCTCAGCCCTATTATCATGGAGGGACAGCTTCTAAAAATCAAGTTATTTTCTACCGCTTCTGGTGGGAAAGAAAGACTTGGTTTTTAGCCCAAGTTGTATCTATTTCTTTGTGTCCATTCCCTCCTATGAAAAAGCAATTTGTTTCCTCCTTTCTTCTCATTCTTCCATATCGGATCATTTGAGAGTTCAGCGGCTTCTCAGCTTGGCCCTGGTAGGCTCAGAATTAAAATCTCACCTGTTCTGGATGGCCTGATGCTTTTCAGAGTACACTTCGTTCACGGACAATGGGGATCCTGCAAGAAGTGTCTCTGAAGCTGGGGAGATGTTCAGCCGGTTCTTTGGTACAGGTGGTGCATGAATTGGTTAGTGGAGGATCCTGGGTTTTGGAAGACATACAGAAAGGATGAGGGAAGTGGAGTTTTGCTCCTGGGGGGGGGAATGTTGATCAAAGCCGAGGTGCTGTAAGAGATGATGAAGAAAAAACCCCATACTCTGCCTGAATATAGGCAAGACTTCAGGAGTCTGAATTAGCCAAACAGCCTGAGACTTGAGGTGTTTTGAGCATGTCCTCTCTGAGATACCTCAAAGGGACTTCATCATCAGAAAAGGATGAGCATGCAGCCTATGAAGTTTCTGCCCTCTGTTCTCTAGATCAAAAGATTATTTAATCTCTCTGAAAACCGTCCAGTGCCCTCTTTGCATTTCAGCTGGTGCATGTACCAGGCAAAAAAGGAGCCGGCACTACCAGTATTTAGAAACTGGCCTTCAGCTCTGTGTGCCAGCACGCTGAAACACATGCTCGCTGCCTTTGGGGCAGCACCTGCCTGTATTTGTAGTGATTTTTGCCCCCGCTAGCCGGGTGCTTCATGATGCACCTCCCAAGATCTCCAGGGTGAAAGGCTGAGCAGCGCTGTTGACTTGAATGCATTATTCTTGCTTTTATACATTGCTTGGAGAATCTTTCTCTGGATCCTTCGATGTTATATATGGATGCTTGGAGCATTCAAAAATGTATCCTGGTAACTCTGTGCCAGAGAGAAGAGCAAGTCCCACTTTGGGGACGTAGAAATGGGAGGTTGAACGATGTAGCCCAACCCTGGTTCCTCCAGGAGCTTGTGTGTCACGGTGCCAAACCATCACCACGCCTTGGCCTTGGTCCCCAAGGGGCTGGTTTGCGGAGGGGAGAATAAAATATGGAGGTAGCTGAGGAGGTAACTGGGGGATAAGAAGGAGAAGGAGATATGGCTGTGTTTGTGTCACCATGATGCTGTGCTAGCAGTTGCCTCAGCTCCCTGGTGCAGCTTGACCGGGAGAGATGCCAGTGGGTGCCCAGCCCAGCCCTGACAGGCAGCTACCTATCCTTCATGCTCTCCTGATCTGTCCTCACATGAAGCATTATCCTCTGTACCACTGGTGCTAGGCAGCTGCTCTGTGGCACACCTGAGGTGGTGGTTTGCTTCCAGAGTTGTTGTGATGGCCAAAATCTGGCTTCCCCAGGGTGTGCAGCCTGGGCAGGGTGTCATGTCCATCCCCCTGCTTTTTTTCTGCCCATAGCAACAATGTGAACTGTAGTTTTAATAGTTTTTAAGTATTTTGAACTACCTTAGAACTGGCAGACTTTCTTACAGACTGACTGGCCCTGGGTGGTGAAAGGTTCGTCGATGCCATGCAAGTCTGGCACCCTAAAAAGGTGCCTCTGTATGATTTATCTGAAGAGCTTTTTGGAGACTGGCTGAAACCCCTCAATTCTTACAAAGTGCCAATCTTTTAGGCTGGGCAATCATAGGGCTCATCTTCCCCAGGAGAAAGATTGATGATCTCCAAGGTTTGACTCTGTAATGGGTATTGGTTCTTCTGAAAGAAATGCACAGGGGACCACTTTTTACCCTGTAGCAGAAGAAAGGTCCCTGGACCCCCTTCTGGACCTGGCCTTATAAACCTTACCCTGTGCTACAGTAAAGGCCCTGGGCCTCCTGAGTGTCAACTTGAGTTTTAATTTATTTTCCAAAATAGCAAAAATTCTGGAATGTGTGTATTTTGTGGTACTTTCTTCACGATCACCTGCTGACTGCATCTACACCGGCTTCTGGAAAAATCTAACTTGAGCTTACTTTTCATATGTTCAAGCCACCTCATTACTGCTGGGAGCCACCTGAGAAATGTGTTAATGGCCATATGCCAACATGCTCAGCTCTATAAAAACCGCTGAGATGAACCTGCTCTGACTGCTGAAAGCCAGAAACAACTACCCTCTTGTCTACACCAGGAAAACTACAACTTGTTAATTTGCCATCGGCCAGCAGCTGCTCTCAGGCTGGCAATGGTGAAACTGGTAAACGGAGCTCAGGCATATTTAACACTGTAATAAAACATAATTTAGAATTACAGAGCAGACTGGTAATGCTGCCTATTATCAAGGTTGTTTGACACTTCCCATTATAAGACTCTATTTTCAGCCGCTTACAAGTTTGCCAAATTTTAACAGCTTGCACTGAGATTTCTTTAACTTGGTGTCTGCCTCTTGCTGAATATTCTGTTATTGTTGTGTAAAAAGGAAAACCAGCGTTTAGCCAGAGCAGCTCAGCTGTTTCTAAGAAAGAGGACTGAGAAAATATCTTGTTAGTCCTGTTAAATTTAGGTGACCTTTTCTTTTAACAGCTCAGAGGCAGGATTTGGCAAGAGGGGGACCTGCTGCTGTCAGAGATGCTTGTGCTCCTTCTATGAATATTGACCAAAACAGGCTGAAGTGCAAGTCCTAAAAACACTTCAGTAACACCAGCTAGCAGGTCTTTAATTCGTAGCAGCAGATTTCCTCGAAGAGGTGATGCCTGCAGGCTGTGTGAGTCTGGTCCTTGTGGTGGGGAAGCCGGTTCCTACCAGGCTGTGGGAGTGTGGGTGCCTGGGGACACGTGGGGACCGGCTTCCCCCTGGCTCTGTCTGAGCCCGGGCCATACAGAGGAGGGGGACTGAAAGATTTAAATGGGCAGAATGTGATAGTGACCGCAAGAGCAATTTTTGTGTGCTTTGGAGGGCTTTAAGGTGTGTGTAATAGGCATGTGTAATATAGGTAGAGGTCCCTATAGGTAGTAGATGTGTATAGACCTATATGTTGTTCATGATACCCGTGAGCTTAATGCATTTCTTGTAACTGTCGTGTGTTAAGCTACAAAATGCAAGCCAAAAATCAAATTTGTTAATAGTGCTTGTCAATGGCTTATCTTTTTTTTTTTCTTTGATGTAATGGTAGATACCAGATTATTATCATAGAACACTGCAGGCAATCAAAATCGAGTTACTTTTGCTTTTGCTCACTGTAGGTTTTTCCCCAGTAACATGTAGCTCTTTAGTTATTCTTTGCTTTTCTATGAAGACATTGTTGAAGCTGTGTGCTAATGGTGCCTGCGCATAACTGCAGGTGCTGGTGAGATTTTGATCCAGCCCTAAAGAGATCCAGATCCTGTCTTCCCCTGGCCACTGCCAGCGGCTAGAAGGGGAAGAGAAGGGAAAACACCTAGGCCCCTTTAGCCAAGCAAGGAAATCTGTCTCTGCTTTTAGCTATGCTGCCAGTCCACCGGTTACAGTAGCTATGGTCTAGCCATCAAAATTGCCTTATCCTTTCAGTGTCCTATTAGCCTGCTTACATGGAAATTGCAGGAGTATCTTATGGCTTGTCTTGCAGAGCTCCTAAAATCTGCAGACTCAGCATCTCTGGGTTGGCATACAAGCAGCATTAGTCTTTATCTACTACATATCTACAGCTGCAAATAGTAGGGCAGCTGAAAGCCTACACTAAAGGGCTCAGAGAATCATAAATCAATTATATTACTTATTAACAGGCAAACTAGGTTACTGTGGAGTTCAGCCATCCAAACACATGAGCTTACAGTTGGAGATGAGGCATGACTGCAGGAAGACCACACTTAAATTTAAAAATAACATTTGAAAATTTAATTAAAACTCATGCCTTCATTATGTACCTTCTCAGTGCATAATGATATCAGGTTAAGACACTTTAAACCTAAGGCAATTTTGTATTTTTATAGTCACAATTTTTTAACAGGCAGTGTTTCTCCTGCTTCCCTGGTTGGCATGAGAAGCCCACACACAGAGAGGAAATTATGGAAAAAAAGGTAAAACAGAATATAACTCAAAAGGCTGTCAAACACATGTAGTTTAAAAGAAATAGTGCAAGATGTTTTCTCCCCCCCTTTTTTTTTTTCCTATTATCTGCTTTGTAAAACCATTCTCAGGCTGAAGGTGGATGGGAATCCTTTAATGACCCATCAATAAAACCACTTAGCAGAGCTGAATAGCAGCTGTGACAGGTGACCTTCCTTTTTTCAGAAGTGCTCTATTAGTTCTCATTATCTTGCCTCTAGGTCACTTTTGGGGGCCTTTCAAGGCCCCTTCTTTTTCTCATCTGAAATAAACTGTATTCCTTTCTATCTGGAGATGAGTCCATGTCATTTGTTGGGAGAGCATGTCATTCACAGGAGATGCCTGTGGAAGAATACCTTGCTTGCCATGGCAGAAGTGCTCTCATTGAAGAGGAAGGTGAGGCAAAGGAGGAAGGGCAGCGGGAAGAGATGCCCTGAGCGTAGCTGATTCAAATTGCACAGGGCAGCAAAATGCTCATTCCTTGCCTAATTCTGCTCCATAATTGAGTCTGGTTTTACCACCTTCCCCCTCTTTCCCAGGCGTGTTTTTGTAGAGCAGCTGAAATAATCTGCCTCTCCTCTAGCTACCTCTGTGAAGCTCTTCCATTGCTTCCATTTTTCTCCAAAACCTAAGAAGTCAAGAAATAACTGTTTGGGTCTCTCTCTTCTGTCTACCAAAGGTGCTGCTAATTGGTTTCCAAGTTTGTCCCCATACAGGTGCTGCTTAGTTCTTCCCAGCTCTCTGATTTCTGGGATTAGAAGCATCAATTAAATCCTTTCTGCTATGGTGCATTAGTGAACCTTGTGAAATTCAGTGGTTTTATAGCTGCCAAACAAGAGGCTTTTTTAAAAGCCCTTGCATCAATATTATTTTTATTCCTGTGACTTGTTTTGTGAAACTTGGATCTTTGCAATAATGCTGGTAGATGGTAATGATGAATAAATAATCAAATCTCTTAATAAAATGCTACATTTTGCTCTGATGTATTTGCAGATATTTGAAGTGGATATGAAACTGGGCAGAATTGATGTGGAAGGGGAGGGAGAAAGAGACAGCTTTTTACTGAGGTATCTGTTTCTTTGAAGCAAACTGAAATGTTATGCCGCAGTATTGTGATCAGGATAGTCCAAGAGTGTCCATATTTCGTGTTTTAATAGCAGCCTTTTCTTATCCAGTTTTGCTTTACACATGAAAATGCAATTTCTGAGGCTTTATCAGGTAAAACAAGAAACTTTGCATGGAAAGAACTAGAAATGAAGTTTCTGTAGACATGTTTTCTTTTTCTAAATGCTGACAAATAACTCCTGCCAAATGCTACATAAAGGAGAAAAGAAACATATGGCAGTTCAACAGGAGTGAAAAGATGAGCTAATCCAGCATCCAGCAAGTCTTTGGATGAGACTATAATAAAACCAACCAGCCTTTATCATGCTTGATAGCACTACTATAATTAGGAGTCTGTCACCAGGTTCATAATGAACCCTTAGCCCTATTTTCTGGGGTTTGTAGTCTGGTAGTAAGAGTCACTTTGGGTCGCTACTTGGCATACTAGAGCTCACTGTGCAGAAGGCTCAAATCTAGCATGCGGTTTTTAAATAAACTGACTGTTAAAAGTTTTGGTTTTGGGGATGGGACGGGGAGTGATGAGCTAGTTGTGCTTATAATCTGTCCTAAGTGTTTAAGGAGTCAGCGTCTAATGTGATTTATTTGCTTTTAGCATGAAAAATATAAATGTGTGGTTTGGTATCCTGATGTGCTCTCTTAAGCTGCCATGTAAGGAAACAAGATTTTTATTTATTTTTTTTCTTCCCTCTCTTGGTTTTATGAGCTCTACATCTGCCCTGGCAGAAGCTGCTGCGGCAGAGGTAGGGGCTAGCATTTGCTGTACTCTGCCGTAAAAATGTACTTGTAAGAAAACTCATTCCTTACAAGTTTTCAGTCTTAGGGAGAAGTCTGGCAGACAAGGCAAAAATCCAGCCTGCTTCTTTCTCCCTTCTTTCCCTCCATCCTTGAGGCGTAGTCAGCTGCTGGCAGAGGGGCTGGCTGTGCAGAAGGTGCCTCAGCTGTGTATGCAGGCATGCAGTTAATTCTGAATAAAGGGGTTTAAGCTTCAGGAAGTGTCCATTTTTTTCTGAACCCAGAATTATTGCCTATCTAATCTGAGGTACCAGCAGCTGAAAGAAGCCCTCTTTAACATATCTTTATGACGTGTTGTCCTCTCTCCCTTGCAGTGCTGGAGTTTCTCAGCACCTCAGGATGTCTAATGCAGCTATTTGAGAATGTCCACAGGAGACAGGGCAGAGCTCTCACAACAGCACCTCCTTTGCAGAACGTGTGTCTAGTAATGAAAGGTCAAATATTTTTATGTTAAGGCTGTGGGTTTGAATTACAGCTAGGTGCCTAATGAGATTTTCAGAAACGTTGAGGCTCCCCTGCAGCCTTGTGTGCCAGATTCTTTAAGAGTCTGGCTTAAAAGGAGTAACTAAGCAAACTCAATAACTTGAGCAAAACCTGAGTGGGTCAGTCCTGTCCCAGTATGATTCAACCTTCTGACTTGTATGTGAAAGCAAAGGTGAACTGAGGTGTATTCAGTTCACATTTAATATACAGTAAATGTTAACTTTCCCTCCCAAACACTTCAGGGGAGGCTTTGATGTTCGTTTGATGAAGGTGAATAGGTTGGGGGAGGATTAAAGTTCATGAAGTGCTGCAGCAGTCCTAAGGCTAGCAGGGCCGGCAGCTGAGTGGTGCCTCTGAATCGTCATTGTAGAGAAGAGATTTCAAAACACAAGTGCTGGAGACCAGGGAGGGGGTTATACCTCATAACCCCATCACCCCCTGCCATACTGCTTCTGCTTGTCAGAAAGTCTGCTCTGGTTTTCTGACAAAGAGACCTCCCCAGATCTCTACATTTATGAATTAGTAATTCATAAATTACCAGCTGTACGTTGGCAGTCACTTCAGAGGGCTATGCCAGGTTTTGCTTTCTCAAATGAGTGGGTGATCTGTAAAGGCTGTGCCCGTAAGCTCAGGAGTTGAGAAATCCTGTCCCTTGAAGAGACAACATGCTGTTGGATGCCATTGTGCCTTGTCTCTAGGTGAAATACTTTGAAACCCTGAGGCAGCCAGGAGCTGCTGCCTCTTGCAGATCCCTTGGCCCCAAGCCCCTGATCCCGCTGTACGCCATTCAAACCCTGCTGGCACCCCCGTTGCCGACTTCTGACCTAGCTGGCCAGGGAGGACAATAGAAAGGAGAGAGAGTGGTAACATATGTGCCTCTATACACACACATTCTTGGCTTCCTCACCTATACCTGCAGGCAAGTACATGGTAGGAAGGAGCTGCTGACACTACTAGTTGCGTTACTCTCTTCATTTGGGCCCTATGCATTCCAGCAGGAGCCACGAAGCATGGATTTGAACCAAACCGTGACAGCCTTCTGCAGAAAGGAGAGATCACGTAAAGAACAAGGGATGCAAGGCCAGCAGGGACCTCTGCTTGGCTCTCGGTGTGCAGAGGTGCAAGACCAAGGCTCCTTGCATGAGTTGAGGGGGTAAGGGAGGACCTGGGCAGACAGTGCATCTCAAGGTGGTCTCTCTGGATAAATACCAACTTGGAGTGGATGTTACAAGAAAGCACGTAGCATGTTCTAGCATACCTGTAAACAGAGGCATGTATAACCTCCAAGGGGAATGTGGTGAATGAATGAGATTCATTCAGCCATCTTCAAAAAGCCACCAGCCATGTGGTGCGTAGAAACTGCTCATACTAACAACTTTGATATTGGCACTAAAGACTGGCGTCTTGAAGATTACTGCGTGAACATGGGGGACCTTTGCGGGTATGGTTTTCATCATGAGAAAAAAAGATGCTGAGATATTCAATCAAGAATATAAAGCTGATCACAGAATGAAGCCACTGTACAACAACCTCATTGAAATGAAGGCTTTTTAAAATTTCCATTAATTAGAATATATTTGATCTCTCGGCTTCATCTTAATTTAGAGAGAAATGTGGAAGTACCTTCCAATTTCTGTTTCACAGCAGAAGCTTGCATAACCCTTCAACTCCTGGCATTTTCAAACTACAGTATAAATTACAAAAGGAAAAGTTGCAGTTGATGTGGAAAACACAATCTGTGTCTACAAAGTCTTCTGTTTTAAAATGCTGATTTTATACTCTCCTCCAGAAGGTGTGACAGCTCAGCTTATTAGCAGGGCTTTTTTTTTTTTTTATTTGCGTTGTTAAACATTTTTTTGGAAAAAAAAAAAAGCCCTAAAATGAAGAGGAAATCTTGCAGTGTTTGTTCTTTCTTTTTTTTTTTTTCCCCCCAACAGTTGTATCGCAATTCCTGTCTTTTCTGTGTGTATTTAATTCACAAAAATATACAGATATGCATATTTGATATTACTGCTTCTTGGAACTTCAGAATTCATTAGTTGATGCTTAGTAGCAGCTTCCTCTTCTGGTTGCGAACTGCTGTCGAGTAAGGCATCAGCCAATTTTGGAAAAGCCTATTAAAAAAGATCAACTCTCAGAGCAAGGATAGAGTCTGGATGTTTATCTTCACTAAAATATACCAGCTGTTCCTCTCGTCAAATAAGAAAATTAGGTATTTGTCTTTTTTTTAATATTTTGCTACCAAATATTACTTACAAAAACCAGCCCTTGCACTTCTCTTCGTGTGACCTGTAGAACAAATCCTTTCAGAAAACTGTTTTTTTCTATTGCATTCATAGTCAAACTGTCATGCTTCAACTATCAAGCTATGAGGTTTCATTTTTTCCTTACCCTTCTGAAGCTAATAATTTCTTAAAAATTGCCCAAAATATAATTTTGCATAACAGTTGTGCTGCAGAGATGGAACCTTTCCCCTGTTTATTCTCAGCCTTCTGAATTCCATTTTGAAAGTTCCCAGGTTTTGGCAACTTCTGAGTTTTAAAAAACTATGGAGTGAAGAAAAAAACCAAACAGACGGCAGTTTTCACCCCAGTGAGGAACCTGTGTCGCACACTGTCAGCTCTTCCAGGAGGTAGACATTCAGGGGGAGTAGCGCTGTGCGGTCATTCTTGGCCAGTCTTTGATGACTAAATGCTGCCTTTTCAGTATGCGTTTTGTCTTGCTAGTAGATGCCTAGAAGTTTTATTATTCACTCTTATTCCAAGTGCTCGGAGGGGAAGGCTATTGTTTTTTCTGTTGCTATGCTCTCCTAACAGTTTAAGAGCTTTAAGTTCCCTATCCCTCTTAATACTTCCCATGAGGCTTCAGAAGGGGAAGCCTCTTCTACTCTGGTCCCCTCCTCAGCCTTTTCCAGTCCTCCTGCCTCACCAGCTGCCTCCTCTTCCATTTCTCAGCAGTTCCTTATGGCTCTTCGAAGAGCAGCAGTCTATAGTTGGCATGATTCTTGCCTTTTTCATTAGTGCCATTGGTAAACTCATCATGGAGTGGTTAAATTGCCTGCACTTATTAATTTCATCCTGCTGTTCTTGATTGTAAGGAGCAGGAGACTACATTGCTGTCTGTCTTCAAGCTCAGAAGAGGCCACTGAGATACGTTAGTTACCAACTTATTTGAAAATACTGGGTTTTGCAAAACCAGAAATACCACAGTTATTTTTAGCAGAACCCCTCATTTGCTAAAGTTGATGATTTAAGTTTTCCATTTGTCCAGGATAAGATGATTTTTCAAACCCGTTATACATTTATAGTTAGACATCCATTTAAAAAATGAAATCACTGAGTAGGGAAGTGGAGGAGCATTTACTCGGCTTGCTGTGCAGACTGACTGTAGTAACGCGATGTGAGAAGCCAGCCTAAGTGTTTGCAGTGCTCTGTCCCCAAAATTTTTTCATAGTTTGGCTCCTTTACAGTACTTACTGCTTTCTGCTCACCAAAAGGAAGGGCTGGGAAGCATTTCTGGGTAAACAGAATTATTTTTCAGGAAGAGTTTTGCTTGCAAGAAAGGGAGAAGGTTTTTTATCTTTGCAGGCAAAAAAAAAAAAAAAAAAGGAGGAAGAAATGAAGCCTCAGACCCAAGCAAAAGCAGACACTTAAAAGCGCTGTGGTGGATTGAATCAATGCAGCGTGTGTGTTTTGGATTTGTGCACACATGGTAAGAAAAGCCAGCAAAAGTCTTCATGGGATTTTACTGAGAAGAAGTTAATGCAGATGCCAAATCCACTTATCATTTCTTTGGTTATGTGCCACTGTCCCTTGTGACCTTCTCTACCTCAGAGCAATGAACACTTTCTCTCCTGGTACATATGCTTGTTTTGTTTTTAACCACTTCCTCACCACTCCACTACTCATATGTTTTGTGGCACCAGCAGTTTTTCCACTTATATGGGGCTAGGTTCATTGCTTTAAGAAATACAAGTATTTGGAGAGAGAACAGAATTGACCTGGAAGCGGCTTTGGTGGATCTGTGGGATTTTTGGGGCGGGGGGGCAGAGGTGTCTGACAGGACTACTAGTATACAGGACTACTCAGGATCTACTCCTTTTTCCAATTAATAATGTCTATTTATTTTTTCTCCACCCTGTGCTTTCCCCACAGTTTGTTCCCCACCAACCCTTCCATTAGAAAGGGTAGGTTCCACAGCCACCCATCTGTTTGTGGTCTACCTGAGGAAGCTGGATACAGTTAAGTCCTTCCACAGCCTCCTCGTGCAGCCCTAGGGAAGGTGGTGTGCCTCAGTTGCTCTGTCTGAAAACACAGGCAATTCAGAGCTTTCCTGCACTTCAGTTCATTGCTTTTGCAGTCATTTCTTTCCATTACTGCTTGAAGATATAACACAATGTGTGCTGCCAGCACTCCCTGGCTGATGGGTAGAGAGGCTCCCCTTTGCTCATGCAGGAGGACATCTACTTTTGTTTTTACTCTTCTCGTATCCTCTGAGCCACAAGTGTTGACACCAAGAGCTGTTGGGTAGATCACAGCTCCTTCTCTGACCACAACTCTCTCAGCTGTTCCTGTGGTCAGGATTAGCAGGGATAGCTTTAACAGTTTAAATAGTATGTCTTCATACATCTGGGTGTTTCTGATGGAAATGGGCAAGGGAGCATCATCCAAATGGCTCTGCTGGCACCTTTGAAGGTTGATAACCTCCACATGGATCCTGACAAGCACTGGGCTGAGGGCAGTCACTTTAACTGGTGTAGCCGGAGCTGGGAGATGGTGTCTGGCCACAAGTTGTGACTAGTGCCTGTGACTTGCCTTATGGCAAATCATTTCTCTTGGGCTGTGCTTGAAGAAGTTGGGTAAGAACTTAGTCAAGGAAGTGTGTGCTTCAAACCTAGAGTTGTGTTATCATGTGCACACTTAGTTCTGTTACATCGTCATGGGATCCAAGAGGATTTGTCATGGCTGGTTGCCATAATTTGCTCTCTGAGTGTTAAGAGAACAAATTATTTTAGAGAAATGATCACTGACCTTACCTCAGTTTAGACCTTGCTGGGTGGAGCACAGCAAGCATGTGGTTGGGCCTGACAACAAAGCTTGGTGCTATGAGAAGTTAATCCACACAACATCCAACTGGTGCTTCCTGGAGAACTCAAGATACAACAAATGCAGTTATCAACAGAGAATTAAGTCAGGGTAATGGTGAAAAAGGATCTGTTGGTCTTCTCATAGTCTAGTTAGACTAGGGTGCTCTTCCAGCATGGTACTGGCATATATGAATATGGACTTGGAGGAGCAGATGCTTCATGAAGCATTGTGAGCTGGAAGGCCACTTATGTGATGACACTGCAGAAGGAGAAATTGGACCTTCTTCTGTATCCTTTATCAGCAAAGCCATAGGGAGAACTGCCTCCCCACTGAAGTTCACCACCACTTCAGACTGCTTTTGTGGGACAAAATTTTTGGCCCGTGTCTGTATGTGTGTGTGTGTGAGACAAAATCATACAGATACACACCCTTCCTTTGTACAATTTTAATAGTTTTTCACAGAATTGATCCTGCCTATTTTTTTTCCCCCATTTTTTTGGCAGCCTTTTCCTCAGTTGGGTTGCTCCCACGCGGCACACTGTGGCAGCAGAGCTGATGGTGGGCCATGGGGCAAGGACACATCAGCAGTGGTGTAAGCAGAGAGCGTTGCCTGGACTTTGCTGTGAATCTTCGGCCTCATCTGTGTCTGTTGAGCTGTCTGCATGCCTGTGCTCTAAAGTGGGTCTGTGAAGTACTGCAAAAAGCACTTCCATGGAAGGAGTGGTCACCTCTAGCAGAGAGTGTGGAGGGTATAGGAACTAAGTACTGGAGGAGAAGGGGAAGGACTGGAAACGCCTCCAGTCAGCACTGTCTTCAGAGGATCCCTTCCATGGAGTAGTGCCCTAAAGCTCTGCTGCCAGTCCTCTCAGTGCTGTGGTGTAAGAGATAACTGTGCTGTCCTCCAAAGCGGACTGATAAAATCTGTTTCTGTTGCACAAAGCTGCATTGCTCCCTTTTGTGGGGAAGGAGCTGAGTTTCCCTAAAGGCCCTAGCTGTAATTTACTTCTCTTGCTTTCAAAGGTGTCTGTCTATCTTGGAAAATCTTCATTTAAGTCTTTGTTTTCCTTGGAGCCTGCCTTCAGACTCAACAACAGCAACAAAAATCCCATTGAGGAAATGAAACTACAGGCTTGTTCTTTCCTTGATTTGTGGTAGTGTTTACCAAGGACAGACTTTGACTGACAGTCCCTCAACAGGAGAAAAACGGATCCACACTGAAATATGCTCTTCTCCTAATTAGCTTAATGGGAAAATGAGCTCCTTATGTCTTTTCTTTCTCTCCCAGGTAAATCCATAATTAATTCAGTTTTGGTACATTCTTCTGACCAACCGCCTGCATTCTCAAATCTGCATCATCTCCTTCATTATGGTCAGGCTAAGAAAACCCTTAATTTTGGAGGAGTAATTCAGAAGGCTGAATTTTGCTATTTTCTCTGGACCTTCATTTTCTGCCAAAGTAATGTATAGCCTTTGAAGTCGCCATCAGCATAGGTTTGGCCTCTACAAAAACTGGTTTGAAATGAGAACTACTGTTATACAATGGCTTGCTTTTGGATAGAGTTTTAGGTAATGGCACTAATATAGTTCAGTCTGATGTATATGTATAATCTCCATGGAATTCCAATGTTTGAAATTTGGATTGAGAAAACAGAGTGGGAATTGGCCTCGTCTGTCCCAGTGTTGTCTGTCTGATCGTGCAATCTCCTCTTGCCTTGTGACACCATCAAAGTTTCTAATGCAAACTTGGGCACCACTATAGTGAAATTAAATTTCCTGACAACATGCTTGCTTTTCTTAGGAACTGCTTAAAAGCAGGAGGTAACGGAGCCTGCAGATAGTGTAGTGGATGGCTTCTAGCAGTATGGCACAGCTGCTCTGAGTTCATTGCCTGAACAGCTGTTTCACAAGGCTCCCATTGCAGGGTCTGCACTTGTTAACCACCAGGTAACTGCTGAGGCAGCACATGTTTGTGTGTTTTGGATCTGTTTAATGCCTTGTTCTCCAGAGGCAAGTCATTCTAGTTTGTGAAGATACCTCAAAATAGAGGCAGTTGCTGTCCAATGAACATGTGTTATTTGGCTTAACATATGAAAACATTAGCTAGGGTTTTCTTATGCCTGTTGGCAAAAAGGTGTTCTTCTAAAGAAATGCCAATAATAATAAGAGCTACTTCAAATAAGGTCTGAGTTTCTTGACTACAAGTGGGAAATTATGTAGATTACCAACCCTGAGAACCCTCTGATACTCAGTGTCATGATTAGAGGGTGTGAAAGTCTATTTGAGGACTTGTCTAATTTAAACTACTTGAGTTCCATAGCAAAATTATTTCAGGTAATGCTTGACAGCTGTGTTTCTAGCAATAAGGGTTCAATATGTTACAGAAGATGTAGTTTGTTTGCTGTTTGTGACCTTCTCTCATTTTGCAGCAATGCTTGCACTAATGACTGTTTTTGAGGGCTTGAGGAGGGCATAGTTTTGCTAATTGTGTTCCAAGCTGAAGTTATATGACTGAAGATTGAATAGATGTTTTCTTGTTGCTGTGTTATATGGTCTGATTTGTTGGCCTTGGAAGATACAATTGGAAGATAAGATGGCAGCTTTTTTAAAAGGAAAGTGTTTGGATTTTACACTCAGTTTAAGAATCTTTTGCTCTCTGTGTATGCTTGTGTATATGATTTAAACCACATTTCTAGAACACACATGGAACAAATTTGAAGGCAAGAAGCATGTAATGTGGATGTGAACTGTAGTGTTATGGTTTTAACGTGTGTGTGTGTATATATATTTTATTTATATATAACTGGATGCTAATTCATCTCACTAAGACTGACCAGAACATCCTTAAGAACCACTGCCACTAGGAGAGTGTCATCCCTTGTGGCCCATCTAGCTTTTGTGTTAATAAGTTGTCCCTGCCACCCTCCAAAAATCTGCTTTCTGCTGCCTTTCCCTCCTCGAGCTTCAGAGAGGTTCAAGTCTCCCTTGAGAACTAGGGTCTGTGGTCTAGGGACTTCCTTGAGCTGTTTACAGAAAACCTTATCTATTTTTTCTCTGTGTGGTCTGCAATAACCTCCCATCACAATGCCACCCTTATTGCTCTGTCTTCTAATGCCAACTCACAAGCATTCACCCAGCCTACCGCCCATCCCTGAAATGAGCTCCACACATTTGAGCGGCCCTTTCATGTAAAGGAACAATTCTTTATTGCTCCATTTTGTTAGGTGGATCTCTCCAATAGCCTTCATTGCTCAAGAGTCCCATGGTCATAAAAGCCAAGGTGCTGGCTGGGATACCAGTCGTGCAGCCAGACATTTATTTGCAGGAATTGTCCACTCCTACCTGGGCTTTTCCTTTTTGCCTTTAGGATCAAGGAGAGCATTGCCTGGACTCCCACCTTTGCCCATAGAGCTCTATAGTGATTCTTCATGTATTCCAGGTCTCCCATGGCAATGTCATTGGTTCCTACATGGATGAGCAACAAGGGGTGATAGTTGGAGGGACAGGTGAGCTACAGTTGCCTTTCTACATCATCCCAAATCTGGCACCCAACAAGTAAAGCATCTTCCATGACAGCATCTTTAGTCAGTAGATGGGTGCCTTTGACCCCTGCAGAAGGGAATCTCCAGCCATTGTCACTCAGCCCCTCCTCACAGTGCTCATGCTCAGTTCAGGCCTTGTGGGCCTTGAGACCCACTTCATGGACTTTGTTCCCCATCCTGGGCTATTATGGCACAGTACCAATCCTGTCTATTCAGGCCTGAGGGCAGAGGAGGAGTCTCTGTCCTGCCCCAGAAGTCCCAAGCTGACAGCTGCTAGGGAGTCTCCATCCACCATGTGCTCACATGTAGCCTCTCAATGTCCCTCCTTCCTTGCATTGTGTGGCTTGGGCTCTTGCTTTTGCAAGACCATGAAGACCCTGTTTGTCTCCTGTTCACCCTCTACTCTCCTCTTCCACAGCCCCCTTACGTGGCTGACCAGTGCCCCATGGCACTGCACTTTCCTGGGGGAGGCCATGGTGGAGACTGGGGTCACCTCCTCCCTCTGGGCTGTGGCTGCTGGTTTGCTAGGGCCACCGCTTCCGATCCAGAACCTGCTAATTCCAGTGGGAAGGGTGAAGTGCTTAATGGTCCTGGGCTTCTTGTGGAGAAAAAAAAAAAGGAAACGAATTGCTGCGGATTGCCCGCAGTACAACATTTTACCAGAGTCTCACCGGGACAGGAGGACCCAGTGTAGCTCTCTGGCAAAGGGGCCTGCACTGGGCTGGAGGGATCCTGAGAGAAGAAACCCCACTGGCTGGCCAAGCTTGACTTCTCATAATTAGTGTTTAAAAAGGCTAGTCCTGACAATGGTGAGAAAATGTTTCTTGCTTTCTTGTCTCCAGGCATCCTATTAATGGGTTTGCTGCAGTCAAGGTCTCAATTTCTAAAGTATAAAAAAATGTAGGGTTGTTTTTTTGTTTTGTCTGTTTTTTTCCCCTACAGGGTGTGGTGATACCTTTTCTGGACTCTATTTTTTTTTTTTTTTCCCCCCCCTCAGTGCCAAAAAGAAACAGGTTCTCTAATTTTGATAAGTCACCTTTGCCGTTAATAACCAGCTTTGAGATAACTTTTTAAGCCTCTTGAGAGTTCTCCCATGAAAGTCAATAGTTCTTTTTGTTGTGGTGTTGGGTTTTTTTAAAATTGTGGAGTGCCTTTTCTTCATTCAGATACATACCTCAGCCTCATCAAAATATTAATAAGTAGGGTTTTATGCATAAGTATTTATTTCCAGACCCAATTTGCGGCTGTTATGGTTTGTTGGATCAGCGATTTCATTTTTTAATGAAAATTCTAAGGAGGTTTTGATTATGAAATGCAATGTCTCACAAAGAGCTATTAAGTTTTAATGTGTCAATATCTGCTTTTCTTTTAAATTAGTTTTAAAACTTCATACCTGTTTAAAATTAGAGGAACTGTGGATAAATGAGAAGTCTGCGTGACAGGAGGCTTCTGTCCCTGTAACGAATTGAAAAAAATAATTAAAGAAATTACTTTTAAGTCAAATTCATACTCACAAAAGGAAGCAATGCGCTAGAGTAACATGCAGGATGATTCCTTAGGCCTTTTTTGTCTTTGAAAAAGCCCTTTGAGGAGGTTTCTGGGGGGTGTTCTAAAAGCCAGTGACTAAGTTTAGTCTTGCAGTCCCTCAGCGAGGTGGGTTGATGCGATCCTTCTAGCATAGGAGAGGAATTTTGGCAGAAGGATGGCGTTACCCAAAATCACGTGGTACAACTGCCAACTGGAAGTGAAACTTGCAGCCCTTACGCCATGGTTTCACGTTTGAGCCAGTGCTCCCACATTAGCTCCTGTGTAGCCAGGGGGAGAGGAGGGAAGAGGGGGGAGATCTGCTGCTTATTTGGCCCTGCTTAAGTTAAAAAGCTCCGTGCAACATCATGGAGGAAGACATGGGAACAGCATGGCTATTGGTGAAAACGTGTGCCTGCAAAGGTGGCAAGACAGTGGTTTACAGTTCGCTGACAAATGACTTGGGTTTGATCCAGCTTAAGCTGGAAACAAAACCGTAAGCTGTGAGTGAGCTGGATCCTACGGCTGTTCTCCAGATCTGGGCTTTTGTGGGGTCGCCCCCCCCTCCCTGCCCTCAGCCACTCCCAGAGCAAGGCTCTCACAGCGCGTTGTCCCCAGACAGATTATTCAGCAGAATCCATTAGAAAACTGGCTTCACATTTGCCAGGGGTTTGTTGGCCCTAAGACTGGCTTGTCTGAAAGGCAAATGTTGCTGGAAGATGTCTGGAGAGCCCCTGTCCCCAGGGTTGCCTGCTTGTTTGTCAGCACTGAGAGAGGGAGGGAGAGCTGGGGAGGCCATTTTGTGTTGCACGGAACAGTCGTCCTCCAGCCCCTGTTTGGCTGCACCGGGAAGACGAAGATGGGAGAGAAACGAAGGGAGAATGATCAACCTCAGCTGAACTACTGAGGTTTTCCTGATTTGGGTGTTGGGCTTAAAAATGGCATCATAGGTTTGCCTCAGGTACTCACACAGATGTTTTATTAGACATTTTTTTTCTTGGTCAGGAAAGCTGGGTGATCTCCATGTTATTTCTGGCATCCTCTCAGCCACCTTATCCTACTGACTCCTACTGCCCAAAGAGGTGGTCCTGCCCCTCTTCTTCCCTGTATCACATCTGGAGCTCGCCTGTCTGCACAGCAAGCCAGCTCACCTGTCTCACATGGCCACAAACCCGTCAAACCAAAGAAAATGGGTTTTTTTGCTATTAGTGAGTCAAATCAGTTTATTCCTGAGGGCCAGCTGCAGGGAGGAGCTGGGACCGCATGGTACGGGTTAAGGAAGGGAGAAGGCTGTGTGCGGGCAGAAGGTCACCCTGCCTGGTGGTATGGATCAGCTGGGTTGGCTGTCTCGGAGCCGTGCCCAAAGCGTTCCTTCTTGGGTATCCACCAAGATGTAAACTCGTTGAAGCTTATCCTGTAGAAAGACCATGCTAACCTTTTTCTGCCTCTCTCATCTGTTTTTCAGTGTGGGTTCTCTGATATTTCTTTGGGGGATATTCTTTACTTTTATGTAATTCTGTTAAAAGAGCTAGTCAAGCGCAAGAGGACAAATTGGTTTAGAAAACAAATTTCATTCATCCTGGTGCTCATAAAATCATTTGTGTTATAACCTGTAAAAATGAATGGATGTCAGAGAAGCTATTCCTATTTCCTAGTCGTGCAAAGTATAGCCACTGTCAGCACAGGTGATCCCTTACCTTAAAATATTAAAGCCAGGGCCATAGCAAATATTATTCTTCAGCTCAGTAATTCTGTATCTCACAGCAACAGCTTTCACAAGTCGCTGACTATTGTAAATGCCTGCATCTCGCAGTAAAATGGATTTAAAGAAAAATTATTTTACCTCATTTGGTCTGTTAATTAAAGTCCACAAAACTTGGAAAAATTATTTCAGGGAACATAAAAGTCTGCTGTATCTCTGTGGGAGAAGAAAAAATGAAAGTGTATCACTTTGGGTGTGTGATAGTTTGTTTCTTGGGCAGAACCTCTTGTGCTGAGAAGTATTTCAAGGAGACAGTGCTTCAGACTCCAGTAGGGTTACATGTTATTCTGACATCTTACAGTAACCCAGTCTAAATGCCTGAAAATCTTTCCAGGTATTTCATGGGAAAGACACAAAATTCTGTGGCAGCGTTAGCCTTGTGCTGCTTAACAGTTAGACTGAACTTTTAGTCTTTGCCTGGCAAAGACAAACAGGCTTGAACTGTGCATATTTCCAGGGTGTTTTGTTAATCATCCTTCTTTGCTGGCAAGGATTAAAGAGCTAGCCAGACCCTTGCAAGATGCAGGAAGCATTTGTTGACTAACCATGGCAGGAGCTAACGAATACTTTATCTCCTGCAGACACTGCTGTATAAAGAGATAACAAGAAGGAACACCAAGCACGCCACCTTGCCCCATCTACTTACAGTAACTCAGCCAGCTGGTGATTAAAGCCATCTAGTTTTGGAGGGCACCAATAGAAATGCTCTGGAATTTCACACTGAATTGATTTAAGGAGTTACTGTTCCAGCTGTCAGCTATGTTTCTTTAGCAGGGATGGGTGAAGGAAATGAAAGTCAACTCCCCCCTCATTGCCATTCACAGCCTGGTATGCTAATTCTAAATTATGCTGAAATATGCTGGCCATCCTTTTCCAGAGATGGCAACCTCCAGCAGAAGGGCAGGACTGACAGTTTGGGGTAGCATCTGCCACCAGGCATGAACTGCTTGGGCTCATACACCCACACTGTGTCATTCCGTTAGGGTTAGGAGACTGTTTTTTGCGGTATATTGCCAAGAACTTCACCAAAATTATGCAGATATGCGCTCGCATCAACAGAGAGCATGCTGTTTACCGGGAATTACATCATATAGCAGATGCAATTGCCTCTTGCCCAGGGAGGCAAACTCATGGGGTTTCATGGGTGCACATGTCTGGCCACACTGTCATGGGCTTCCCTCCTGACTTTAGGAAGAGTAAGGGCGTGTTTTAACTCACCTCTTGAAAAAGCCCTTGCAGTACCTTCATTTATTTTGGAAGAACCCATCTGAGATTTTGGTTTTCTTTCCTTTTTTTTAACAGTATGCTGTGTTCCCTGTTTCAAGGAGTTCAAAATCGGGCATTCTGGTGATGTTAACCTTTCATCACATGTAGGGCAAGGTTTAAAATACTTGTATTATCGAAGGTATTTTTCTGCTTATTCATAGGAATGGAAGGAGGGGAAGGCTCTTCTGTCAAGTCCATAAAAGAAATTCAAGTCAGACAGGTTTTGAAGCTTCTAGAAAACTAGAGGAATGTGTTGCTGTTAAAGGACTAGTTTCACTGGAGCTCTGCATGCACTGCTATCAGTCGTTAAGTCGTTCAGAATCTGGTCCCTGGGAATAAACCGTGATCATTTTGCAGGCTAGATACTATTTGGCATTTTGAAGAGGTTTAAGCATATAGCTTTCATGAAACAAAGTATTGTTTAATCTTAACAGAAGTTGTGCAACTTGTAAGAGAAGAATTTACAAATAAAAATCACGTTAATACCTTTTTTCAAGATTTGCCATTTCCTGTAAAGCATGATGGATTCAAGTCATTCCTATGAGCTCCGGCAGAGGCATACTCTCATCTCCTGCAAATTACTCTGAAGCATTTTAGGTATCTTTGATTTGTGTCTTGATGGCTGGCAATGCAGCCAAAGTTACAGAGATGACAATTGCCTACCAAAACCTGTTTATAGCTATATGGTTTGTCAGTTTACTGTGAGGTTACTTGTCGTTGTATGGTTTTGGTTTTCTGTTAGCTTTTTAGTATTTTCTACTAGTGTGGAAAATCTAGGTTATTCGTTCATTGAAAATGTCAGTATAGCTACTATATCATTATCTTAATAACCTGGGTCAAATGCAGCACTCATGCACTGCTACAGATCAGTCCCACCTTCCTCATAGCTCTCTCTCAGAGTGTGGCATTCACCCTTGGAAAATGCTGGGCAATTGAAAATGACTTTATTTCCATGCAATTTGCCTCTGAAATGGTTCTTGCTTTCTGCACTGTCGCCCATTGCATGCAGCTAAATGGACAAATGTGAAACTGTTGTGCGTGTGTAATCTGAAATTACCAGCAGACATTTATCTGCACTTTTTCTGTTTGTTGATGGGTTTTCTGTGTGTATGTATATTTGGGCTACAGGTATTATGTGTGTTAATTTTTTTTCTAAACGGGTCTAATGCAATATATTCATTCTGGTTTGAGTGGCTTCTCCTCCCTCCATTATATAAGCATGTAATAATAACTAAATAGCAGATTTTATAACAAGTCAAATAAGTGTTGTTTAAAATTCTCATTTGTGAAAGTGGTCTCTGCAGGGGCTATATTTTTCTTTAAAACTGTTGGTTGGCAGCATGAAGTAAAAATAAAAAAGCAAAAGTATGCATTTTTGAAAGATTGAGGTACAGAAAATAATACTTCAGGAATAGTTTTGTTTTAATAACCTTCATTCTTAGAAGTATTGCATCCTATGGTTCTTTTGCCATTGCTGTGTGATTGTGGTTTTTTTCTAGGAGGTAAGCATGGAGACCTTACAAATCTTTGCCTCATGTTCATCAGTTAAAAATAATACCAATAATACCAGTTGTTCCTAACTTGTAATAGGGTAAGGAAGAAAAGACTTGGTCCCAGAATTAGTAAACAGTGAAAAATACTCTGGAGAGAGATGAATGTTTCTGCATTCTTTTTCTTCAGCTCTTGGCAGAAAGCATGACAGTGGCTTATATGCATTTTTTCCTCCTATTTCTCTTGCTGATGACTGTTAACACGGTTACTTCCATTATCATGTTTGAATTAGTGTGCCTTTCTGAGAGAAGTTTCTTCTTCACATGGCAGTATATTTGAATATGCTTCTGGTCAAGGCAGGACTGTATTTTTTTCTCTTGAGCTTTTGGCTACCTTACAGCATTTGGGTTGTGCTAAATATTGAGTTTATTGGAGGCCTTCTGAATCTAGAAAATAATCTGGTTACCTGACCTGCAACCTAAAAGCAAACTCCTACAAGAAGAGCTTTTGTGAACATGTTGCTCTCAAATAGCAGAAGTCACTTTGAAATAATTTCTTACTCTGAAGTGGTTTTAAGGAACAAGTTACCCTGACAGGACAAGTGTACGGATTCTCTGACATCCCTTTTCATTAAAGTTAACTATGCAAGTCTGACCACTGCTTTCAAGAGGAACATTTCAATATTTGAACACTGGACTTCAGAGTCCTATAAAACAAACGTTTCAGGCATGTGACACAGTAACACACATCATGACTCCCTGACCACCTTTGCGTTTTGTGTACAGTCTGTCTGCAGTACTAACCATAAATGCGTGAGGTCAGATAGTTATCCTTGCTCTTATTAGGGCTGATTTTTGTGTTTGCTTTCCAAGGAAACTACCTAGATGTATTTGGTGTTTAAGAATTGCTTGTAAACATGTAAAAAGCTATTAATATGCAGATTCGGTATCTGTGGCCTTCCATTTTGCTTGATTTCTTGGGCTCTCTGAGGACAATAGCTATAGTTAAAGTGCTGCAAACCATGGTAGAAACCTAAGGGTTAGCTTTCTAACCCAAGACTTGGCTGAGTTCTTCACAGCTGTGTGAAGGCAGCCACATCGTGTAATACTGCTGTCTCGTTAGATAATCAGTTGACCAGATACATCATTACTTACAAATTCATTGTAGAGAAAAATCTCTTCTGATTCTGATCTGTGGTTCAGCTGTGATACCAAACTTAAAATCAAGCAAGTGTGTATATATGTATTTAGATGACTGACTTCTGAATGCAGGCCAGACAGAAGCAATTTGCACATTGAAATGTGACAAGCTCACAGTGTAGAATTTTAATCAATGAGACGTTTTAGCTCATCTCCATGTATTATTTATGCTTGAAGACTAATATCAGATTGAAATACAGCAAACTTGCTCTTCCCAGAGGAGAATTTGGACAGAGTATATAAAGACTTAGGGCGATAAAGTTAGACACAGTGAGGAGCACTCTGCCCCATTACACTGTTAATCAAACTGGTTGTTTTTGGCAAAAGGTATCTCTGTTACCACCTTTGGTGTAGTATAAACCTTCCAAAATACTGGCACTCTTCCAGTGTCTTGTGGTAGAATTGAATTCCAGAGACAAGACTACTGTTGGGCCTGCAGTGCTTCGCTTTATGGAAATTAATTAGTTTGCTGCTCTAATTTGTGAGGTTAACTGACTGTTCTGTGGAATAGTTGCACTGTTCTTCACTGTGTTACTGGTGTCAGACAACTTTCCTTGCAGCTGTCACCTTTCACAGGACTCTGATGAAAGTATCACAGATCACCTCACAGCAGAGCATACATTACCCACGTGCCCAGAGGGATATGTATTTTGCAACTGCAGAACATGGTTATCTTCTTGAAAGTACCAGGACAACATCCTTTGACCATCATTTGCGTATAAGTATGATCAATCATTCCCAGTACTTTTAGTACATGTCATATGAAACTTACAGTTCAAGTTTTCTAAACTTTATCAACAAATATGAATTAAAATATCTTATAATAAATAGGAATTCTTATATACTAAAGAGAAATCTGTGTTCATAAAAGGAACATTGAGATCACTGGCAACTTCAAAGATGAATTTGAGGCAGAGAATGATTGACTTGTATTAATAGGGGGAAAACTTTATTCCCAGCTGGAGAGGAAACGGCACTGGCAGAAAATCTTTGAAGCATTTGTTCATAACAGAACAATCTAGTCTTTGGCGTTCTGTTAAATGAATTAAAATCAGCTTCCTTTCTCTTAACATGCTGAATTAACAATAAGAGATTAACAGTATTGAGACAGAATTCTAAGAGTTCTGACTCGATTAGCTCTTTGTAAGTGGATAAACTTTATTTTGGCCAGTGTTGAACAAGTAACTCATTACAAATAAGTAATTCAAGATGATGAAGGGGGTTTTGCTCATAAAAAGTTCAACTGCATTATTTAAATACATTCCATACATTTTTCTCTCCAGCGAGTGGGAAAGGAAGAAGAGGTGTCATGGCTGTTCTTTCTCTGAGAGTGGTTAGAAATCTCCTAACTATCATTATAAATCCAGGAGAGGGGCAGAGGGGTGAGGAGGTTCTCAAATTTCCAAATGCTTTACCTGAGAACTCAGGCTATTTTCAGACAGGCTTCAAAGAAAAGTAGGTTATAAATACGGGAACCGCAGAAGATATGTGTGTGGTTTGACATTAGCAAGTAGAAAAAGTTGCTGGTGGTGTTGGTATTTATCACAGTGAATAACTAATAATCATCGATAAATGACTTAGGCTGATAGTGAGCTTGAACCATCTTCAGGGGTGCAGCTTCAAAGGTACCTTATACAGTGCCTGAAACCCAGAGTGCATGTGTGTGGAATTGCAGATGAATGTTGCCGCATCAGTGGATCGGCTGAGGCTGTTTCTTATTCAAATCATAGCCTGCACAACTGGTAGCATGCCCCATGAAATAAATCATTATAATTGTCATAATAAAAATCATTTAACAGATCACTTTTTTTTTTATAGTCAGCAGTCCATAATGATCGGGTGTACTGCGTTATAAGCTGGGTAGCTCAAATACAAATACTTGAAATGTAAGTAGGATTTTTTAGGGGCTCATAACTTGGTATGCATTCAGATTGTTTTTTAAACTGCAGTAATACTTTACGTAAGTCTTCACATACTGCTCCTTTGGGATTTAGAAAGACAGTAATTACATGGTAAACATATACTCATTATTAGAATCACTTGTTGCAGCTTAACAGTGTCCATGCAGATTTGTCACTTCTTTCTGAGGGATTATGTGAACTTAATTTTGGCGTTCTCAGTCTTCCACCCATCACAATTGCTAAGCTCCACTGTAGAAACAGAAGGTGGTTTTGAGTAATTGGTATTGGGGAAACGGTCTCTGTTAAATAGATGACAGGTGCTAGGGAGATATTGGTGATGCTGTCCTAGGATTTTGTGGTGGGGTTTTCATAGATTATTTAAGATTTATTTCTGCACCCACCCCCACCCCCCCGCCCCGTGTAGCCTTTAAAGCAATGGCAGCTTAGCAGTGCCCTTCTATGAATATTATCTCCGGGTCAGGATAGTGCAAATGCTGAGACTAAGAGCAAGACAGCACACAAGTGGTCAAACATCCAAAAATAGGTAGAAAAGAATAAGGAAAGAGAAACACATAACTTCTCCCTCTTTCATCACATCAGGTATGAGTTAAATTATATCTCATCCTTTTATGTCACACGGGAAATACAATATTATATCATCCTCTTTTGTCACAAGGGAAATACAAAACATTTAAGAGACATTGTGAGAATACTGTAGTTGTGAAGGATATACTCGATATTTTTTTAGATTGAAATAAATTAATAAAATCCCCCCCCAACATCTAAATTGGGAACTCCATGTGCCTGTTCTGTATTTGAGCATCCATTTTCCTTTCAAAAACTCAATTTTTCATTTGAACACAAATCAGAACAAATAATGAAGCACCTGCCATACACCCTCCAGCTTCTGACAGCTGAAGATTTAGGGATTTAGTGGATCAGAGGTTGCATTGGGACTGTTTTGTTTGTTGGCTCTTGATGGACCTAGTTGTATGTTCTCCTACTGAGCCCTTCCTACTTTCAATTTCTGACACAGAATGTAGCTGCATGGAGAGCTACCTTCTGCACATTTGACTTCTGATGAGCCATTGGGTACCTTGTCATTTTTAATATTGTGAGATATGGTGAAAATTGTTTTCTATTCACTTTCTCTAGACTGCTTTTGGTTTGTTTGTTTGGCCATGATCATATCTTTCTGCATCTCTTTTGCAGGTTCAACTGCTAGGCTCTTTAGTCTTGTGTCTAAAGGTTTGTTGATACAAATCTTGCTGCCCTTGTTGCCCATGTAAGTTTTTTAATTCTGTAGCCTTTTTCAGGACATGTAGCGTATTTTGGGTAGTTAAATCTAGCTTAATATTTTGAGAAGGAGCAAGGTAATTATGTAGTATCTAGCTAGTTTCTGTCTCTAATTAGTAGATCCTGAGGAGCCCCTCAAACTCTGCCTTTGTCTTCTGCAAATTTGCACCGACCTAGTTGTTCTGATGTAAATTCGTGTGAGGAAGCACTCCCTTTCATTGTATCCTAATCCTGTTTCTAACTAATTTCCAAGCCAGAAGGCAAGAAATGCTCTTCCCAAGGCACCTTGAAGTGATGATTCTAAAAGGTGATGCCTGTTAACGTCCCCATCCAGTTAACACGGGGTAACTGTACAGAGTGTCCGATTTTTTTCCTTCCTTCTCTCTCTTTGGCTTAGGGAGTTTGGGAACAGTTACCACAGCTTGAGAGAAGTTTGGGGCAGTTGTATGAGTAAGAGAATCCACTTGCTTAGAGTACAGCCCTGACCCTGTTTATCAGTGAGAAGCCATATCCATACCTCTGTCCTGTATCTGACTGCACAAAAGCAAGCTCTCAGGTATCTGTGCTCTTTTCTCCAAAACCTAATGTGGAGTTTCAGCTATTTATGGAAAGATATAGTGTGCCACAGAGTAAAATAGACTGCATTTTAAAGTTTTGAAAACATGGATATGTCCTTTGACTGGACATTGCAAGGGGGCTGCTGTTTTAAGTGCTGTTACATTAGAGGCAGGCACATACTTTGCTAGTTCGTATGCTCCATTTCAGATCCTGGAAATAGGTTTGTCCCACACCTGAAAAGTTTGTGTAGTACTGGCTCATTCAGGGAGTTTGTAACTTTTTGTGAATTCAAGATGCTTCTTAGGATGTTGTGAAACAGTAGGAATAATTTAAAATAATACTTGGAATTAAGGCTGCATAATGCTCTTATTTGGTTAATGAGTTTTCCAAATTAGGAAAGCATCTACAGATATTCTTACGTAAATTTGATGTATTTCTGACTTGAAAAAAATGGATTTGAATTTAAAACTGTGGTTCAGATCTGCCTCTGGATTTTTCTTGCCTATCATAAAAACAAAGGCAGAATGCTCTGTGTTCGTGTTTTAACATTGCCATTATCAACAAGCTGATGAAAATCTGGATACACTTTTGGAACTTGTGTTAGGAATACTTAAGTAATGATTATTGTCATTAAAGCTATCAGTAGTTGAACCCTTCTTGTTGCTTTGTAGTTCTTGTAGAATTATCAGTGGTAGCTCTTTTGAAATTTTACATTTGCTTGGGGACAAACCAGACAGAAAAATCCTATTGTCAGGCAACTCAGGACAATGAAAATTTCAGTCTGAGAAGTGATATTTAATTACTCACTGCCTAGACAAGCTTGTAAACCAAATTTAATTACGTGCCAGAGACAAGCTGCTGACCTCCACTTAAAATCCTGTGTACATAGGGTGACCTGTGGGTCTGACCTGAGATTGAAAGGAAGAAAAAAGGCCCAAGTTTCCTCTTGCATGCCACCAAAGAACAGCTGCGCTCTGTACCCTCCCTGGGGAAGCAAATGCGTTTGCTGCCTGCCCCACAGTCATGACAGAGAAGCCAAAAGAGAAATTTAACCGAGGTCGAAGTTGAGATGAGTCAAAGTGCTTCTGACCACAGGAATACTGAGTTCAGTGTACTGGATGAATAGATACGCTACGCTCTATCTGCCAGTTCTATGTTCAGATACACCCCAAAATGTTAGTTATTAGTGGCCTTATTTTCATCCTGCTGTATAAAAAGGAGCCTGCTGTTGAATTATGGTGAAGATGGATAGTTTAACTGCTGATGGGCTCTCATGACAAGGGACTAAATTTAGGTCTTCGGGTATCTTTGCAGGAGGGAGTGAGTTGTTCATTTGTTTACCTCTGTGCTACAGGATTGCATTGCAATCCATAAATAAACATGCTTGCCCAGGCGGAGCATCTCTGAGGCACAAGCACAGTGAGTGCACTCACCCAGAGCTTTGGTGCTGTGGAATTGGGCTGTAAATGAGGGGAAGGTGGTTTGAAAATGCAATATCTTTTTAGGGAGTTAAGAAAGCAAATTATCCTGGGAAGGTCTTTGTGTACAGAAGTGGAATGAAAACCTTGCAATGAATGCCAAAGAATAGGGAAATCCCCCAGACAGTGGCCTGGGAATGGAGAGAAGGGATTATGTTGTTGCAGATGCAGGGCTAGCAGTCAACGTTGCAATCGTGCTTCAGTGCTTTTTGCCTTTGCTTTTCGCTGAAGTTCTGATTCCAGTCTCCTGTGTAAGGTTCTGGCTCCCAAACTTGAGCAGATGCAGCTGGGCAAGGGGCAGCATTTACCCCTCCCCGGCATCAGCCTTGCCCCTGTGTTGGAAATGGCAGCCCACTAGCCAGGGCTGCTGAGAGGACATCTCTGCTCCTCAGCTGCTTGACTTTACAGCCCAGTGTGGAAACGGAGACAGCCACCTATTGTGTTTTATGTTACAGCGTGGCACTTTATCATAAGTGTTTGCCAGCCTCAGTTTATACTGAATTAATATATAGTCCTTATGATTATATTTTAGCACGAAATTAGCAAGCAATGTATGCCTTGCCTGAAAGATGAGCAGCTACTGCCAGTGTCTTACACGTTTGCCTGTCCTTGTAACTGATTGAATTCCAGGAATATGTATACAGTGAGAAAGAGATACAACCCTGTAGAGTTACCATTGCTACTCCTAACATATCTGTAATGCACATGTACACACACAGGAAAAATACATATAAAGAGATACATACAAATATAGGAAACTGCAGCTTTTTCTTATAATCCTATATTGTATGTTTATGTCCTTATATGTATGTTTTCCCTGTAAAATACAGGTTTGTTTTCCCCAGTATTAAACTGCTTGATGAAAACTCCTTATACATCACTACTGAAGATTGAGATATTTATTATGAAGAAACCAAATTGAACAATAAAATAGTATTCCTCCCAGAAAAGTTGGGAAATTTTATAGATCATCTGCTGCAGGGATGGCTCATTTTTACAAGGAGGCAAGAATAACTGTGGTGTTACTTACTGAGGGAAAATAACAAATCTTTTTTTCACTGAAATTAACTTAGATGAATTTGCAGGGGGAAATAGTGCAGCAGGAATATAGTGCTGCCATTTTTGAGAGCCATATATGACAGTCCAATGTTACATCTGAATGTTTTCCGTATGTCCTGTCCTCTGTATGGTTTTGGCATGCCTCTTGTTCCTCTCTATAGCGGTTCTACTTTAAATGAGCTCTGCAGAAAAATTTGCTGTCAAGTCTGGGGAACATAATGCAACACCGTAATTTTCCATATTACAAAATGTTCTGAAATGCTTGCAGAGGGATCCCAGTTTGTGCATTGAGTCAGCTGGAGTAATTAGGGCATGATGCAATTGTTTCTTTACGGGCCTGAAGCCATCCCAAGAACCATGAAGGCTCATTCCTTGTTAAAGGTTGCTTTAACCGTTGGCCAGGTGGGTGTCATAGGTTTTGTTCAAACACTTTGAGCTCTGTGACAAATGGAATCGCAAGACCCCAAGTCACCCTGCTCACGAGACTGCAGCTCAGCATGTACCTCTGAATCTTTAGGAAAACCAAATACTGTTCAAGGAATGTGATTTGGGGTTGGGTTTTTTTTGCTACAGAACAATATAGATACCATTCACAGTATTCTACTTGATGAATCAGAGTCTGAAACTATTCATTTTGGCGAGCCTAATACGTCATCCTCCATCTTCCTTATGGAAAATTTTGGCCTTTCCATGAGTTCAATTCCATGAGGAGCATCGTTTCTGACTGCTGAGAAGAGCAGTAAAAATCTGCAATGCTATCTTTACTCGGATTTTAGAAAGAAGTCAGTTATAAAGTTGGTGATTTGTGCTACATGATTCTTGTCATTAGGATGGCAATAATATTGCATTTTGAAAGAATGTAATAAATTCTGTGTTTACAGACACACTTTGAATTTGGATGTTATGATTCTAAACATTTGCCTGCCCTCACTAAGGTAGCATGAACTGTAGCTGGTCTTTCTGACTATTATGGAAAAATACATTTGGAAATCAAAAGGTGCTTTGGGGGTTTTTGGTTTGTTTTTACTTCAGAAGAACTCAGGTTAATGGGGAGTTTTTTGCAGGTTGTCCATGTAGAAGATGTCCACGCACATTTAATATCTTTTCTCAGAAGCCTGCAATGATTATTTTAGGCTTTGGTTTCTTTCCTGAATACATTTATCAGCTAAAGACCACATGTTTACTCTCTTTGCATCTCCTTTCATGCCTCTGTTGAGGCATAGAAAGGATGTGTTATAGTGATCCAAATCCAGATTCAATATTAACCTATTTTGTTAACATTTCTGTTGTCTTCTGTATAGGTATTTATGCTGAATCTCCCATGTATGGAGTGGGAAGGTATTATCTCTCCTACCTTCCAAACATAAGTTACATATTTTTGATTTGTCCTTAAAAAGGCAGAGAGGACTTGTTGAACATGTCTTCCCAAAGGTGTGAATGGCCAGTTCTTTAAAAATCATTTTGTGACAGCAAGATGCAGGCATTTTTGTCCTCCCTCTGCACACATCACTAGCTCAGATAAAAACCTGACCTGAATAGGTATGTGCCAGAACTCTGTCACCAAAGATTGGAGCCTGACTAGTGGGAACACATTGAGGGCTTTCACTGTCTGTTTTCTTTCTTTGTTCTTCTAATAAATAACAATTTACTCTGATGTTCTTCATTACCTCTAGATTAGCCAAAAGCTGCTTTAACTACATCATTACTAGCAAACAATGGGCATTGTATAGATTTATAAATGAATAAACACATGTACATTAAAACAGCTGAAGATGTACGCGAACGTCACATACAGGATATTCTGGCATGAAATATCTTTGTAGTAGCATTTCATCCTTTTTTATGTCATGCTCAAGGCAGATTCTCCAGCAGCAAGCCTGTATTTGTTATTGATTTTGTTTAATTTTCAACTTTGGACCCAAGCTGTTTAAACAGATTACTCCCTGCTTTTATCTGAGTCAACTTCCTCATGCTTTCATCAAAGCAAAAGAGATTATTTGACTTTCTGTCTCCTAACACAGCATTACAAGAGGGTCATATGTTAAGTGACAGTGATGGATTCTGTGTCAGGGAACGGCCACTCTGCACGTAAGTAAGTCCTCTGTAATAGTTCCCTGGCAAGGACAAAACCAGCTCATTCTTGTTTATTTGGAGGCTGTTTATTAGTATTCATTACAATAGTATTTACTCTAACTGAAGCTAATACATTTCAGAACTAGATTAGGTGAGGGTATGTTTGAACTGGAGTAATAATGTGCAGGCATAATACGTTTGTATCCTGGCACTAATGCTGTAGCTTAAGCAACAGTTTCTTTCTCTTTCCTGGGCACACAGTATTTGTGAACTGATTAATACCTGGCAATAGGAGGATACCTTCTCTTCAGACTGACTTGCAGTGTAGTTGTGAGAATTTAATAGTAACTAGCACCATTTAATAGTAACTAGCACCTACACAAGCTCTGGGCACACACAAGGTTTTCTGGTGGCAGCAAAATCTCCTTTTATCCTTGGCGTCTTATTTATAAGAAAGTTAAGATACAGGTAGTGAGTTAACTAATTTGTCAATCAGCTAAACCTATGAAAAATACTTGGAAGACTCTGCTGGGAACATATAGAAATCCATCTACATCTATGTTTCAGTTCTGTCTGCAGAACAGTTGGGTTATAGGTGTAGAATATGGGTTTCTCAGTCAGGGTAGCAGGTAGAATCAATATGGACAGCATCAGATGCTTTGGAGATATACAGCACCGTCAGTGACAGTAGTGTTGGCAGATTGCGCGTGCATCTCTTTCTCTGAGCTCTCTTGGGCTTTGTGCTCCAGGCTGAGTAGCTGAAGTGATAAAATACCTTCTGTAGGTTGTGAAGACAGTTTTTCCTAGAGAGGAACCACAGATATTTTCTACCCTCATTTAAGTTGTGGAAAGAGGACTTCAGACTGTAGCAGATGACAGCTCCCAGACACAGTCTCAATTCACAGCTGAGCAGGCAGGGAAACCCTTTCAGGGTTTTCATGCAGGAGGCACATGACTCCTTGTGAGCAGCGCAGATGTATTAACTTCTTGTTACGGCCAGGCTTTTCTTCGCATTGTTGTCCTTCTGAACAAATGGTACTTTATACAGAGATCTCAGTGTCATTAGCCTTGGAGAGAGTGGCGGTGCAGGTGATCTCGGGCAGGCTGCGCTAAACCCCAGAAGCCCACCACAAAATCATCCTTCAAATGTGGGTCAGGGATTCCTCCCAGAGAGCGTGGCCTGGATGGGGCCCAAGCGAAGGAGGGAAGTGCACAGAAACAGGAGCTGCAATAAACTTGGGAATGGTGCAGCAATAAAGCATTCTTATATGTTTAAATTTTTCATGTTAGCTGCTTAAAAAGAGCGGCTGTAAATGGTCAGGGCACTTGCAACTATTGAAAGAGTGTTTCTGGTATCGCTCGAAATTGAATACTAATTGTTGGTATTTCTGTAGGAAAATCAGCACAAAGCTGAAATTGCTATCCTACTAAAAGATAAGGTGCCTCGGCGTTTGCTTAGCTGTGTATAGTCTTAACATCTGGACACATTGCAGTCTTATTTGCAACCTACAGTAGCTCTACATATACTTCTTTACTATAAAAATTATGCTGCTTCATTTGTGTAGTTATTGGCACCTATACATGTGCAATCACAAGTTAATTTTCATCATTATATATTTCCCAGGCAAGATATGGATTAAAAAAGTGTTAATCCTAAAATTAGAATATCAGTCCTGACGTGGATGCTGAATTGTTGTTTCGCTGCTAGTGGTCAATACACAAGTTAGGAGGTAGCTAAGCTTTTGGCTGGCCAAATTAGATCTGGTTAAGTTAATCACAAGTTCCTTGTGTTTATCCTCCGTAGCACATCTGTTTACTGAGAGTTTTGTGTATCTGCTGAGAATGAGGAAAAAATGGACCTGCAGGCTTTTCATGTTAGTATTGAGGACTGATATATTTTTGAGGTTTTTGCTTATACCACGTAATAGTATATAAAATAGGACCACAAATGGCGATTATAATGATCTGAACAGGCTCACTCTGTGATATACAGCAACCTACCTACCTTCCTTTTTTGTAAAAATATACACCTAAGTCAAAGCCTTTCTCAAGCATAAATGCCTAGAATCTTCTTGCAACCTGATCTCATTAAGTATGCCATCAATATTAAAATAGTGTATCCTAAATCTCAGTCATTTAGAAATGATCTGTGCCTGAAAAGATGAAATGAGAAACTCACCAATTAGTATAAATGTCTTAGTGGAGCAGAAAGTGACTTCAAAGAACTTGATTATATATTTTGGTTTTTTGATATATATCTTTTTCTGAAGTACTTCCAATTTGAAGACAACGTTTAAAACTTTTTTAGCATAATATTGGAACATTTGAAGCTCCTTTACCACTTGTGTGCAACCCAAATGTAAGGGGAACATTTGAAAATATCTTAAAACAATCTGTTTCGTTTTTAAAGATGGAAGGATTGAAAATGAAATGCAAAGCCTTAGTCTGCTTGTGCTCCTCTGCTGCACCACTGTTTTCTTTTACATGCACTCTGGGCCAGTGTTTGGTGCTGCATTTCATCATGTTACCCAACCCTTTTGGTGTGGCAGGCCTTACTATGAAAACGTTGTGTTTTGTGTCTGCGTCTGATCATCTCTGCTCACTGTTGCAAGACATTTGGGCCCATCTTGCCATCAGACGGTACCAAAGAGTGCTACAGAGTCCGGTAAACCTTGAATTCCCAACCTCCATCAAACTGGCAAGAAACTGAAGCCTCAGGTCCTGCACAAAAGGCTCCCTCCATCGCGTGAGGAGCATCCCAGTCTCAGGCTGCTTTAGACCCATGGCAGATTATACCCAGGAGCAGCTGGTATTTCCAGCTTAGAGTTCTCCTTATTCGTGTTGCGCAACATCTGGCAACCAAAAAAAGTTTTAATAAAAAGTAGCATTAGAATAGAGTCACATGCTGCATAAGGGATAGCTTGGAAAGAAAGCAAGTATTGTATCCTCTTGTGTGCAACATCCCCGTGCTGCGGCCTGGTTTTCCTAGTAACAGATGCAGCCTGTTTTTAAATTTGGGTTATTTTGGTGATTTTTTTCTTTCTTTCTTTTTTTTTTTTAAACAATGTTTCCTAGTTTCCACAGAAATTTAAGCAACACTGAGGCTTGTTTTGGCCATTCTACAAGGGACACTGAGTAATTCAGACTTAAACCTTTTGACTATGCCACTGCATACTGATGATGTCAGTAAGATTTCTTATCACTGCTAAATGTCCTTTGTGTTTTCTGCTGGAGTGAGAAGCAAGGAAAGAGCAGTACATCAAAGCAAATGGTATATTTTTGTAATACCACGTATATAAATATTGGTGTAGTGGTGGTAGTTTCCATATTAAGTGCCAGTAAAAGTTTTTAAAAATCCACCTCGGAGCTGTAGGTCAAAAAATGCATGGTGAGGCAAAAAGGTGAATAAACCATTTAAATGGTGAGGGTTTAAGTGGGAAGTGGAGGGGGGGCATAACTACAGTCTCATGCTCTGCTGTGGGAGCAGGAGAAAGCCCAGATGTGTTTAAAAAAAAACATAAGTGACGGGAAAAAGGCTCTTTTCCATCTCATGCTGTATCAAATTCCTCCCTCCTTAGTTTTTTTTTTAATCCTCCAGCATTTTTAGAAATTATTGTTTTATGAAAAATGTAAATGTAATTGTATATAATGGGTATTTATTATAAACTTACACATAATTATGTAGTTTTCAAAGATAGGATAAAAGCCATTAGTGAAATAAGAAAACACTTTTCTATCACCTCTAATAATGTTTTCCACATCCCTCCATTTCAAAATAAAAGTGAATTGGATCAGTTTGAGGAAGCTGTTCATACTGGTTCCCAGCTGTGGATGTGTCAGTGGAGATAAATTTCGTGTCCTCGAATATTACCCTTTCCCAAGCACCAATTTGCACACACCTTAAATTCCAGTTTGCCAAAAACAAAGCTTTCCGAGGTGTTTGTCTGCTCCCTCAGCGAGGTTTTGAGGTTTCACAAAATGTTTGTACAAGGAGGTTCAAGGCCCATGTGACTAAATAAAAATAGCCCCAGCTGTTGTAATGGCAGCTTTTCTTTGCCTTCCTTTTGGAGGACCAGAGGTCAGGGATGTACATTTATTTTCTTCGTTGGTGCAGGTTTTCAGTGGCCTTCCAGTCCTGTTTTTGTCCGCTGGCCAGCTGGGTCGTTAGCGGCTGATGGCCAAGGAGCAGAATTTGCCTTTCTGATCAGACTGGCTGGTGCACCTTGTGGGAACCTCCTGGAGTTGGAAAGGGGCAGCTGGAAGCCCAGCTGTTGTCCTTGGGGTCACTTTTTTTTATAATATGTACCAAATATGAGTAGGCTTTCATTCAGTTTGTAGTCTCAGGGCATATTAAATGTCGTTTCTATCAGATTTATTTACTTATTCCTCAGCCCAGAAAACTGGGAAGAGTATCCTGCCTCTTTCCTCAAACCATCATGTTCAGGGTTTTATGTGTAGTTTTAATGAAGCGTTTTTGTGTAGGTGTGTTTTCTAGAAAGGGGAAAAAAATTTAAGTTGTGGGGTTTTGTTTTGTTTTGTTTTTAATTCATGTCATCCTAAAAGCTGGTTTTGCAGACAAACTGCTTTTGCTTCTTTGCTTTTGTAAAAGATGTGTTTATGTGAGTGCTGCATAGGCCTTCTTGGTAAATTCCACAGGCTAGGACTCTTTGTGCTTTTGTGTCATGTACTGTACCTTGCAGAAGTTACCTCTGGGTTATTGTAACACCGGTTTTCCTTTAAATAACGGACTATGAAAAAAATTTAAATAAAATGCCTTTGGGAATAGTAAATGACAAACTTCTCCGAACGTGGTTTACGAGAGCCTTGCAGCCCAATCTCCTAAAAGGAGCACCTGCAGTCTGGGTTTATAGCTGATACACAGCTAGTTGGCAGAAAAAAACCTTGCTAGGATTTCAATTTACAACCTATGATACATAGGGTTCTTTCTTCCTTGTAATGCTTTAAACTGAAATTGAATTTTAAATTAACTTGACACTGTGCTGTTTTCAAGTCAGATAAATAACCGTGTTCCTTTTCCCTCTGTTCATAATATATTTGATATCTTACTATGAAAGTATTTCCTGCATTGATATTAATATTATACATTTGCTTGTCCTTACTTTCCTTAGGAAAAAAAAAAAGAAACATAACTGCGTAGCTGTAAGAAGTATTGTTTGCACTTTGACATTGATATGGTTTTGTAGTTTAGGAATTTTCCAGTTTTGTTTCTGTTGCTTACTGTAAAAACTTGTGGTTTATTTCTGTGTTTTTTCACATAACTTTGATCAAACAGTGGCCTTCAGAGTTATGTTCTTTGAGCTACCATGCATGTAGGGAACTTCCATGTGCTTTAATTCATCAGAGGGCCACATTCTTCACTTCAGTACTCCCATTTACACCTTCACAATGTTAATGAATCAATGTCTCAAGTCCCTAAACTATCATAGTTTAGGGGTGCTTTTCTTTATATTTTTGAGGGTTTGTGGATTTTTAAGCTTAGACCCACACTGTACAGGTGTAAGTGCTACGAATGTAGTCAGTGATGTCTTAATCTGACACTTGATAGCATAAATCTTTTTTACACTTGATAGATGATACCACTGGGAAGACTATTACAAAAGAGCTGACTTAAAAAAAAGGGGGGGATTCACTCAGTATTTTTAAAGAAAAGTAAATAAATACCTATGTTTCTGAATGTGCATGTATAGTGGAAAGGAAGACTTTTACAGTAGAATTGTTTTGAGGGTTGTTTTTTATTTTTCCTAATTCTCACACTCATAAGTGAACAAAACTTTCTCATAAAACTGCATCTGGAAGAGCTTATACTGAGGGACACACAATGGCATAATTTACTATGTTGGCATGCTGGGCAAAATGTATTTCTTCTGTTCCTGGTAAAAATGTGGCTAATGCCATGGTTCCTTATGTGTAACTTGAAATAAGGTATCGGAGTACATCCCTCCCTCCCTTCTCCCCCAGGAGGGTGTTCTCCAAACAGCTCCCATTTTGTACTATCCGCCTTCCTGCAGGGCTTTAGCATTCCCGAAAGAGTTTCACCAGCCCGGAGGTTTTAACAGTAGTCAGGACAGGCAGAAGGAAAAGTTACCAAACACTTCCCCTTGTAGGCTTAGGGCTGAAATTGTAACCAGGGGCTTTTGGGAGCTTATTAAAGACCACTGCTTTCCTTGCCCACTCTTTCCCTATTCTCTTGCTAGCCAATACCAGTATGACCCAAGAGCCTGACTGTTTTTATTACCAAGCACAGTGAAGAAATATTTGGAAATATTTGGAATATTTCATTTCTGCGAGTGTATTAATGAAGGAGAAAAAAACCCCTCTACCTTAAACAGGACAAGAAGTTTGCACACCTGCCCAACTCAGCCAGAAATTCTCTTAGGCAAAGGAATACCGCATGAAATTGGAAAGTTCTCCTTTGGTCAAATAAGAATGAAATAGCAGAGCCTTAGTTTGGTTACTTTCCACTGTCTTGTACTCCTGTCATTTCTTCTTTCCTCTCCCTTTCTCCCACCACTCCCCCAAGGTATTCAAATGGAAAAGCTTTATTTCGAAGGTATTTACACAAAGAAGGCATTCAGCAGCAGACGAGATTTCTTCTGATCAAAAGCATCTTGGTGTGCTCTGATCTTTCCCCAGAACTTAGCTAAACATGCAGAAAAAGGACTCTGGCTCAGTACCCTTTGCAGTTACGGGCCCTTTTGGTGGATGTTGTCATTGCACATTCTAGGGGCGTGTGTATGTAGGCATATTTGTTTGAGTCGCGGCCAGGATATATGCCAAAGAGATTAGACTTCATCTTTCATCCCTGGGAGAAGAGAGCCTAAATGGGTTTATCATAGGGTTTCCATTCACTCTGTCATTTCTCCCTTCTTTATGGTTCATTGCTAGACTTCTAATTTTTCCCGACAGCAGCGCACACCCCTGCAGCTGGCCCTGCATAATGATTCCCTCCTCCTAGACTGACACAAGAGCGGATGCATAAATCTCCTGCCGTCAGGGTGCCTCCTTTAGCAGACACTGCCCTCTCTCCCCCCTGGAAAAAGATCTGTCCCCTCCACAGCACTCTCATTTACCACCTACTAGCTTTGCCCGTTGAGCCAAGATGCTGCCTGTGACCATTATCCTGCCTATGCTGAACATCAGGAAATGGTTCTTTTCTGACAAAAATACAGCCATCTTTTTTTCTTCTCCTACTGACAATTATTAGTGGAAATTGGAGAGCCTTTGGCGGTTGTATTTGACGCAAACATTACACTGTACCGCAACCAGCTCCTGTGAAAAAGCAAGAGCTGACTGATGGTTTGAATTAGGAGCTGGAGGATGAGAAGAACTGTCAGGAGCAAGAATTTGGACCAAAATACAGGTCTTTAGGAGGTCTCAAGTTAGAGATCCCTGTGTTCTCTGAGGCCCCGTATTAATTCAAAATGATTGCTTTGAACCATTGGGTAAGGGTAGTGCTGTCAAATCCAGGGCTTCCCAGTTGCTGAACTCATGCAGCACATTGGCAGTTTATAAATCAGATGGGACTTGTGGACTGTTTACAAAGTATTGTTTGAAAATCTCTTCCTTAGCCCTCCATCCTCACTTATAGCAGTGGAATATAACAGCTGGCTAAAAATCAGCGCAAGAATAGTTTAAAAGGCAGCAGTCTCTGTTCCTGTCCTGAAGATGAAAGCAGGCACAGGATGAATGTGCAGTGTACGGGAAGAGGTTCGTCATCCTTTACTAGCAGCAAAGGGATAGGTAAAGGTCAGCCTCTCTTCCAAGAGTCTCTTCCACAAAACACTAGATTTCTCAAATAGGTATTTGGTCTTAGCAACGTGCTGATAGTCTGATACTCATAGTTGCTTTGAGAATTAAATGATGTTTTTCTTCAGCTACAAGTATTTGGCTGTTTTTTCTGCTGCTGTCCTTATGATGATTCATATTGCAGTTATTTTAAAGAGGAGGATAAACTACAATTGTTTATATACAAACAGAATATGGCATTGGCTGCCAGAAACCAATCTTGCTAATATTTGGCTTGCTAGGTTGCCTTGTGTTTCATGTTTTGTCTATCAGAGAGCAAGCTTAAAATTAATTGAAAAGAGTTTCTTTCTTTCCGAGTGCGCTCAGAGCTAGTGGTATTTTCTCCTCTGTAAATGCTGGCAATTGATTATAAAATGTCAGAGGTGTTAGAAGTGTCAGTGACCTTCATCTAGCCAGCTGGAATAATAGGCAAGACTTGCTTTAGGACACGCTGCGGTCGCTGATAGGTTTTGTTGCATCTGCAGCCAGCTCTGTATCATTAACAAGAAAAAAAAGGTGGATGGAGGAGAGTGGATTGTAAATGTAACAGTGCTCATTCCACTAAATTTACTTGAAAAATGATCATTTTTTGTGTCCGATGCCATTTTGTACTCTTCATGATCTTCTAGTTAAGCCTGGGGGATTGTGGATCCAGGCTCTGATTTGAGCAGTATTGACTGTCCTCCTTCCAGAGAAGGGAACAAAACTTCCTCCCTCTGCTGCTGGGGGCTGACTCGTGAACTGATTTCTCTTCCATGCCTTGGTTACTACACATTATTAGGAATCCCACTCTTGTGACTTCATGTGCAGAACTGCATCCCTGAAGCAGACCTGCCTGCCAGCTGCACATCGTGTACAGCTATTCCCAGGATGCTTAAATCTGACTTTGCATCTCAACTATTCCCACTTAATACAATGAGCTTTGAAGCAAACTGTGGGGGTGTTGAAGAAAAAGTCCTCAATCTCTAACAACAGTCTCTTTAGACTCTGTTTGAGGCTAAGGCTCAGCTTTAAAACCGGTGATGGTGTTTATTTATTTGAAATCATTTTATTAGAATAAAGCAGTACCCGTGATTCTTGAAAAATGAAGAAAGAATGTGTATCCCTTTGCTTGGTAGACCCATGTGAGTGATTTTCTGAGGGGATTGCTCCTTTCTTGCCTTGGTGTTCCCTTGCAGCAGTAGCAGTGATAGAGTCTGATGGCCAGTGTGCTGGCTGGAATTACAAGAGAAGATACCTGCAGTTCTTGGAGAAGGGGGAAGGGAGAGGAGGGCAGAGATGACAGCAGTTGTTAGACTTTGAAGAGCAACAGAAATAAGGCTCTGTTGGACTTGAGGAGAAGAGAACTTTCCAATCCCATATGGCATTCCTTCACCTTAATGATGAAAAAAGTCTGTTTATTTTTTATTTTAATAACTTGTCTTTATGATATTTTAGGGCTGGAATTCTAGTACTTTATTCTCTGGATATCTCATCTGTTAAGTAATGTCTCTATTCCTCTCTAATGAGAGCAGGTACACACAGAAACAGAAAAAAGATCTTTCTGAATTACGCAAGTTTTTCTTGTGTTTTGTATTAATCAAGAAACACATATATGCTTAAGGGGGGGGGGATCATAGTTTGTTTTCTGAGAGTCTCATTGAAAAGTCAGCTTTTTACTGCTCAGTAAACCTTCCAGCCAGCTAAAAAATTCGGCTCATGGATGTGATGGAGGCAGCTGGAGCTCAGGGCTGGGAGCTGGCTGTGTGATGCTCCGTGAGAGATGTGGGCTTGTGCATGACCTTGTGCCTTGGCAGAGGGAGGAGGCATTACTCCCTTTGAGTATAGGTATCAATGCAGAGAGTTTAAATCAGCATTTTTCTGATCATCGTAATGTTATCCAAGCTATTAAAGTCATTTCCTCATGCTGGACAAGAAAGTACTGTAGTACTGTATACAGTGGCTCTGTACTGTAGGACTTTGGATCATGCCAGGCTACACTGGGTGCCATTTGACTATCTGATGCTTATTGTTACAACAAACAGTGCTTCTCAGTAAGGTTGAGCTTCCCTTGAGGCAGGGAGAGGTGTGGAGCGTGCAAGGGATCCCACTGCTTTTGCTGCAGGGGGTTCTGACAGCTGCATGTGACATGGGAGCTCAGGTTGATTTTACAAACAGTGTCCTGACTTCAGAATCATAGGTAGAAGATGTATTACTGTAAAGTTGGTGGTTCTCCTACAGTAAATACCAACACTTTTTTTTCCCCCAAGCCCTTCCTTAGCATTACCTAATGGAGGACTTAAGGTACATTCTCTTAGTTTTCTTACTGGACTGGTTTTACCTAAATGTGTTAAGTCCTTTCAGTTTGTGACATGTGAAAAGATACTTTCTGCTAATTTAAGATTAAAAATACCTTTTAAAGAGTTTTCATACGTAAAATATGTATAGATTTGAACTATTGAAAGACTACATGTTGGAGAAGATGCATACAGTAAAAATGGCGGTAAACAGGAAAAAACACTGGCTTGCATTTCTGAGAGGTACAAGCCAGTCTTTTTTCCCTTAGGAAAAAATCATAGGATAACTTGGGTTGGAAGGGACCACTGGAGGTCATGTAGTCCAACACCCAGCTCAGATCAGGGCCAGTGAGAGCAAGCTGCTCAGAACATATATGAAGTATTTAGCCGTCTGCTCTACATAGCTCAAAACTTAAGTATATGGTGGTGAGCTTCTTGGGATTTCTGAAAGGGAAAAAACTGAATTGTAATATGTCTCCTTTGTCTTCACCTTTCAGAAGAAAAAAAAGAGGGAGGCTGAGGAAAGAAGCTTTTTACTATGCATTCCCTTTTATTTTTAGATGGAAATAAAAATTTCATCAGGCTAAACCTTACTTTCCATACTCAATTATTCCCCAGAAAGTTGAAATAAGTATAGATGTAGGCTTTTCGAGAATATGCCCCTAGAAGTTAATTTCTGAAGCGAAGGGAAACTGCAAAGTGACATTGCTTTTGCAAATTGAGCCTTAATAAAGGGCTTCATTTAGGCATCCATCCTTGAAAGTGGATGGTAAACTATGTAAGGGTTGGGAGGGAAAGGGGAAAAAAGGAGATGCAAGGGAATGATAGTAGATGAAAGTACAAGAGAGTTTAAGTCCTTGGTTAATGCCCCTGTTTGAAAGTAGCGCTGGTTGATTTGGTCACCCAACCATTTGGCAGCTCAAAATCAAATTCTTACCATAAAGTCTTCTTGCCACAGATTGGGCTTGAGTAAGTTTGTTATTGGTCTACCATTATCTGCGAGAAAAGTGGCCCCTCCGAGGCAGAGTTAGGATGCTTTGTAAATAACTTCCTAGTGCTTTGCGTGTCCTCAAGACATCTTAAGTTGAGAGGGCACGTGCAGTAGAGAAAAGCAGAGAATGATGCTTATCAATAATGGCAGCTGTAATGAGTTTCCCCTTTTATAAGGCTGTATCTCCAGCAGTCAGACAGTGTAAACATCCATCAGTGGGTCTTATATATGAAATGTTGCATCACTCCTGTGCCGAGGGAGCTGAGAGCCTGTTCTGTTGTTCCAGGTGAGAAGAGCGAGGGGGACAGCCCAGGGCTCAGTTCTGGAGCTCACCTGGTACCCGCTGGAGCACAGCTGAACAAGACTAAGCACTGACAGTGCCCCATCTCCTCCTGAAGTCCCAGCAGAACTGGGTTCCTTTCTGCCAAGCTGTGGTGTGCACGCAGAATTCTCATGTGAATTTTTTGTTTTCGGGTAAGCTCGCTTTTTCCTTTTTTTGATACATTAGAGTTTTCTAAATGAGAAATTATATTCTGTTTTTCTAGACAAATTTGTTGCTATTCATCAAGACTTTCAGACATTGCTGGAACATATAATAAATGTTTATTGCTACTAATGGAGATAAAACTTCTAGGACCCAATCTTGCAATAAGCATTAAAAATTAGCAAAGGAAAAAAAAAAAAGGAACAGCTTGGCAGAGGTTCTGTATTCATAAACCTATTTATAGATGGTATGCTGGATGGGAGAGCAGGTTTGTGCCTCTGCCAGCAAGATGCTTCAGCCTACTGCTGTGATAGTGCTTGCCCTAATTTTGCACTTACATTCTGAGTCTCCCAGGGGGATGCTGAGCAGATGTGTGATTGACCTGAATCTCAAAGGTGCATGGGTTTGACTGCGTCTCTGAGAATGATCGGAGAGATTCGATCAACTTCTTTTCCAGGGCCTGTTCACGTTGATTAGCACGTGTTGGCTTGACAGGATTTTCAGAAACCAGCTTGTAAAACCTTCCAACTAAGAATTTTCTTTATCCTCAAGTGGCCAGAGAGACCTGAAGCAAAGATTGACAGAGGGGTTGCACAAACATGGCTCTCGGTCTGTTCTTTAGCCGCAAAGTGATTTATAACCATTTTGGCAGCTTGCTTGGTGCTGGCGACGCTCCTGGAAGCACTGCTGTCGGGTGCGCTGGTTCCAGCCTGGTGTGAGCCTGGAGGGGAAGGCAAGGCATTTTGCTGGGATCCCCTCTGCCGCCTTCATCTTGGCTACCAGTAATAATTGTCCATAGACTGTACTTTTCGGAAGATAGCACTTAGCCTTTCCAGCAAGAGGAACATGTGTCTCCTGTTCGACACCAAAGAAAAATGAAACAGTGGGAGAGGAAAATAAAATTTACAAACAGCTAAGTTAAGAAAACAAGTGTATTCTAGTGTTTAGCTAGTATCTGGCTGCATGCCAGTTTGGGAGAGGTTTTGTTTAGGTTGGGGGGGGGGGCTGTGTGCTTCTGTGCGTTCAGTTTTACTTCCCCTTAAAAACTAATGGGAAAGGCAGGGATAAAAATACAGTTTTGCCTGCATGTGAGCTGCAGAATGAATAAAAGTGAAGACAGCTGTTCTAAAACAAAGAAGTACATTCCGCCTTTGCACATTCATTTGTGTACCTAAAATCGTGATTTTTTGAAATGTAGGAAAAAGCATGAAAATAGCTGCCATTTAAGCTTATTTAGAAATACACATCAGGGAAGATGAATATCACTAAGGAACAAAGGTGGGTCCTGTGGGGGATGCGAATGTAAGGGTGGACTCACTGAAAGCAAGTAATAGCAGAGTAATTTTGCTGTGGAATTTTAAACCAATTATGTGAATAACAGAGGATATGTTCTGAAAGTAGCCAGAACTGCTTTTTTGTGGGTATAGCTAACATGGCTTCAGAAAGTCTCTGCCTGGTCAGGGTTAGCACTCCCACAGCTGAGACGGCACTTAGTGCTCCTGTGTTTGGCTGTACATCGTCGCCTCGCTGGAAGTCGGCCTTTCTCAATCAGCCTGTCTTATGGTGAATCTTCAAAAAAATGCACAAAAGTGTGTCTTGTAATACCCAGTGCCTCATCTTGTTTCTATGTCTAACTGGGAAGTTTGATGTTCAAAAGGTGCTTGGTCTTAGATTTTGCAATGATTAAATGTTTTGATAAATTGCATCAAGCTGCATCAAACTTTTACTGAAATTACTGCAAGTTTCACATAACTGGACTGATTAAAGGTAGTATTTCAAGAAGGCTTCACTGATCTAGTTGTTTCTTGAGCTCTGTTCCTTTGAAGGGAAGATTAGCATCCTTGTGCTTTTTAATAAAATGAGCCAAGTACTAAAAATCCACTGTAAGCAATTTGGCTTGAACACCAGAGTATGTGGCTCATTGCTGTACAGAACATGGAGGATATTAAATGTGGATATGAATTTTGTTCATTCCTCCACCACAAAGAAAATAGAAATGCTCATACAAGAGGGGAAAACAGTTTATGGGATTCTTTAGCATTGCGTTTCATAGTATGCAATTATGAACTTTGATGAATAGTAGATATAAAGTGTTTCCTGGTGTTAGATGCGTGTAAATAAGTATAAATCAGGTTGGTGGGGGTTTTTTGTTGGGTTTTTTTGGGTTTTTTTGTTTTTTTACAACCATTAAAGCACCTACATGGTAGCACTTAAAAAGAGAAACAAAAACTACGAGATCTGCACTAAACTTTCTTTTCTTTCTAGAAGCTTTCCTCAAACTTCATTAGTCTTCAAAGTTTTCCCTTTAAATGGGTGGCCAGTGTAAGCATTTCTGCAAATTCATTTCATGTGAAGATTTTGTCTCTAAAGTTGTTCGAGTAAGCGTAGCTGCAAATCTGATTCACTTGTGTGGCAATGAACTTCACATGTAAATCGAGCTTCTAATAAGTCCATATTGTGCTAGAAGGTGCTAATGGCTGCCATCAATCAGAGGGCTGGTAAAAGTTGTTCTCCCTCTCTCCCCAGACTAAATGAGACAGCAATTAAATGCCCTTTTGTTGAGTGATAGCTGAGACAATGGAAATCAATGTCCAACGCACAAACCAGAATGGCAAGTCTTAAGTATAAACTAAGCCATGTGTCCCAAGGGATTGGCATGTTGATTTGCCTACAGCTGAGAGGGTGTATGAAAGGAATAACTGGGATTGTAGACAGCAGGAGAAGCAGTAATGCTCTTGGAGCGAAGCCAGAAGGGAGTATGTGCTGGGAAGACTTCTCAATGGGGCCATGCTGCCATCATCTTGCCTCCATGCAACCCAGGCTCAGCCAGCAGTACAAATTTGATCCAGAACAGGCCCTGGAGTAAGATCATGATCAGAAAATATGATACCAAGTTTGTTTGTGGTATGTTTTTATGTTGGCTGCTCGAGAACAGGCAGTATCTGATCTGGTGTGAAGCCTACTGATACAAACTTAGCCTTTCAGCTTTTCTGAAAGTGCATCAGCTGGCAGAGTGAGTTTATACTCAACCCGTGCTGTTACTGTAGTGGTTGAGATCCCTGGAACAGGATTTGCTGTGTTGTCAAGCTGCATCCTGAGAACATCCCCCCTCCCTAAATGCCATCACTTTGTCCCCAAATGCTTTACAGGTGCAGGACTTACTTTTGTGTCTCTCCTAAATAAAACTGCACTGTAAAAAAGCCCAGTTTGCTTATCCATTTCTGGTAGGTGAAAACAATCCCTTGAGACCCTTAGTACTGATTAACAATTTTGTCCAAAGGACGTGCAGTCACTTAGGTGGCTGAACGTGTTTTGCCTGTCGTCTTCTTTCCAGACCTTCTCCAAAGCTCATTATGTCAATGGGACACTTCTTTTGACTCCAGCTCACAATTCTGCTTTAGCTTTATCGCCTTCCTCAAAGGGCCTTAAGTTACTCCTGTGCACAGGGCTACATTGTCTCTAATCTGTGTGGGTTTTTTGTTTTTGTTGGGGGTGGTTTTTTCTGCTTTTGTGCAAAACTGTAAATGCATTGAGAACAACAAGCTATTGCATTTATTAATGACAAGGCATACTGGTGTCATGCAGCTCATATGCTGTTGGCAGAGACCGTGGCTATATGATGCTTTGCAGCAGCTTAGCTAAACTGAGAGAAAGTCTTCTGCAAGTTTAAGGCTCCAAAGAAATGTTACAGTAAGGAAGTATTTTATTTTTGTGCCTGAAAATTATTGCACACAGATGACCAGAGTAATCTGAAATAATACTAGAATTTGACTAAAAGACAATACATCTGTTTAGAGAGTTCTGTATTGATTTTTTTCTGTGGCATGCTGTATCTGTCACAGCTCTTTTGAGGGCTTCAACAAAGAAAAACCAAAACTACCTGTATTGAAGTCCACAGAAATCAGCAGGCATTAGGAATGGACTCATACAAAACGCTCAGGGATAAGACACTGTCTTGTCCTTGTGTCCCCATGAAGGTGACACGCTCTTTTCAAACTCATGTTCTACTGCACTCATGTTTAGTCTTTGGTTTTATAGTATTGACAATTACTGTGAATGACACACTTCACAATCCCATTGTCTTCTTATCAATTCGGGTGTTCACCTCTGATGTTAACCCTGGTTCTAGCCTTGACTTGCACCTCACTTCTGCATCAGGTTCTCTATCAAAGTAAAGCAGAGACCCAGGGAACCAGGAGAGACTCTGTGTGGGCACAGCAATACACTGCTATGCTACCAGCATGAGTATAATACTTTAAACCTTTCAATGAAGACCTTGAATTATTAATGTGATCTTCACTATTACCAATACTGGTACCTTTTCTTAAACCTTAAAGCATTCTTATCAATAAACATATAATAATAAATTCTACAATGTCACCAAGATGATCATAGGCATAGAGAGTGCAAAAGCTATTTGTACTGGTTTATATTTAATTATTCTTTGTGTAATTTTGAATAATCATGGATTAGGGTTTTTTAAGCATCTACTTCTATATTGCAAGCCTTCAGCAGTCCGATAAAGCAGAGCCATTGACTGCTATTTGATGTGTCCATTACCTCCTGCAAATGCCTTGGAATACAATGGGGTAGCATGCAGACTTCAGAGCTGTCATGACAGGTATTAAGAACATGTCAAATCCCAGTGATGACTGATAACATATCTGTCATTTGTGATGGGATTATTAGGAAGAGGAAAGCTACTAGGAGAAAGATACTCTAGGAAAAAAAAAGGGGGGGGGAGGAGACAGGAGGAGAAAGGATTTACTGTTCTTCAGAGCTGCCTGGTTTAATTAAGCCTTGTCTAGTCCATAAACAAATCTATTAACTTTCTGAATGCTTTGGCAGTTTACGCACTTCAACGCTGCAGCAGTAATTCCATGGAATTTAGGTTTCTTTTTGTTGGGTAGTAGCACTATGGGTATTGTGGCTATGATGAAGGTTCTTGACCAGTACATGGAAACAGCTAGTGCAGTAGTACTTTATTGGTTTGTTTTGTTTTCTAATTGAGACTTTAACGGAACACTGTGGAAGAAAGAATTCAGCAGGCACATAAGACGTTTTCTGCATGGAAACTATAGAACTGAGAAAGGAGGATAGTCTGCCAGTGCCATTTGATTTGTATCTCTGGTTAGCAAAAGAATGTGAAGGATTGCTTTTTTTTTTTTTCTAGTCTGGATGTTTATCTCATGTGAGTGTGGAAAGAAGGCTGAGCTTCATCTCACTTGTAGAACTAGGTTCTGCTGAAGGGCTCCAGTGTGCCTAGTACACAAACTGTTGGCTTTCAGGCGTTTTAGGCTGAGCCATAAACACATCAAAGGTCTAAAAGCTGTTAAATATTAAGACAAAAGAAGTATCTTATTCTGCTGCCTTCTGGTACTCAGGCAATGCCAGGACAGAGGAGATGACCTGTGTGCTTCTTACTGTCAGCGTCTTTTTGGGGCAGGAGTTTTCCCAGGAGCAGTAGAACCAGCGTAGCTATTTCATACGGCCCCTACACACAGAGCTCAATTTGGGGGGGCATATTAGATGTCAGGAGAGGGGGAGACTTGAAGTTCAATGGGCTGAGACAACTATTCCTAGTCCTGTGCTCCCTTAAATCCCCTTTCAGCAGGATTCAGCAGCCTTTGAACAGAGACTGATAACGCTGTCCAGATTGTCCCTCTGTCCTTTCTGCCAATTTATCTGTTGGCTTTGTACGAAAAAGGACCCGGTCTTTATCTCTGCCCCTTCCACAGGCACAGCCAAGGTGCCTATGAGCGCTCTCGGGGCCCCCGGTCCATCGGGGAAGGGAAGGTAGTGGAGGTCAGCGCAGTGCCCAAGTGGGCACGTGGGTACCAATGGACTGTTGCTGGAGGGCAGCTGCCGTGTTGAATGTCTTCAGCCAGGGTGGCTGCCAGCTTGGATAACGCATCTGGTGGCCATCCGCGCTGGTTGATGGCTCAGGGAGGAGCAGCTGCTCTGAAGGTAAGCAGGAGGCCAAAGGACAGTCTCGGGTTTGGGGAGCAGAGACGGAGAGCAGAGAGAGAGAAGACCTGCGTGAAGCCCAAGCTGTAGCTGTCGCGGTGCGGAGTGAGCGATGTTTGATTGATGTCTAAACGATCGTTGGTAGGTGGGAAGCACGCGGTGGCCTAGCCAAAAGCAAACGCTGTCGGGTGGCTTTGGACCCCGTTCCTCACAGTCCGCGACGGCGGATCAGCTGCCCTAAGCTGCCCGCGTCCTCCTGGCGTGACACAGCACAGGCAGGCCAGGCCGGCCCCGCTCCAGGTGAGCCTGCCGTTCCCCTCCGGCGGGGCGAGCTCCCCTCGCGGGTGAGGTGGCCCCGCGGCAGCCCCGCCGTGGGGCAGGGAGCGCTGGCAGGGCAGCGGGGCGGCCGGCCGGCCTCTGCCCCCGCAGAAGGACGTGCCGGAGCACGTGGCGATGGCTGCGCGGGGGCTGCGGGCGCGAGCGGCGAGCTGCGGGGTGAGCGACGGCGGGGACGGGGCGGTAGCCGCCACGCGCTCGCTCGCAGCAGGGTACCTCGAGCGTCCCGCAGGGGAAGGCCGTGCAGCGCGGCCGTTGCAGCACGCCCGTGGGCTCACGCCCTTGCTTACCTCATGGAAACTCGCTCACCTGCCCAGGCCCTCAGGAAAGACCTTTTTATTTTCCCCTGTCTCTAAATTCACATTTATCCCACCCACAGAGGCTGGCTGAGCAAAGACTGAAGAGCAACCTGAAGCAAGGACGCCAGGTTTTAAATGTGATGTATTGCGGCTTAACTCATTTCCCAAGGTAGTTCTCTCAAGGGCCTTGTGGCAGCCGTCCCAAAACAACCAGTAATTTGGGTACCTCAACCCAAAGCTGGTTTAGCTTAAGAGTTGTTAAAGGAGCCTGATTATTTATTTTTGTTACTATTAATTTTTTTCCTCCAGAAGCTGAACTCAGCATTTCTTCAGAGCAACTTGAACTGTGCACTCAGAAATCGTTAATCATACTGTAAATCTTGGTTTCAACTTCCCCTTTATACAAAGGAGATTACCATACGGGTTGTTAGTGTTGTGTCTTGCCGGCTGGCAGTACCTCAGTTCATACCGATTAAATATGGTTTTGTAAAGACGAAGGCCTGTGGAGAACAGCGCTGCAGCAAAAAGCTTTCCTCCACCAGTCACACGTTTGCTTTTGGCCCCGGGTTAGATGCAACACAGATGTTCATGTATATTGATGATGGGCAACCTACGGTGTGTGACTTTGCTCTTCAGTGGCTACCCCTTCGGGAGGAGACACCAGCGCAAATAGGGACTGCTGGCAGCATTCATAGCCTACTGCTTTTTTTTTCCAGTGCTCTCATAGTCTTTCATCAACTCCTATATTTAGTAGTTTTACATGGTGAATGGGTTTTCTGTCCTAAGAAAGGACTACAGTAAAGCGCATGTGAGCTTGGAGTACTTCTCTGAGGGAAGCTATTCCTTCCCTGTACTCTCTCTCCCTTCCCCAGTTCACTAGATTTTGTCAGTTAACAGAAGAAACAGGAACACTTATCTGGGAGGTATTGCAGAAGTTGACTTGAGACTCAGTTATTTCTTTTTTCATTTTGCTGTACATGAGGCATCCTGAGGTAACACAGAACATGATGAGGTTGAGCGAGTCATCTCTGAAGATCATTGAACTTTTAAGAAAATTCCTTTCAGGGTCCAAGATCAACACTGCCCTGCATGGTCTCAGTTCTGTTTCACATGTGCTCACACTTAGCTGCAGTCCAGTTCTTGATTTATTTATTTATTTGTTTGTTTAGTGGTAGGATTAGAAGCAGCCTTTGAAAACCAAACCAAACTACCATCCAATTTAAATACACAAGGATATCTTTAACCTGAAAAAAAGAACAGCAAAGAAAATCCTTTGTATGTCTAACTCTTGAATTCATTGCATATTTGAATGAAAACTGATTTCCATGTTTGTTTCGACAAAGCAAAACATTTCCAGAAATTAAAGAAATCAGCAGTGGTGGTGGTTGCTGTTTGGGGGAGGGGAGCTGGAACGTGAAATATTGCAAAATGACTTTTTGCTGATAACAAACAAAGCCCAGTGGGAGATTTCTGTTTTGAAAATATGTAACTGTTGACATGAGGATGTTTGTTAGAATATTTTTAGTGCTGATAAAGGAAAGCAACATTCATTGGAGTTTTGGTAATCTTGAACGAAAACACATGTTAAGCTCTGGTTGCTCTGCTCTGGACAGTAGCATTACACTATGTGTAGGAAAGGTTTTTCTCAGCTAACAGTTTCCTCTATTGTTTCTATCTCTAAGCTTTTATACTGTATTTAGAGGAGAGGGAATGAGAGAGAGAAAGAGAGGTTTGGTTATAAGGTGATGAGTGTGCTACATGAGTGTCTCTGATAAGACTTTAAAGGTGGTGTTTGCAAGTTGAAAGGTTGCAGCTAAGCCTAGGTAAAGCTAAAAAATATGTACTCATTTTAATTGTGGTGTAAAGCATCAGTATTATCATATGAAAAGCACCAGTGATGCCTTGACTTGGTTGATATAATAAGAATCTGTTCATGGTAATGACCGTTAACTCACTGACAGGATGATAAAGAGATTACAGGGTTCAGCTTCCCACTTACAAAGAATTGGTTGGTGCACGTGCTATTCTGCTAGTCCCATCTCAGTGTATGTTGTGGAACAGTCATGGAAAACATTTTTAATATTTTTAATGTGCTACCTGACAGCGTGATCTCTATAGTATACAATTTTCTGTTCCTCTGACCTCTTACACACCAATTGTATTGGGAAAACATTAATTAAACAGGAACAATGTATTTATTGTGACTTGAAGTTGCTTTTATCACGGTTGCTATTGTTCAGGTTCCTGAACAGGAATGAAAGAGCCTGCTTAAAGATGCTCTCCAAGCACTCTGTTTAAGGATGGCTCTTTGTTCATAACTGCCAAAAAGTAGCAGCAAACTATAAAAGGAAAAATTCCCTTCTTTGCGATTGCGATCCCTTGAGCCTTGATGCAAAACAGTTTATATTAATTCACTTACAGTTTTAGCTTGGTTTAATTTTAGCCTGGGTCATGGGCCACCCATGTGTTTTGCTGTTCTTTAAATGGACTATGCATCCCTTGGTAACACCTTGAAAAAACAGCAATTTTTGGAGTGATGCAGAGAAAGATGGGACCTTGTGGAAATTCAGCGGGAGTCTTGTTTATACACTAACCTGTGATTATTTTTTTTTTTTTTCCCCATGATACGGTACCTTGACAAAGAATACTTCAGCGCCCTGAACAGAGACCAGTGTCTGTAGAAGTCATAGTGCTGGTAGTGGTCATCATCTAAAGATCACAAGGCAGTTGGGAGACCAAGGATAAGATTTTTGAGTTTAGAGTCCAGAAAGTCATGTGTCTCTGAAAAGGCTTGGAGGCCCACTGCTTCTTACTTCCTTAATGATGTAATTTGGCTTGACAGAACCAGTTCTGTCTCTTCATAAGCCCTGCTTCTCTTACAGGTTATTACATGGTATGACATACAGCATCTTCAAATGGAAGACAAATCAATTCTCTTTTCTGTCCTATAGCCAAAAAAAATAGTTTTGTATTAGCCAATATAGTTTTCCAGAAAGTTGCACTTGGGCAAGCCCTACTCAGCAGAAATGTTACTGCTCTGAAGTGCTCTATTAAATTCTTATCCATCCTATTCCTACCTTCTTACTGTTCCTGCCTTTCTCTTATAAACTGCTGTCTTCTGATGTGTCAGGCTGATCGATTATGTATTATGCAGAAAGGCAGTTTGCTTTTCTTAACTTTCCTGTCCAGCTGTAACCAGTTCCTCTCTCACCCTTCTAATATTCTCCTGCCATTTTTGAGCATTGCCACAGCATTTGCATTACTCTTAGCGGTGTATGAAATCCCCCCTCCCCCTGGCTACATGCATTCATATGAAGAAGAAATGTTGCCATACGGTATGGGATGGAGAGGATTGTGATGAGACAGAGTCTGGGAACGCCATTTCAAGGCTGTTAGTCCATAAAGAACTTAAATTATGAGATTTACAATGGGTGCACTAATAGATCTGAGGAGCTGGATGCTGCCTGCTGCTTCAAAAAGTTGGGGGACCTGTTGAGATCCTGCTAGTGCCAGAGAAGAACGTGTACCCTGAAAACAGGGTGGAAGTAACTAAGCTCTTAGGTTAAGTGTCAGTGTCAGAAGAGCTTTGCAGCTGCGCTGCTCTGGCTCCCCTGCTGCCAGTCTTCAGCTGGGCTTTAACCAAGACTGCTCGGAGTCAGGTGTTCGTGTGTGTTGCAGTCATGTATCCTGACAGCAGCGCAGGTATGGTCTCAGTATTCAGTCTGTTACTCCAGGTCTACAGGCTTTTAAGAACATAAACCCTATTGGCTATTTTAATGTGCCAGGGATATTTATCCCCATCCTTTTCTGCCAGAGTATCTATGAAAACATGGATTTATTTTTTATATAAAGAGCTTATCCCACCTGATTCTTTTCTTGATGTCCCTGCTCATTGTTTGCAATCTTACTTCTTTCTGGTGACAGGCATGCTGAAATTTGACTTTAGGCTTTGCAATATACACAGTTCAGGAGAAAACTAATTGAATTCTTTCTGTGTATGGAATACAGAATGCAGAAATATAATCCTGTAAATTGCTTAAGAAGCATTGTATGGTTTAAAACTTATTTGTTACCCTGCAGTGATCCGTAGGTCCGCTCTAGAGTCAGCCATCTGTATAGTTACTTATATTACTGCATGTTTCATATCTGGCACTCAAAAAATGACGTTTATTCTTTTCTTCCTGATGTGAAAGCCATTCTCAGTCAGTAAGCTGTCAAGCTACCCTTTTGTCATCATCGCTGCCTAGTTGTGTTCTTTCTCATCGAGTGTCCTACATCTTGCCCGTCTAATGTGTTAAATTGTTTGACAAGAATGTTCCAGTTTTGGAGTGCTAAGAGCTTTGCTTGTTTTTCTTCATGAATGGAATGAAACGCTTCTTGGTGAAAATACAATGCAGCAGATACTGAAAAATTTAGACTTCCTTTGTAATCAATAGAGGAAAAATGGACACTTCTGGACTGTTATCCACTGCAGCCCTTGAGCTGTCCACCTTGGAGAAGATTAATTGCGTTCTCCAAGTGCCTGGTTTTCTTGGCTGATAAAGAGAGGTTAGTTGGCTCACTGCGAGAGCTATTTCCACACTGTTGCTACGGAATTCTAGGAAAGACGGGTTCCAGCATTTTTGGTTTCAGCAATGAATAGGACAGTTAAGCAAGGACCTGTATCTCTTCTACTGTGTTTCTATTTAAAAATAAACAAAAAGGGCCCAGAACCTATTTTGCTTGTGCCTCCAGTTCACATGGCAAAATTGATCTGTGAGGTCGTGTCTGTCCCCCCCCCCCCCCCCTTTTTTTTTTGGAGACAAGCTTGGCTACAAAAAGACTGCTTTAAATTTTGAGTATTCAGACTGAAGCTGAATCTGGTGAAGTACTTAAAAAATAGGCTGTTTGTATCCTTCTCCTTAGAAGTATTGCACAGTAGTGCTGGGAAAGCTTTACTAAATGCATGTAGTAAACAGATTATTCTTCTCTAACAGTTTCCCTGCTATGCTTGGGGAACTCTGTCCAAACGGACTTTTTGAGACTATATTATATTTCACAATTTTATACTCGTGATAAAGCGGCAAATGGGATGCACTATTTAAGGTCAAAATGATTTTGACTTCTGCCTTCCATGATTTGTATTTAGTACTGTGGGTAGCCTTCTGAAAAATTGTTTGTCCTAGAGATGGTCTCAAGCTTTGCATAGAAGGCAAGGATGGAAAATATTTAGGACAGTAACAATTTCTGTGTCTAATACATTACAAAGGATTTTTCCCTCCATATCAATGCAGTTGTCCACCTATGTTTAGTCTCATACAGCACTGTGTACTTTTTTTAATATGAAAATACATGATATTCTGCAGAATGCCTTAGGGAACAGGGTGTGTATTAGGCTAAAGCCCCGTGTCCGCTCCATGAACAGCTGAGCTGCTGGGGGACATCAGTGTGGGCAGGCAGAGCTGGCAGGGCAGAATGGCTGAGCCATCCTCGTCCCTTCGGTGCCAGGTCTGCTGCCACCCAGGGTGATGCAAGCTGACCTGGATAACTCTTAGCAACCACGGTGCTCAAGGAGAATTAAAGTAAAAGGAGATACTTTGTTTGATAGAGCAAAGAAATGACCTTGTGAAAAAATGATGTGTGGGGCTTTTGTGTGCTTCCCACCCTGGCTGTGCTGGGTCAGGGTGGTGAGTGTTGGGGGGCGGTGATAATATAGTAGCACTCCAGCTACCCCTTGAAGAAAGAGCTTGTCCAAAGCCCCAGTGATACCTGTTTCAATCCTCTAAGCGGGTTGGTGCTTTTGTTTTAATTCCTGCTATCATTGTATGGGATTTTCTTCTAGCCACTAAACGTCCAGTCTTTGTCTCTGTTGTGTTGATTTACTGGCCTTGATGACTGTCAGTCACTTGTGCACTGTATTTTCTTTTCAAAATGCATTTTCTTTTATTAGTTTGTGGATTTTCACAAGGTGAATTGATGTGCTTGGGTCTGTATTGTTTATGATTTAATTTTAGTCATTTTCTTTCTTAACTAAATATTCTTAGCCTTTTCAATTTTGTTTCATATGGAAGCTTTCCAGAGCTGCATTGCATGTGTTTGATTTTAATTAATTATGCATCAACAAGTGATATATATATATATATAAAAAAATACATAAAGCAAATATCTTTATTTGTTCAGCACTGAAATGCATGTTTCCAAAGTGATAGGCCTATAATACGTTATTTAAAGGGCTCTGACTCATGATTGCAGGCAGATTTTTTTGATACAGGGGATAGTAGCAGAAGAAGTAAGCTTTGGTCTGTTGCTTTTCAATTCTGAAAGGAAACTGTTTCCTGGACCATCTGCATCCATTCCTTCTCTCAGGCTCTTGCTGGGTGCTGGACAAGGTGAGAAGTTTTGGCACATCTGCCCAAATGCATCCTCCGATGCAGCATCTCTGAAGGCAGGACTTCATGGAGTGACAGCCCCCTGGGCTCTGCCCCGGAGGGGAGCCCAGAAGGTCTGATGGGGTGGGCACCTGTACAGCTCTCCCCTTGAGCGTCTCATTTAGCAGCTGGCTGGAGTGAGTGGAAAAGTCTTTCCAATGACTGTCACTAATTCACTTGCAAAATTGTATTTTGCATTTAAGCAGAGGAAAAAGGGATATATAGGCCCATATATCAGACCAATCCAACTTGCGTATGGCCTTTTTATCAGATGGTGCAGCTTTTCCTATATGGGTGCTCCCAGCCAGCCAGCTTGTTTCTCTGGAGGCACAGGGCAGTGTTTTTGAACTCGCTCAGCGCTCCCCTTCTCTCAAAGTGCCAGTGTCCTTTGATCCTCCCTCCCCAGGCTTGGCAAACAGCCCTGCAATCAGGGTCGGTGTGAGGAGTCCTTCAAAGCTATAAACCTGGCTAATTTGTTGGAAGGGAGGCTGCTGAGCGCCAGCCATTGCTTTACCTTTTCTGCCTCATTACCCAGCGAGCCTTATATGGCTTGCATGTGTGTTTGGGCGGGCAATGAAACAAAACAGGACAAGAAGATGCAGCGGTTGGAGGTTTTTTGTTTGTTTAAAAAAAAAATAATAGAGAAATACAAATGCTTCCTTAGTTCAGCCCACGCCCATGTAGTTGTTTTCTTCCCTCTCAAAACCTATCTACATTTATATAGTAGGAAGATACCACTCGGCTTTATTTTAATGCCCTACCCTGCCCTGCCCTACCTCAAAGTCCAAATCTATTTGTCACCCTACCAAGTTACCTTTTTCCCATAGTTTCCAAACACCACCCAGGCATTTAAAAACAGAAATTATCACAGTATAGAAACAACAAGGTGTGTGTGTGTATTATCTGTGAGAATGCAACACATCGTAGTTACTTGTCTGGGTGGTTCTATTTTAATCTCGTCCTGCAAGAGGGAAGTCCCATGATCATGGCCAACCAAAAAAGTTCTCCCTTCTTTGTGCATGGACTTCTTCCAGTTTAAACCACCCAGATGTGATGTCTAACTCCCTTTGAAGTTGATGGAAAAGATTTTTGCTCCATAAATACTCAGTATATGGCCTAAACACGCACTGTTCTGGCTCCTCGAATAGTTTGCAGTGGTTAGGATTCCTGCAGTTTTTTGGGACTTGGCTACATTTTTGTTGTAAAGAAGTGGCTAAGCCTAGTATTTCAAATATGTCTTCACTGGACCCTGACACCACACGAGATCATTTCTTCTGATGTTAACATCTGGATTCCAACATGATTGGTGCTTCCGGATTTTTTGTTTCCCTTGCATTCCTAAGCATGAAGTTTACCACAGTGGAGAAAAGCTGTGCTTCAGTGAAACCTATAATGGATGCTAAGAAAAGTATATAAACGGTGTATCACTTCTAAGCTGTCAGGTAAATAGCTTCCCCCCACCTCTTCCCCTGTCACTTTTGCTATTAATAAGAAATTTTCATTGCTGTCTCCTCTGCCACTAATCCCATGGAAAAATTTCATCTTGGTCTTGAAAGGTAAAAATATCTTGCAGGTGACTCCAAAATGGCAAATAAGAGGTCAATTTTGTAGGTAAAACCCAGGCTAAGAACTGAGATGTTACTCTTGCAAAATCCTATTGACTATACAGGCCATTGGTTTGAATAATAATTAGTAAAAACATGATGTGGGACAGTGTAGAGATGGCTGCCAACTGATTCCTGTGTTTCCCATTCTATACACGGTTGTATTTTCACATATTCTTTGTTTTATCTGCCTAAGACAGTAGTTTGTAATTCAGACAGCCAAGAGGCAGCTTCTTTGAGGGCAGCAGTATTAAAAATATTGCTTCTTTTTTGGCAAACTAGAAACATTCTTGTGTGTGTTTAAGAAAGATGGGCTGGATATTTTTGGACGCTCACTAATTCAGTTCAGCTGTCCTTATTGTTTTGTTTGCTTGGGCTTGGAAAATGAGAGCAAGGGAGAATATGTAGTTACATGAAAAGTAGTTCTTTATGGAGCTGCAGACCAACTTGTTCATATCTTCTCCGTGTATCGAGAAATCGATCATTTACTGTGTCTTAATTTGTAATTCAAAGCATGTATCCTTGTAGTGGGCGGACCAATTCGGTTTTATCAAAGTAATCATCTGAGGGTAATGTTCTTCTGTATAGCTACTGGTATACCAATTCTTGTATCTGCAGTGTCTGTTTATCTTTGATGTGTTTATGAATTTACTTACACAGCAAAAGGTAAGAAAGCTTATGGAGGGAAAAAAAATAATTAAAAAAATTGTGACAAGGCTTGTGGAAAACATTGCTGCAGAAAATCCCTTGAGGGACTGTATCCCAAACCCTGAAGCAACTGCATACTACAGAAGTAAAACCACATTATCATGAGCTGATGGATGGGCTTCCATGTGCAGGAAAAGAAAACGGGGATGGCTGTGGGACAAGCTGGGGCTACTTTTCATTTTCACCCAGAGGCAGCTGCTCAGTTTGCTTCAACCAGTGAGGAGCAGAGGCAGGAGCAGACAGGATGCCAACCTTGCACACAGTTATTAAAGGGTGAAATATGGTGCAGGAGGAGAAAAGGGAAAATGAAAGTCGGGGAAGCAAACAAAAGGCAGAAGGATAAAAATCTACTTGAGTTAGTGTGAAATCTGAGAAAATCTTTAGGCCTCCAAAGATAAGCGGATGCTATTCTTGGGCTTGTTTTTCTTTCTGGTGGTGCTCAGCATTTCACATCATGTGTCCTTCTTTGTTACAAGTGAGTGAGAGAGGTTATCTCAGTTTTGAGAGGGCTCTTTCTTTTCCAGCCCAAGAAGGTGATTACTCAGAAGAAGGTTCTTAAAACCCCAATAAATCTTGGGATTCCAACAGATAGTCCCAATATATTTAACGTTTTAAGCTTTGCTTTAAGATGGTATGTTTCTATGGCTCCTGTAGCAAGGGATATACTTCTTCTTTTATGTTGCATCCGTTAGCAGTCAATAGCTCAACCAATGGCATTCCCAAAATCATACCAAAACCATGGGTTTAGTGTGCTTACGGGCACCTTGAGGTTCTTGACAGAACTGGATTTTTTTAACTGACATAATGAAGTAAATGTGCTGTACAAACAAGAGAGACTGTTTTCAGGTTGAGGTGCATTAGTTTGCCAGTAGTAAAACCTAAATTGCAATATATTATGCAGCCATCCCTAGAAGATGTGAGTTGGTAAGGTTGCACAACACATCCCTGCCAGAACAGCATGCCCCAGTTTACTACCTCCTTAAGCCTGCTGCTTTCCTCCGAGCACCCGGAGCAGCCAGATAAGTTTAGGGCACAGACCAGGGACTTTTCTGTAGGTAGTTTACATTTATTAAGAAATAAGTACAAAGAGATCTGGGCTAAATTTGATTATGGTTTTACGGTGCATTCAGGATACCTTAGATGGAGAGGGAAGTTATGATGATCAAAACACTTTAAAAATTGGAGCCTGCGCTGACTTTTGAAGCTATGGAGTAAGTGCCTTTCTGCACGATTAGTTTAGGCTGTAGCATCAGAGTTGTGGATGATAAACACAACTGGCATAACCTGCTGGTTATGCTTCTGGGGTGTTGATGTTGAATACAGTTTTGTCTGTCAGGGGGAGTGTGTGGGTGAAGCTTCCTGGGGGTGACTGCAACTCTGAACGCTTGCTCCGTAACTCCAAAATTGGAGCACAGCTGAGAGGCAGGAGGACTTTCAGGCATGTGTGTGATCCTGCCTGCTTTTAAAATGTATTTCCAAGGTTGTTAATGCACATAAATCACCTAGCCCTTCAGGGACAGCTGGGTTTGTTTTATACTTGCCACGTATGATCTAATGTCCGTGTAGAGTCAACAGTCTGTCTGCAGCAAGGGAGCTGAGAGGACTCTCAGGCCTGTGGCAGAACAGCCCTTGTGGGTGAGATGAAACCTACTTCAACACTGAATTAATATGTTTTGGGTCAACTACATAGGTGTAAAAAAAAATAATATATGCAGAGAGGAGGCAGCTGGCTGGTCAGAAAGGGGCACTGTGGGGAATGCTGCCTGGGCAGGAGGCAAGCCCGTTCAGTGGGGTCTCTGTGCCAGCCACCCCCTGGACCGAGAGCCAGGCCACGGACAATCCCGACTGCCCACAGCTTCTATCTGGTGTTGGGGGACATGGAGGGAGAGATGGGAGAGGAGCCCAGCCGTGACTGGGGGTGGAGGAGCAGCCTGCATGGGCATCGTCAGGTGCTGGGGTCCTCCTGCAGCTGGGACGGGGCTTTCCCCTTCTCTGGGCTGCTGGGCTCTTCCTTGTAACCTCCTCCTGTGGGATCTTGTTACCCTGGGTCCTCTCTGCATCCTGGCCCTGCTCCCTCCACCCTCTTCTCTCTGGTTTTATTTTCATCTCTATCTGATCCTGGCCTAACTATCCCCCACCCCTGGGGTTAAGGCGTTTGCTGTCCCTGTGCTGTGTTCACTCTCCTTGTGCCTCACTCCCTTTCTCTTTGCAATTCAGTAACCATATCTGTAACAGATGTAAATGCAACCTTACATTGGTTTTTATACGAAGAGATCAGCCTAGTGTTGATGATAATTGATCACAGCTCTTGCTAGCTTCAGAACTGCATCTATTAAAGTGGGAGGTTGGGTGTGTTGGATGGGGTTTTTTTAAAGCTGGTTATATTTAAATTCGATGAAAGGCCAACAAGTGGTTAAAAACAACTTCAGGTCACTGGCTCCCAAGGGCTTAAATAATATAAATACACAGGAAGAATTTGAAAAGTGTCTCAGGTAATATGAAGATGTATGTATCCGCTAACTGCCTGGGCAAATTAAAGAATTAATTGAAAGAGAATGTTAGCTCGTTAGCTAAGCAAGCTAATGTAAAAAAAAACCTGAAGCTTTCTTTTAAGACTTACAGTGATTTTTTTCCAGAATAACCTATTGATGAAATGATGCTTTGGAAGGCAGTCTGGGAATGGAGGCAAGTGTTCAGATAAATTATCAGCTTCTGTATGTTTTTAATCTTTAATCTTACGCCATGAAGTGAGGTTCCTTCTGCCTCCCTGCCCCTCCGCATTAGAGATTAAACATCATGCTTTAAAACACATTTTTGGATATGAAAAAAAAAAATCTCATGTGTAAAAACATTGTGAGCAGTCCTTAAATGTGTGCAAGTGTTTACATAGAATCATAGAATCATTTAGGTTGGAAAAGACCTTCAAGATCATCGAGTCCAACCATCAACCATGCCCACTAAACCATGTCCTGAAGTACCCTGTCCACTCGCTTTTTTAATATCTCCAGGGATGGTGACTCAACCACTTCCCTGGGCAGCCCATTCCAATGTTTGACAACCCTCTCAGTAAAAAATTTTTTCCTAATATCTAACATAAATCTCCCTTGCCTCAACTTGAGGCCATTTCCTCTTGTCCTATCTCCAGCCACCTGACAGAAGAGACCAACACCCACCTCACTACAACCCCCTTTCAGGTAGTTGTAGAGAGCGATAAGGTCTCCCCTCAGCCTCCTCTTATCTAGACTAAACAGCCCAATTCCCTCAGCTGCTCCTCATAGGACTTGTGCTCCAGGCCCCTCACCAACTTGGTTGCCCTCCTCTGAACATGCTCCAACAACTCAGTGTCTTTCCTTTTCTACATATTTTTATATCTTCTACAAAATTACTAAAATTTATTCAGTAAGAGTCCAGATGCTCATGGTCAAAAGGAGTACTCAAAAATGCTCAAAACAGAAAGGGCACCTTTGAATATATACTCCCATACAGAAAAGATGGGCATCTTTTGGCATTTTGGTAATGAAGTTGTTGTACTGTCGGAGAGGGAGGACAGCTGGGGCTGCAGTAAGCATTTCATAAGACTGAGCCCTGAGTAATAATACAGAGCCACCCTCCTGGAAAGAAACTACCCTGTATTAGTGTTTATTTGTTTCTGGTTTGGGGACCTTGGGGATCATTTACCACCTCTTCTGAAAACTACAAACTTCCTCCAGTAGAGATGAAGGAGGGTTTCAGAAAAAGGGAGAGATGCTTGGCATTCCTGTGATCCTGTTACTCCTGGAGTTGGGAATTTGCAAGATGTTGATGGAAACCAGGCAAGCAGAATGGTTGTTCCAAGTGGATTTGGATTCAGAACAGTAATCTGAATTCACGCACAACTCAAACTGAATGCATACCATGAAAGTTAGCACTTTTTTAGAATTGTTTTTGCTTTACTGGGAAAACAGAATACTCTAAAATAGCATGCTGCGATTCAGTGGCCTAAACCTGCTTTCAGCTGTCCTAATTCTAAGTTATAGTTTGTCTTCCAAGGACTGATAGAAACCTACTGCAATTGCTGATGTGAAAAGTAAGAACAGATTATCTCTAACAGTACTTGGAAGAGAAATGTGTAATGGCAGACACTTCAAAGCCAGTCTCATGATCATAGGTGTATGATTAAGTTGGAATATCTTTTTTTTTTTTTTTTAATTATGAAATGTTACCGTGACTATTTCTGGAAGTGGAAATAGTATTAAATATATATCAGAAGTAACATACTGTGGTTTGATCATCACAGGTCAACTATAAATGTGCAACTTTCTTGAGCTGTAAACCACAGGCTGTGTAAGTGTTTTGGAATAAAATATTTATGCATTTAGTGTTCAGCACTGTTGCTAATTTAGACTAGTCATTGGAAAATGATGTTCTCTTTATTGCGTATTGTTAAAACATAAGTGCTGCCATTTGACTTTATAAATACTAATAAAAAAATGGTGGTTTTAATTCCTATTATTTTTCAAGAAATACACCAAAATACCCGTCAGTCTCTTCTAGTATGTGCTGCCCTGTGCGCAGGTACATTTTGATTTAAATGAAAATTACCCTGAAATTAAAATTCTGAGTCTTAAGTAGGTAATTGCGGAAAAAAAGCCATAAATTGCTTCTTCATTAGACAACTTGCAAGACTGAGAAGTCAAATGGGGGTTAGTATTTGAGTTTGGGTTTAGGGTTTTTTTGCTTAATTGGGCATTTGGAAAAGTAAAGATTTGGGAAAGTGAAGGTAAAAAAAAAAATGTTTTGTCCAAGGTTAGTAAACTAATTTTACAATAGTCATCTATGTATTTGAATAGTACCTGCATTTTGCATATTTATTAAATGAAATGTGCAATATCTTTATTAGAGTACCCCTTGAGGGAGGACACCTTTTTGCTTTTCAAAAATATTATGATTTTATGCAGCATCTCAATGCATTACTTATTCCATTTTAGTCTCTTATTAATGCCTTTGGGGAACAAGGGGCTTTTTCCCTAAAACTCACTAACTGTGAGCTCTCAGTATCAATCTCCTCTGTTTTTCACAGCTGCCTCACATCTCAGTGCTACCAGGGGATTTCCAGCTAGTTTTTGCCTATGCAAAATCATAATTCCCCTCTCTGCTGGTCTACTAACAAGAATACTGAATGGCTGGGAGAATATTTTCCTGTCAACTCCTTGCTGATCAGTGGGGGAGATGCCGTGTTTCTACAGGAGAGGAGATACAAAAGCTGATGAATCCTCTCTAAAGAGAATCTAATTTAATGTCTGAAAGTTGCTTGACCAGATATTATAGGCTTGATGGATGACAGTCCCTCCGGAGCATATACAGATAAGCCGCCTTCATTATTTATGGGCATTCATTAAAGTAAGCAGCAAAAACCTTATTGATCTTCCAGATTCACCTCTGTGGAATTAGAGGAGTCTATTGTACTAGGTGACAGTCCAGATATATTCAGATGTTTTCTATGAGAATGTAATATCAAAATACAGTAACGTTATATGTTACAATACTCTTGCCTAGATGAACAGCCTTTTTCAAAGTATGCTTTCTCCATCTAAGTATGAATTTTTAATTTTATGGGTGACGAGGAAAAAAATTAGCTGTCCAGGGATATAAGTTAGTCAAGAGTAAACATTTCACTTAAATAATTTTATGCCTACAATCCTCACTATATCACTTTGGGACATTAAATTAAACTATGCTGAAGAGCTGTGAATTGCTTTATCCAGGTTAGAGCTACCCTTGCCAATTTATGGTGCAACCAAAAGCTTATGTTTGCTAACTCCAGGCTCATAATTTGTGGAGCAGTCCATCCGTGAGAGTATAGGGGTGGAAAACAAGCAAAAGCATTTTGTCTGCCGCCTGTCAGTGGAAGGTATGCCAGGGAAAAATGGGAAATCTTTTGCCTGCAAGAGAAATGAACCTCACTTACTTAGAGTGATGTCTAATAGCTAGATTTGTAGATGCCAACTAGCTCTTTAGAAAGATCATTTCCAGTAAAATATACGGGGGGGCAAGGGGGAGGCTGCCAGAAGGCTGGAGCAAATTTTGGAGAATGCCAAGCCATGTGTCTCTCATCCTGTTCCCTTCACCTGAATTTCTTAGCTAGATTAGGTTAGATATTTTGTAGAAGCTGGAAATAAACTAGTAAGTAAACAATACTCTAAATAGATAATTTTGTTCCATTTGCATCTAAAGTATATATAGCATAGCAGGTCTGACTGGGAAGGAAAGGGGGTGGGAAGTGCAGGCAATTTAAGCAAGTTAAGTTTTTCCTTTCTGACTTGAAGTATCTTTCCTCTTTTTTTTTCATTTCCATATGTGCTGATTTATAATTTTTTTTAGTTGATGTCCATATGCTTCTCGTCATTGTACTATTCAAGTATCTCTTGTTCTAGCTCTTCCTTCACCCCTCTTCTGCCTATTTTCTATCTTTATGCTCTTTTCTTTGAAATCACACATCCTGCTGGATAACATGTTGCTATAAACCAGCCGCACAGCCCTCATTCCTTTCAGAAAGGCAATGTCACAATGCTCTGGACAGGGACACTCTCTTTTATTTTCCTCTAGCAGGAAAAGTACAACTCCTACAGATGCAGGTTGATTCAAGAGTGAGAACATGAAGGTACGGGGTCTCGATGGCAGTACCAGCCCTGCTCGTTGGTGCCCCTTCAAATGCTGGGTGAAGCATGTAGCCGCTCAGTGCCCTCAAGTCACCTGGGAGGAGCCTTGCATCACGTTAATCAATTCCCTTTTGTTTGGCAGCCGCCTTCGCTGGAGTATGACCATACTTTGTCAGTCAACATAGCGTTATTAATAGCTAATGTTGAAATGGGTATACTCCAAGTCAAGTTAAGTACCTTTAATGCTTAATACTGAACATTGTAAAATGCCTTACCAGCAAAAACGTGCTGATCTCTTTTTTTCACATACGGCAATGCTGCTCTCCTGAATTGTGCTGAACATGCTACCGCTTAAATGATGCTATAGATCATTAAATAGTCAGACACAGTAGGGTGTCCAGGACCCTGGCCAGCCTTGGGCAGGGCTGAGGTTAGGACTCCCTGGTTTCTGGGATGAAGGACCTCATGGGGCAGGAAGGAAAGGAGGGCAGTTCACATGGGCGTAAAACACACACTGCCTGCCCAAATTTTTAATTCAGATTGCTAGGCATCTCCACAGCAGACATGATACATGGGTATGTGGTAATCACATACCGTATGTCAAGTTTGTTTGCAGTTGTAGATGCTGCTTTCACTTGTCAGATGGCTTTGAAACCTCTGTCTCTGCTGGAGCACCCTGTGCGAGGGTAGCATTCATGCTCCTCTGTCAGTTCGTCTCCTTATTTTGTAGTTAGCAGGAATTCCTCCCCATTTCTGCATCTGCCACTGGAAAAGTGCACAATAAGCTGCATCCTCCTCATCCTGCTTGGTGTGCTTGTGCCATGCTGTTGTGGATTTCACCCCTGCGCCAGGTAAGCATGCAGGAACTGCAGCTCCAAGAGCAATTTTGTCATCTCTCAGGCATAAAGCCAGAGGGCAAACACCTTATCAGTATTTTCCCTATCCTTTAGCAACAGGATGCCCTTTCCCCTACCCTCCCATAACCAGTTCTGGCACCAGTTTCTCAAAGGGTGTGGTGGATGGGAACCTCTGGTAGAAGAAAACACACTGACTATCTAATCATAATTACATAGTAGCAGAGAATGTATATTTCACCTATAGATTGAGAAGCAAAATATACCATGATATTTAAAATAAACTGCATCTCATTTCAGTCAATTGAACAATCTCTTTTTAAATAAGCATTAAGTTTTCATGACTTTTAAGATGCATGAAGCATTGCAGTCTGTCATCTTAAATGGCTTTACTTTCCTCCCGGTCTTCTCTTCTTTTAGGTATTAGCTTTTCTATGTGAAAACTAAGACTTTCTCAGCAGAAAGGTGCTGCATTGAAGTTCTTCAGCTGAAAGTGTATGTTCTACTTGTCAGCTCCATTAAAATTTGTAAATGGTCAATGGGTTTATGATTAGATTCAAATTACATTAATCATTCACTGACTCCAGAACGCAAACTGATCTGTATTTTTGTTGAGAGCTTATGTAGCTGCTGAAAACTTGTTTCCCAAACAGTTTTTAAGAGGAAAAGGCTATGTAGTATGTCTGCATCTCATAGGGGGATAGTTTTGCTTGAGGACAAAAGAAGGGGGGTTGTTTTTTTAAAAAGGTAGAGTGAATCAAGTATATCTCTTGATAAATGATTCTCTTACATGTGTTAGATCTTGTATGTCCTGTATCTTAAAATGACATTGGGTATATTCTTGTTGTGTGGCTTTTTTGAGGTTTATTGGGGGTTTTTTTCTTCTCTCTAATGAGAGCAGTATACTGTTTCTACAAATCCACAGTTAAACAGATTTCATGCCAGAGCACCATGGAGAATAAAGATGATGGAGTAAAGAGCTACCCTTTAATCACAGCAGCTATGCAATACGTGGGTGGGGGATCCATGTCTCCTCCTCAATGCAAAGAGAGGCTGCAATCCGGTGGGAAATCTCAGCCACCCATGAAATCGCAAAACCTCTGGCTGCACCCTGTGTTTCCTCGTTCCACCTCTTGAATCAACTTGTGACCTTGTCTCTGTAGAGCTGCTACTTATTGCCATGCCCAGCTGTGCCTACAGCCTGCAAAGTCCCTCTGGAGCAGGGGGGTTAGTCTTGTCTTCCTCACTGGAGGACACAAATTGCTGAGGAAAGTCACTCTTGGTTACATTCTTGGTAACGCACTATCTTCTCATTCAACTGTCTGGTCACATCTGATTTAGCACAGTGTTTTTATTTGGAAAAGGAAAGGTCTGAAGGATGTCACATACTTTTCAGGTCCCTAGGTCTGTCTGTCACCCTGGCAAGTTTTCTTGGGGTTTTGGTTGGTTTTCTTTTTTTTTTCTTTCATTTGTAAATTGTATTTGCTGACGGTCTAATGTAATCTGCAAGAGTTTTGTTTGTATTGTGCACAATAGGTAGAAAAGGAGCCTTATTTCAGAAGTAGATCCTCATTGTTGTATATCTCATTAAGGTTAAAACATTTCTGCTTACAGAATAACTTTGTGGGTTTGATTTATTCCCTTTCAACCATACTGAGAGACTTCGATCAGTGATGGAATCTCAGTACATTTGAACAATACTATTTTGTCTAAGTCTCTAAAATAGGCTTTTGGTAACTTTCACACTTTCTAAGTAAAGCTTTTAATTTTTACTCTTGCTAGGTAATAAAACTTTGCAGAAGAATGTGAGGTAATTGCATGGATGGGTTGATTTGGAGCTAGATAATTTCATGGTTTGTTCACTTGGTTAGAGAGCAGGAGAGATGAGGATGAGAAAAACAGAGAGAAGGTGCTTTAAAATACACTTTTCAAATTTCTTGCTTAATAGTGGCTGGCACTGGTGTTTTGAGTAGAGATACATAATTTGGATGTGCATAACTTTACTGCAGAGGTTTTGTAGACACTTCTATTTTGGAAGATATTTGTGTTTGATAGGTCTTTTCTGACAGTTTTCCTGACTTTTTTCTGACGCAGCTTCATTTGGAAGTTCCTTGTTTTCATTTTGGGCTTTTTCCCCCTATAAATACTGTGGCAAGTAATAACCACAAAAAAGCTTCTTTTAAAAACCCTCCTCCTTGAGCTATTAGGAGTTTGAGTAATGTTGTTTATCACTTACATGAAACGCAAGATGGAAATTATATTTTTGTATCCAGGGATTGTTGCAGGAGTTTGTTTTTGAAACAGTTTGCTGCGGTCACTGCAGATGTTAAAAACTAAATCTGCCACCCTTTTCAACTCGGGTGATAAGGGTTCAAATTTTACTTGGTTGGAAACTGAGTTGTTTTGATTCATTCCAGGGATGAAAACTCGTGCTGGGAAAGCGTGTCATTTCCTGTTTAAAAAAAGGCTTGGGTTAGCAAAAGGTCTTCCAGGCGAAGCTTAGAAATGTTGCGGTGTAGTTGTCAGTCAGGACGAGGGGGATAATCGTGACTTCAGCCAGCTACATAGTATTGCTCTGACGTAGTTTTGGAGATCTTTAAGGGTGAAGTTGACTTAAAAAGAGCATCAGGGCTTGTCAGAGCTGACATCTCAGCATGGCAGGCTGGGGCGGTGAGTCTGGGTAGGGATTATTCATGCCACTGAGCACTTAGACTCCCATGAGCAGGCTCACCCTAAGGAATGAGAGTGACAGAAGCCAGAGCGGAGCAAGGGGTAGCCATGGCAGAGCTGGAAGCCTGAAGCTGCAGGAACCGAGCACGTGTGATGCTTTTTCTGCAGCCAATGCTCTTAGAGCTCCAAAATAGACACCTCAAGATGTGTTTGGGTACGCTGGATTTGCTCACATGTGTTGCACGTGGGATGTCTGAATGGCAGACTGTTGCCAGCACTGCATTTCGCTTATTCTTCAGTTCAGCACAGAATTTTGAAGCTCTTTGATCCATGGTGATAGCGGAAAGGAATTGGTCCTTCTGTCGTGACAGTTTAAATTTTTTTGTTTAATAGTTCTATGTAGTATTGCATAGCAAACCCTTCCCCCAGCCTCCTTCCCTCTGCTCCCCTGCCACCCAAACTATATTAGGAAAATTTTAAAAGAATACAGGGACTTTCGAGTTTGTCTAAATGTCTGCAGTACTAATAATTTCATCTGAGCAGAGAGGAAAAAACGTGAGTCTGCCAGTTTTCTAAACACCCTGAACAAACTCATTTGTCAGACTGAGAAAATGTGGAATACCCCTATGCCTGAGCAAAAAGTCAACAAGTTAATTCCTTAAGTAAGACAGGTGTGGGTATTTTTTTTTTCTTTATAGAACAACTATGCTGCCTACATTTATCCTCCAGCCATGGGCTGAATTCCTTTGTAATGAAGTGAAACTGTTCAGATCCTGTTTTACCTGTTCTTCAACTTCCTATTTCACTTTTCTTTTGCTCCTAATCTTTTTTTATGCATGTTTTACTCTTGTTCAGAACATGATAGTAACATAAGCAAATAAATCCCCTTAGCAAAAAAACTAGTGCACATGGTTTGTAGTTGTTGCTTTTAGCACAAATTTGCTGTCCTGAACTTCTGGTGGTTACTTCTGTTCTAGTAGTCACCCAGTTCAAGCTGTGTTTAGACTTAAAGCTACGTACAAAATGTTGCCATCAAACACTGTATTACCAAAATAGTTGAAATCAGCTGGAAAACTGTGACTCTTCAGGATATTCAGATAGGCATTCATGACATCTGTGCCACTTGTTTATGTTTCTTCTTTTTGTTGGTCTTTCAGACACTGGCTGGAGGGGTTCAAGTCACTGAGATGCACATCTTAGAATGGGGTTTTTGGAGAGTGTGTCCATGTCTCTGTCTGTCCATGTGTGCGTGCATGTGTTTCAGGTTTCCAGCACTAGGATACTATAATTGCTATAGTATTAATTGCTATATAATTGCTAGTATTTCTTTAGGCTTGCTGCAGTATTTCTTTATTGCGGTCCTTTGGCACTCATCTTTCCAAACTCTAAAATGGTCCCACTTCCTCCTCTGTACAGCAGCACAAGCTGTTAGGACAGGTTTTCTACTCTAGCATAGCAAAACCATGTAACCTGTTCTGGGATACAAAGCAGGAGGAAGAGAAACGCAGTATTGGGAAGAAAGGGAGTTTCAGTCAAAGCCCTGGGCCCTGCTGAGTGTAGGAGTACAAGTCATTTTCATTTATTATTCATGTTGTTTGAGCTTTAGTTTTACTTCAGGCCTCGTTGATAAGAAATTTTGAATACGTGTGCTTGTAAGTTAGTTAGGAAGTTTGTTATCCTCCCAGATAGCCAGCAGCTAAGAGTGTCTCTTGCCTGGCTGAACTGATCCTTTACGAATACATTTCCTAGAGCTGACCTCAGAAGTGGGTCTCCCGAATGATGTCATCATCATCTGCCTGCAGACAGGAATAAGAGGAGGCAATCTTGGGCTGCTGACAGGGCACCTACGATATATCTGTCTGAACAGCAAAGACATCCATAAATTACTTCTGAGCTGCCTAAAACATGTGTAATTGTGGGGGAGCAGGGGCAGAGAGGTGACTTGCTGGGTGCTTTCACACACCCCTGCTCCCTGCTGTTTGGGTTCTGTTGGTGACCTGAAAAGGCCTTTTCTCCTCCCGATTCTTGGGAGCACCCAGGACCCTTGCACCGCTCCCTTCGCCGTCTTGTCCCCAGCATGGGGAGAGACTATGAATGTCCCAGCTGTGGTGCCTGACCTGCTCGGGGGGGATCTTTTACAGCTTCTAACACCACAACCTCTCCAAAAGTGCTTGCTGTGCTTCTGCTCGCTCGGTCCACGTGTTCCGAGAACGCTTTTGTTCACTCATCCTTCTGTGTGCATTGGGATCAGCCTTTTCAAGTAAATCGAAGCCATAAGGACTAAAAATCAATCTTTGCTGAGTGAGCACTGTGGGCTGCCCGGCATGCGTGCCAGGGATCGAGCGTGCCCTTTAAGAAATGCATGAAATATCCCTGTGCACTTGACAGTGCCAAACACTTCAGTGTCTGTCTCCATTTTCCCTCCAGATCATCCTTCCAAATAGCTTGCTTGACACAAAAAAGGATGAAGTTAGCTTGAAGCCTGACTTGGAGTCAAAGTATATGTATCCTCCCATGTCTGGCACCAGTGGGGCACATCAGTTGCTGCTCCACCGATCCCCAAAATCTACAGCCTACAGAGTGGCAGCACCACCATCAGTGCCCCAACATGGGCTCCTAGCTGCTGTTCCCAGACCTGTAATTTCTCCTCTGTCCACCATATCCACATAGCTACTCCTCTGGCCCATTTCCAGCCTGGATCACGCCAAGTTGGTCTGAGCTCCTTGGTGAAGTAATAGGTAAGGAATGTTACACACACTTGAGTTTCTCCTCCTGGCAGGGAGGCTCTCTTCGCTGTTTGTCGCCTGCCTACAAATTACCCAGCACACTTATACCTGCCTTTTTTTAAGCTCTGACTGTCACCATGTGGACTCTCCTACATTTTACGACCTGCTGCAGACTGAGTCAGCCAAGGGATCCCGGCCAGCAGCAGAGCATTGCTCAAGCTTATGCTACAGCTGCCATTACCACAGCACATAGGAACCCCATAAGTCTCTCCTAGAAATGTCCGGCATCCCTCTAGCATTTTTACAAGCTTCCCCCTTAGGCAAAAAAGAAGTAGGATGATGCAGTAATGCTGAGCCGATAGACACAGCTGAGACAGGAAAGACAAGTTCAGCCTGCAACTCAGCAGAGCGGTGGTTTTCACTTAGCATCTTGATTGGCATTACTGTAGTTGTATATTTACATCATATGTCAGTGGGATTTTGAACATGCTTGCCTTCAGACAGGAGTTCTCATTTGTTAATTGCCTGCTCTCCATGTTTTGGGACTGAAATATGTGCAGAGTTTTTGGAAAGAGAGATTGCCTGCTACAAGTGGGTCTGTGTGCTTATTACACTGTCTGAAAGGGAGCTTAGTTGGATATTATTTTGAAATTAAAAACTGGTGGGTGGGGGGAGGAGAAAAAATTGTTTCTTTCTCCCTGCTCCATTCCTCCCGGTTCCCTAATATCTATCTACACCCTGGATTTCCAGCTTTTTTGGTTTTGAGTGTTCCTGCTATTCTGCTTTTCTTTAGTTTACTTCTGTTTCATTGTAGAAAGTTTTTTTCCCAAACTTTTTCTTCTTTTTTATGTCACCTAACAAAACTAATTGTTGTGGGAGGATCTATGCAACAACTCCCAGATTTCTGCTGCTGTGCAGCATCATCCCTATGCTCTTTCACCACAAAAGGCAGGAAAAAAAATAGTGAACTAAACCAAAGGAAGGCTTGTAACTGAGAGACCAGAGTTGGAATTTGCAAGCTAATGAGTAATCTCCCTAAGTACTTGCCTACTCCTAATTACATCTAGATGAGATTCTTGGATTGCTTGGGGCAGGCATATATTCTTTAAGTGCCTTGCATGGCTATGTTGTACGAGAATAATTCTGAAATACGTGTAACTAGTGAGATGTATCTACCCAGAATTAAATTCAGCTTCTGTGTTCTGGTTTTGGGGGAGGCCACAACAGCTTGAAGATAATAGTCAACCCGAGGATACTGCAGATTTTTGCAGCAAAATCATCACATACTTTATTCCACTTGCCCTCATGGAAAAGCTTCAAGGTCTCTGAGGCTCTTGGCTCTGCACTGTTCTGAAAGTATATGTATTTAATGCAGGGCAAATGCTGTGCATGTCTCATTGGGGCCCTGTTAAAGTATTAAAGAATGAGTGATGGTGGTGCTTTAAAGAAAGTCGGCATCAGTCCTTCTGTTGGCAAGTTTTTGCTGAGCCTATTCCCGCCTTCCTTAATTGTTACTGTGTCTGTATTGTAAGAGGCAGTCCCTCCTGAGCGCTCTCATACCCTGAGCGAACACATTTCTCCACCCAAAACTTGTTGTGACACATCTGGTTTATATTGAGACTGCTGGGTTTCTGTTAAGCCCTCCAGCATAGAGGAGTCTTTGAGACATTTATTCTGCATTCCAGCTTGGAGCTATTTGCTAGGGGGAGAGAAAGCAATGCTGTGTCTTTCATTTAAGAAAAAAAAAAAAGACCAAAAAAAAAGACAAAGAAAAACTACCTTTCAGAATGCAGCTTGCCTTTTGTGGTAACCCACATGGAGGTGAAGGCTGTAAAGTTAACAGAGCCAGGGCTCAGCCTCCGGGATGGAATAACTGTGTTGCTGTGGTCAGCACAGTATCTTAGTGTTTCTCCTACATCTTCCAAGGTAGTTTGTTTTCTAGTTAACACTCACTGCTCTATTTTCTGGGTTTGGGTTTTTTTGTTTTGCTTCAAGGCCTGCCTTTGGCTGTGGTGGACTGTCTCTTAGAGTATAGATTTCCTATAGTATCACTGGAATATATAGTTCATATGTAACTCCTGAGGAGAGACCTCATGCATCGTTGTCACTCGCAAGGGCATTCTTACTTTGCAAAATAATTTTCTGGAGTTAATGAGAGGTGATGTGGCCACTGGCACATCCTAGTTGGCTCTCCTAATGAAAAATGGATGTTTTAAGTGGTGACACAAATTCTAGCTAGGCGTTACCTTTCACTTTCGTTTACATATTGTTTTTCTTCAGTCTTATAAATCATGTAAGTACTATTGAAGATTTAACATATTTATCCTTCTGTTAGAGAAACAAACAAAAAGTACCCATTAAAGCAATTCCAATGAGAACTGATATTGTTATGGAATGTTTTGTTCCTAATTATTTTGTTGCAGGCTGCAAACACTAAAATACTTCCTGTTGAAATTTGTTACTAACTTAAAGTTCTCTTTAATATTTAGGAGTGCAATTCTTGGTAGCTTCTGACTTAACTAGGGCTAATTATCCTTCTTGCCAAACACTTTTTTTTTTTAGTCCTTTCTGTCCTGCCTTTAGATGGTATGTCAGCAAAAACCTAGTAATATCATTTGAATTAAGCTTGCTGGAGGGGAGTAGAATGAGAAAGCAAATTTTTCATTTAATTTCATAGGGTTTTTTCCAAGAGTGATATTATGTGCAAAGTAATAAAATCACTAGCTTTTAATTAAATTAAAACAATAGTTTGCCTAAATTATAACTACATAATTTTAAAGTAGCTATATGTGTTAAGCTTCCCTTTTAATTACGAATCAATCCAGAACGCTTCGTGTAACATGGCAAACACTGACATAAATTCGTTCCATAAACACCTACAGCTGATGCAAATGGACTGTTTCTCCATTTCTGTTGTGTGCACTTTAGTTATATTTAATTAATTGTATTCTTAGATTCCTGCTGTCTCTCAGCCCCTTCTGACTGGTTTGCACAATATTTCAAAATGTATTTGATAGTCTCTCTCAAAGGCAAGCAGCAGCCTCTGTGAGGTGTGGTGATGTTCCAGCTAGGAAAACTTTTCATAGGTAGGGGTCTAAGCACCAAAATAAAGTGGTCACATTAGACCTTCTTAATTTTAGCCATCTTCTGATTCCTCAGTGTCTTTTCTTAATCAATATTAAATAGACACCTCTTCTCCTCATTTGTCATTTAAGCTCTTTGTTCTTCACTGTTTGCTTGAATTGGTCCTACATAAGGTCCAGATGAAAATCTCACACCGCATTTGCCTTCCATGTGCTTACACTGCAATCACTTTTTCACATGGATATACATAAGAGCAAGCTTGTGAATGCAGAAAAAGGTAATCCTGCAAATTCTTTTTATCAGATATTCTGTTCCTTCTGTCTTGTAGGGCATAACTGTCCTTTTGGCATGGTCTGGTGGATGAGCCCAGCTCGCTGGCTGGCCTGGCAGGCAAGGCGAAGGTGCCAGACACTGTGTAAAGCAGGGAGAGAAACTGTGGCAGAAACACCTGCTCCTTGAAGGCCCACCAAACGAGCACCCCAAAGACACCGGTCATTAATGAATAAGCTTGTTAACCCTCTTCCACCACTAAAGCTACCCTTCGTGAAAGGTTTATAGCTCCTTTTTGAGAACATTGTTAAGCTAAGCTAAGTAAACTCCACGGAGTTGCATCTGAATGTCCTTGCTGAAAGTGGTGTGTATCTGCAGTGCTCTTTCTTTCAGAGAGGATGCTTTGTTGCTCTTTGTCAAAGAAATTTCCATTAAAAAAAAAAGAGTGGAAGGAATAAGGGAAGATCTTTAATCTACTGGGGGTTTTTTATAGATCTGAAAATAGTATAGGGGACTTAAATCCTAGGTCCAGGAGGAAGCACAACAAACAGGAGGGTACGTTATTTCTTCTGCATGAGAGTAAGAACCTAAATCACTCTGTGCTCTTTCAGAAGTCTGGAGATATCTTTTATTTTAATGAGAAGCATATAGGCTTTTGTGTGTGCTCAAATGCGCAGAATAAATTGAAACTCGCTTTCTGTGTGCTGTCAC